>NC_092826.1:97339955-97691205 GCF_039878825.1 Excalfactoria chinensis
GAAATAACAGGTCTTACTAAATATACTCATTTCACATATGTGTTTGTGGTGATAGTTAAACTTTACAAAAGTGACAATATTTGTTCTTCCTGAATCAAACCCCAAAACCTTTCTAGTTTGTTGTCTAAACCAGCCTAAATTAAAGCTGTCTTTACTACTCTTCCCTTTTATTAATGTTTTAGCTTGTATACGTTTTGATTGTTAACAGCTTGCCTGTTATTCCAAACTTCAACTTCCTTCGATATAGTTTATACGTGACATAAGATTCTATTGCACTGCCAGAAGCTTTTTGGGAGATGAATTGGATTTGGTTTTTTTTTTGCTCTTATATGAACAGATTATCTCGAGCAAAAGATGCTTACTTCTTTGTATGCGCAGACTTTTACTTACTTTGGAAAATGCACTTGGGTCTAACAGATGGAGTTGTTGAGATTGTATCCAGCAGATGGCAGTAAATGTTATGAAAATACTTCAGCATGCCATTGAACCATCTTTATTCTAGTGTTTTCCTAATTCTTTTTCAAGCAATTCTGTCTCTTTCTTAATGAAGTCTGTTCAGCTTTGATTAGAAGCAAAGATTTTGTATGCTCGTAGTGCTTGATATCCCATGTTTTTGTATACTGTTTATAAACCACATTTGTTTACTTCTGTTATACATGAAACCTGGAGAATGGTGTGTGTATTAATTTTTTTTTTCCCCAAAGTGAAGGTTTGGAAACTCCCTGCCTTCGTATAGATGTATAATCTAAATTACAAAAAGTAGAAAACAACGCATGAAAATTAGTTGGAAGAAAATGTTTTGTACAAGTTCATGAGAAATCTAGGATAGGAGGTAGACAGTAAAATTTCTTTTGTAATACTAAGAATATGGGCCTTGAAATAAGCATAATCCTGTGTCCTAGGAAATAAACTGCCAACAAAAATAGTTAAGACAGTTTTCTAGTTTCCTTTAAACTGTGTGGACTCCTGAGTGTAGCCTGCAGAATAGCCAGACATGAACTTTGTGATCCTGACTTGTCAGTCAAGATGACTTAAATACACAGTCACAGTAGCTTGTTTTATGCTAGTACGTGGTTTGTGAACCACTGAGAAAGTATCTTTAATGTGTTAGTCTCCATTACCTAAAAATAATGGGAATGCTTAGCATTGTCAATATTAAAAATCTAGTCATTTGAAATAGCAGTGATGGGTGCATTTTGAGCAATAGGCTACAGTCTTGAGAGTGATAGCTTAAACCAATTTTCCACTCTAGCTGGAAAATAAGTATGCTATTAGAAGTCTCTCCTGGTAGGTATTTTCTCCTACTTAAGTTTACTGCAGTGAAGGGTTTTATTTGTACAACCGTTCTGTAGGAAAAAAAATGTGGAGTACAGAGCAAACTGAAAGTATAATGTTAACTCTTTTTTCTTTTTTACAAGACTATGTTTGAAGATGTCAGTGGGTTTGGAGCATGGCATAGGCGCTGGTGCGTGCTTGCTGGAAACTGTATATCTTACTGGACATACCCAGATGATGAAAAGCGGAAGGTAGTACTGTTCATAAAGCTCAAGACTAAAGTTCTGTAATACTTTATGCTATTTGCTGATCTTTTTTAATAACTAATACTTTAGGTTTCAGATAATGACATTCAGAGCATGAGATTCAAGCTTCTAAAGCTTCCTCAAGGAATCAGGAAAGCTCGTCTTTGTAAAAACAGCATATACCAGGGCAAAAGTAGAAACTGACTATTTTATCTGTTGGGAAACTGGGAAAGTAGTGGAAAATCTGTATTCAATTACCCTTTTAGCCTTGAGACTTCCTACTGTATTTGTCAAGTGAGTAATGCAGAGACTATTTAATTGAAATTGACCAAGTTTGTACAGGTTAATAAGCAGGCTGTATCCAGTTGCCCTAAATTCTAGACTAAACGTTAACTTTAACACTCACTATAGTGAAGAGTGAGATTAGACAATCTTTCTATACTGTGTAAGCATAGCTGTAATTATGGACTGTGTTATTTGCAGTTGCTGCTTTCTTGGATCTCTCTTTTATAGCTGAAATTGGTGCTTTTAAGTGGCTCTTGCATAAACCTGTGTTATTGTCTGGCTAATGAGCCAAATCAGAGAAGTTCATCTGTCACTAAGGTGAACCTTGTGTCTCCTTAGCTTTTCGTGCAATATGTGCTGAAGCATTTCCAGTTACTTTAAGCGCTGCTTTCAAGAGGGTTTTTCTGACTCACTTAAGCAATTTACCATTAAATACTTGCTTATTTGTTGGCACAGCACTTCTTCCCCTTGAACTGTGGCAAATACTGATTCTTAAGGATCTTCTATGCAAATCCAGATGCCTGAATTTAGTTTCTTTCCAGCTAACAAAGGAAGACCAAATGCTGATATTTGCCAAAATGTATCAGTGCGCTCAGTTTCCTTGCCAGGAGAGAGGAAAATAATCTGTCTACTATAATATAATAATTAAGAAAAACTAAATAATCGAGGAAAACTCTCTTCTTTAGTCCACCAAAGCTGCTTTGGTGTTCTTTCAGACTGTTCTGTTCTTGAAAATGTTCTAGACTTATCTTTCTTAGAGTGACAGTGGTATACTAAAAGAATGATACAGGTATGTAAAAGAATGTACCTGACTACTATCTATAGCAATGGTAGACTCTATCTTTAAATGTTTTATGGCTGTTTTACAACACATGGTAGACTTAGCTCAGAAATATCATTATTGGGCAATTATTGCTTTAAAGATGACATTTTCTTACATGTTAGTAATAAACATGATGATAGATATACTTTTTCCTAACGTAAATAAAAATAGCAAGCTCTTCCTATAGAATCATAGAATCACCAAGGTTGAGAGAGATCCACAAGATCACCCAGTCCAACCATCCACTCATCAGAACCAATAGTTCTCACTAAACAACGTCTCTCAACACAATGTCCAGACGTTCCTCAAACACCTCCAGGGTCGATGATTCCACCACCTCCCTGGGCAGCCCCATTCCACTGCCTGATCACTCTTTCAGAGAATTAGTATTTCCTAATGTCCAGCCTGAATCTCCCCTGGCACTGCTTGAAGTCATTCCCTCTAGTCTTTTGCTCAAGAGCTGCTTGTGATGTTGCTGTTGTGTAATGTGTTCTGTAGGTGTGGTGAATTGGAACTGAGGTCTGTAACTAACTTTAGGAGTACAGCTGGACGTCTCTCTATAGTCAGTGAAAAGGGATAACCACCGTGACAATTAAAATGCTCTTTAAAAGTGTCTAGCCATTAACTATAGAGGGAGCTAAAGCAGATGGTCTCTGCAGTAAAGTGCATTAGTTGCATGTTTAAAGATGAGTCCATGTGCTTATAGACTCTGACAGGAATGATGCAAGCATCCCTAAAGTGCTTGCTTTCTGTAGGCTTTGATAGCATTTGCTCAATCAGTTTAGATTTTATGAAGTTCTCTTGAATCTGAGAGTTTAAAAGCAAAGCTTCTCTTGAAGAAGTGCGAATATATCTTTCTGAAGTCTAAGCCTTTGAGGGATAGATTTATTAACTGTATTGTATATAGAAAGGTATATTCCATTGTGTGTGTTTTGCCCCACCTATGGCTCTTTTCAGTGTGGAAAGCAGAATATTTCTATTTACTGGAGGAGATATTTCATTTAATAAAAAAAAAAAAAAAAAAAGTTAAAACATGATCAGAATTATTAATCCTGGTAGTATTCTTTACTGATGAGTGAACTTGACTTTCAGCATCCTTTGGGCCGGATAAACTTGGCTAACTGCACTAATCGTCAGATTGAACCTGTCAACAGGGAGTTCTGTGCCCGTCCCAACACTTTTGAGCTAATAACTGTCCGGCCACAGAGGGAAGATGATAAAGAGACTCTTGTCAGCCAATGCAGAGACACACTCTGTGTTACAAAGTAAGTGGATAAAATCATTAACCTCATGTAGTTTATGGAAAGGGGGGGGGGTTGTCTTGCCTCATGTCATCGTTTTAATATAGCTTTACAATTTTGGCATGCCAATGCAGAACTCATTTCAATGTTTAGATTTTGGGGATCACACTTAAATTGTTTTTTTTTTTTACTTTCAGTCATGTTTTGTCTTATTATCACACTTCAATCTTCTGGAAATTATGACTGAGTTCTTTGTTCTTAAAAGTAGAAATACCAGGTGGTTTAGTGAGCTTAGCAGAATTCTAGAATACTTGATTTCATTTTTTACTTTGTCATTTGGGATGCTGTAGATAAGCTTGGCCTTTTTTTCTGAATCTACGTAGGTAGAAACGTGTGGAGATATCTCATTCATTGAATTCTTTGCGTTTTAGGAATTGGCTATCTGCTGATACTAAAGAAGAACGTAATCTTTGGATGCAAAAGCTAAATCAAGTTCTTGTTGACCTTCGTATGTGGCAGCCTGATGCTTGCTACAAACCGATTGGAAAGCTTTAATCACAGGAAGGAGAGCACGAAGAAAATACCTATGCAGAAGGCCATGTGAACTAAAAAAGAAAATAAATAAACCTCTGGAAAGTCATCTGGATCACTTAAGCTTTAAATTTGAGACAGTACATACCTTTATATGTTATGCAGTATTTTTGTTTCACTTTAAGGATTTTAAAATTTTTGTTCTTTTATTTCATAGCTCTTGAGCATAGTAAGAAGCAATTAGATGTTTCTAAATGTGCTAAATATTTATGTAACTTTTTTTGGGATGTGTTTTTAGCTAAGTACATTCTCTTCTTGAAAAACTAAATTATTGCAGGAAATCGTACTTCAGGGGTCAGGGCTGAGGGAAGCTGGTGAAAACACAAACCAACTCAGCTCCCTGAATGGGTAGTTCAGAGTTCTCCAAGAAGAAAGGTGCTGAAGCAGGAACTTTTGTGTTGAAGGTCTTTTTCATAATGATCAGGCATAGAAGTTAATAGTAAATTTTATTCTAAAGCATACAGTATAGGCATTTCTTGCTTGCACAATATCCTTGTGGTCCAAACAGGAGATATTCACAATACTCATGCTTCTTCTGTTTTGGATATTTTTGTTGTTTCTTGTACAAACTGGTATGGATAAGTGTATGACGTGTATACTATGTTGTTTACAGGTGTGGAATTATGTAAGCAGTATATTGCACTTTGATAGAAATGAAAGGTCTTGAATATTTTTGTTAGGATTGCTATATTAAAAATGAATAAATTTAGCTTTAGGGTTGTGTACGTTAGTATTTCCTGGACCTCACAGTTCATACAAGCATGAATTCTACTCCATTTGAGAGCCGGGAATAGGTTGTAAAATAGCTTTTTCTATAAGACACTATGAAGCTGCTATCTACCAACTAACACTCTGGCAGAAAGTATGGGTCTTCCTCCTGCCATGAATGTCTGTAATTGCATATAAAAATATTACTACAGACCCATCATAAAATGCCAGAGCTACTCAGTTAAAATCTGCCATTTTTCACAGCTTATCACTGTTCTTAGTGAAATAGTATCCCATTACCCTGCTATTACAAAAGCAACAGTGGAATATTTGTTTAGCTGTTGTATTTTCACACTCGAAACACTAAATCCTGTTATCTTAAACTGCCACTTTTGTACTTCTGCTTTTAAATCTACTTTTTTTTTTCCTGTTGTCTTCAAATATTTCCAAATTATGTACTGAGATTTATTTTATCCTTTTAAAATAAAAAAAAATAAAATGCTATGTAACTACTTTTAATGCCATCTATGCATTTGAGACACTAGTTCGTAGGGTAAAGAAGAAAAGATGAACTCCACATAGTGTTTGGAAAAGGATTCTATTCAGTGTATGCATCTCCAAACCTTTATTTGGGAAGATAATGTGCTGCCTCAGGGGTACCTGGCATTGCGTTTTGCTGTGGGAGAACAAACTATTTATGGGCAGCTTACCATGAACTGGTTGGAATATTACATCTGGATATAGAGGCTGCTAGAGACGAGCAGTTCAAGTGCAACTAGGAGAAATGGTTCTTTTTTTCTTATGGTGGGGACTTGGCAGCAGAGTAGCAATACAACATAAACAGAGGAAGAGTGAATTTAATCCACGGATACATGGTAGACCATCCACTTACTGTATTCCTCCAATGAGATGTTAAAATCATTAGATATGGAGCAAGAATCCATGAACATAGAAATAAGTGGCATACTTCTGTTTAGCTTAAGTGGACTATTAAACATTGTTTAATATTCTCAACAGGGAAATATGTCACCTGTTACAGTTTATGCAAGATGGCCTTGATGGCACTTTCCAAGCACAAGCTGCAAGCGATGGTCACCTGTACTACTGCAGGCAGAAGCATGTGACACGAGCTTAGCAGAAAAATCTCCATTTACACCGATGAACCTTCTCCCATCTTGCATTTTCCCAGTTCTAGGGGTGAGCAGTGATATTGTTTTTCAGAGATGATGGCAGTGGTGGTCTGTTCTCTGAGCACTACAAGGTAAGCATGAGGGAACAAGGAAAATGCTGGTGTGAGGGGAGTAAGTTCTTGCGTTAGTTTGACTGCTGGTGCATTAAAGCCTTGATGAATGTTGAAAGCAGAAACATGAGCAGTCATTCTACTTAACATTTGTACTCTTAACATTAGAAAGTGTTTGTATTCATTCTTCTGCATAGACCATGCAGGGCTTCCAGGATTTTCTCTGTTTTTGTTAAAGTGGAAAGCCAAATACAGCTATAGGGTTTGAAAAGGTTCAGACAGAAATGTCATGGAAGGGTAAGAGGTGTTTGCTCTACAGGTTGGAACTTTCTTGTATTTAGTTGAGCCTTTTGGAAGAAGCCAAACCAAGGGCATTCAAATAGCTCTTGGTAGATATAGATGTGACCTCTTTATCTCAAAAGTTACTCAGATGACAAAGCATTAAATTCATGTAAAATACGAATGGGATAACTAATAACATTTGTCATAATCACTCAGTCTAAGCATCAAAACAGTTAAGGGAGCAGAGAACAATTCATCATGTGCTGCTGCTTCAGATTGTCAGAATCAGCTATTTAAATATATGGTGTTCAGTTACCACTGTTTGATGGTCGATGATGTAGATCTTTGGCTGTTTAAATATTTCTTTAAATAACAGATGCAGACGATGGCTTAAGGACCCCCCAGTTTCTCTCTATTTGCAAATAGTTACTGCTTTACATAATAATTTTGCATCCAGCTTGATTTTAATGCTGAACTGCAGAGTTTGCTGCTGAGGCATGAGGACAAGGTTTGCTCAGGGCTCCTGCAGCCAAGGGTGAGCCTGTTTTGTGAAGTCCCTCAAGGACTGCATCAGGCATAGAGCAGTAACACTGCTAGGGCGAATCTGAGAGCTTTGAGATTTGCCTTTGGAGGTTTCAGGTCTCTGGATTGAAAGGATGTTCTGATTTTGTTAGAAGGCTTTTTCTGTGGTTCACAATTTCCTTGTTTACTAATAAGAAATTCTACAAATGGAAAGTGCTTTGCTCTGGGCAATGAATCTTTTTTTTAACTTGAGGAAACTTCATTTTTCACTAGCTTTTATAACTCCTAATTGACATTATTAAAACCTAACCTAAAATGGAACACAGCCATTTGCAATGAGATTGCCTGAAAATTTGGTTTCTAAACACATGCTGTTTTCTTTCTCCTTCTTAATTGCTTCATTTCCTTATTGGTGTATAGGAAACTACCTGACACAATTCCATAGGCGGCATTGTCCTATTGTATTTGATCTATAGCAAAACCAGGGGTGGATGCACTTGATTTTTGTCCTGGTGGTGTTTTTAATGAGGGATAGGAAGGCTGGCTTGGCAAGTGTGTGTTGAACACTATGCTCTTTGGCAGAGTGGCAGATGGGTTTCCTTTTCCCACCTCTAATGCTTGACAGTGGAGGCATGTGTGAGAAAGAATGGGTTCAAACTGTTTCTTGGGATACAGTGGATATTCTGATAACACCTAAATGCCTTGAACAAATTGGAGCGTTATTAGTAAGTGTAATTCAACTAAGGAATTAATTTCCTCTTGATTTCCTGAAACGGGTAACTAGAATATTTTTATAAATGTTAAAGGTTGTCCCGTAGGTCCCATAATAAATGGTGCTGCATAGACTAAAGAAAAAAAACAGGGAAGAAGATCCATAATACATTCAAGTTCTTGTCTGCCTATTCAAACTGCTGAGCAGATGTACCTTGTGCAGATATGGCTGGTGCGCTCAGGCCCATGCACAGCCACCTCATTCAGTTTGTCAAGCAGCCCCAGGGCTGAGTCACAGCTGACATGGCTTTATGCAGAGGACGCAGAACAAAAAGCAGACCAAGTACATCCGAGCTTTGGCTAACTCTGATGGGTTCAGTCATGCCGTGCTAGCACTTTCTATTGACCATGATTTTCCCTGTGTAATCAGTACAACTTTATGCAACCAGTAGGGCTGCTAGTAGAGCAGAGCTGTCTCTCATTCTGATTGACTGGGTTTATTGTTGTTGTGGTAGTGAGTTCTTTCTCTAATTTTTTTCTACAGCAATATTGGGTGAGCTGGTGTAAAAACCACTTCTTTTTCTCAGTCTTCAATTCTACTTACAAATCGAAGCAGGTAAGAGCTACCCATTACCTTCAGTGATTCCTGAGGGCATGCCTGCATAACAAGCAGGAGAGAGCATCTTGTGTTTGTTATGAAGCAAAAGAGTGAAGATGTGTTAGAGCTTTAAAAAGTAATCTGTTTTAAATACATTGCAGGTTGTAAGGTTACCAGCTTGTTACTGGTGGAGAAGAGAACGTGTGCTCAGGCTGACCTGATGCTGCCAGGCAAATCTAATTCCTATTGCCTTGTTATTCCTGGCACACTTTAATAAGCAAATAGCAGCTAAATAATGTACTGCCAGTCTGGGCAATTACACGTACAAAATTTATAGTAACAAAATGAGTCAGGTGCCCCCCTGTCCCTTTTGGGATCAGATTAGCTGTTGAAACAGTGCAAATGGAAAGGCCAGAAATGATGTTCTGCAAGGGCAACAATGAGGTTTGCTCTATGTTGAAAAAGCTTCTGGATTTGCATACTGGTTACAATAAGCGCTCTAGCTGGCAGGTATCCTTTGATTTTTATTTTTGAAGCTCCACAGAAAAGCTTGCCTACTTGTGCAGGTGGATGACTTTGCGGTATGAGATGCAACACTGAAAGGATTGCAGTCATGCTAACTTCAGCTCTGTTGGCTCTTTGTGCTGCTATTTTGAACAACAAAAAAAGAAGTTTGGCACTGATAACTTGCTTCCTCTTCTCTTCTTTCTGTTTTTCGGTCTCTAACCACTCTGTTTCCTGGAATGTACTGGGAAGCGCCACCATAAGCCGTGGCTTCATCAATCTGGGAGTCAGTGTCCACCTTGATCTTTGAATATAGCTTCAATCTGGTCATTGAATGGATTCTCTTTTCCAAGTACTTGAGGCCATTCGTGTAGCGCCTTCTGCCAGGTAATGCCAGTTCCCAGGGCTGCAGCAATCTGCAAACATCACAAATAATACTGTCAGTTTCTTGTGTCTCTACAACGTAGGTAGTTCATACCAGCACTAAGGAGTCCCCACCAGAAAGAAGACTCCTTTCTTATATTCTCATAGAATCATTGATGTTGGAAAAGATCATCTAGTCCAACAGTCAACCCATTCCTAATGGTTTCAGGAACGGTGACTCCACACCTCCCTGGGCAGCCTGTTCTGATGCATTACTACTCTTTCTGAGAAAAAATGTTTCCTGATGCCCAAACTGAACTTCCCCTGGCATAACTTGAGGCCTTTTCCTCTCATCCTATTGCTGCTACCTGGGAGAAGCGGCTGACCCCCACCTCACCACAGTCTCCTTTCAAGCAGTTGTAAGAGCAATAAAGTCTCCCCTGAGTCTTCTCTTCTCCAGACTAAACATGATGGACTGTAACCTCAAAAAAAAGGAAAGTTCAATCCAGGTGCTTGAACAGGGGAAAATCCATTTGAGCGGTAAAAATAGTATATATCTGCACCTCCCTGACCACTGCAAAAACTAGAATTATCAACAAGTGCTAATTTCTAATTAAGTGAAAATTAAGAGATGACTCCAAAAGTTTCTTTCTTTAAGCTGTAAATTACTTACGTTCAACAGTTCTTTTTAAGGATGAGAACGTAAGCGCAATTTGCAAGCACAAATTTCCACCTTCTATTACTAATATGATGTCTTTGGTCTTAGCAAATTATTTTCTCAGCTACAGGAAAATGGAGAGGTGATAAACACAGGCAGACAGGTCTCCAACAATTTCCTGACACCCAGGATGTCTGGGCAACAAACTTCTATCTGAAAGCCATAGGATCTGACTTCTTTTCTCCGAACAATTAGGAAAGTTTTTCAAAAGCACTGCTTGGATATAATGCATAAATTTCTTGCCAGTCCAAAGGGATTCAAGCTCTTGATTTCCTCTGATACTTCTAATAACTATTCACTCTGATATCCTATAAAGAAACCCTAGGTGCTGGAAAAAAGAGGTCCAATTATATCCAGGTTCAAAACCAACCACCTCTGATTCTGTGAGTTCACAGCTGCTGCTGGTCGCCTTCAGAGCCTTTTCCCAGGAGAGCTGCTGGAAAGTGGTAAAACAGTTCTTCTCGCTATCAGAACTGCTCTGCCTTTCATGGAGTGTTTGCCCTAGAAGTTAATCACTAGAGAGAAATTGTTTCTACTGTATTGATAGGGTGAAAAACATCAAGGGCAGGAGGAAGGGAAAGAGGAAACAGCCTGATTCGCCTTTATACAAGATTTCACACTTTGCTTAAATGCATTTCTGTTTTAACTTTGACAATTGCATAAATCAACCCTAAAGCTCACACTGACGTTAACCATGAGCCTTAAATAGGGCTAAATGAGACTTAAATAGGCAATTTTGTTAAGTGCCAAGGTGGCTTCATAGAACCAAATTGTTTGAACTAAAGTTTCAACGTTTGGGAACAGGCTGGAGCCTTTGAGGAAGTTTTATACGCTTCTTTGTAATGCTGTGCTTTTGAAGTGACGATGGACCTGGAGAAGCCAGGAGAAGAAAACTTCCTTTTATTGGAAGCTCATGCACAAAAAGGCACACCTGTGGGGTAGAAACTCTTAGACTCTTGTCGGTTGTGATCTCATTAAGCGGGGACATTGGGGAGGGGAGAGGGATAGGGGAAATTGTGTAACACAGTGTCTGTTCTTGGGGCAAATTCCTAACCCAAGAGTTCTTCTGGGACACCCTATGCTTCCGAATGGCTGAGATCCATCTGTGTCAGAGGGATCTGTCCCGGCATGGGAGTCTCCAACCCACCTTCACGAGTCCCTGAGCCTTCCTATGCCTAGTGATTTTGTTTGCTTTTGAAACTAACATTGTCTTTTCACGATGTACCCTCTGAAAATGTATCACAGGAGGTGTGCTCTGCTGTGTTCAGTCTGCTGTTGACCGCAGTTTAAGACACACGTACTCAAAATGCCCTAAATTGTGCAGGTCCTGCTCAGACAACAGTTCATGCGATGCTGATGGTTTGGATAATTTACCCTGGATGAGCAGTGAGGCACAGACAGAAGGCCTCACAATTGTAGGCCCTTTTTCAATCCCAAACATCTTGTGCTTTTAGGCCAGCCATAACTCACGTGGTTTCTGTGACAATGATGGTGATTTTCTATGAGGCTGACAAATCCCAATCAGCCTTTAAAGCAAATGCTGCCCACATTCCTCATGTAGCCCTGGGTCACCATGACTGGGAGGTTGCTATGCTGTGTTAGCAGCTTCTGGTTGTTTTCTTCCTTCTGCACAAAGATGGGGATGGGAACACTCCTCAGCAAAGTGTAAATACACAACTGATCTGATATGTGTTGGTTTCATTTTTCCTTTCTTTTTCCTTCTTTTTTTTCTTTCCTGGCTATAATGCGTTTAGCTCAGACTTAAAGAAAGAAAAAAAGGGAGAATCTAATCACAGTCAAGCTGTGCTTTCCTGCCTGTACATAATCATTAAGACTCTTCCAAGCATCTCAGTTTACAGTTTGTGATGCTCAGGGCTTTCACATTCTCTGCGGTAACTTCGTAAAAGCAAGAAATGAAGCAATTTGTACGGGATCCTGTTGAAATGCATGGCCGTTCCATACAAAGAAAGCCATCAGCTGTTCCAGAGAGAAGCAACGTCCTTGAAGCCATCTGGCACTCAGGGTGGTTTGCAGTGAGATTTGTAGAATAGAAGAAATGCTGAAAAGCTCCCTTGGCTCCCCCTGTAGTCAATGGGAAGAGAAAGTCGGATTTCTTCCAAGGGCAACTGAGCAGGACCTGAGGGAGCGCTGTCTCAGAGATTACTCTACAGGGATCTAAAGAGGACCGAGTTAAGTGCCTTGATTTTAGGCGTTAAATGGTGTGATTTTTGTCTTCTTACAGCCTGATCTGTGAGTTTTGGTTAAAAAATAAAATGCTCTATCAGATACATTCAGTTACACCACTGAGTTATTGTTTTCTGTCATTAATGAGATACCAGATAAGGAGCAAAGAAAACCCAGGGGCAGAGCTCAGACTTCTGCCCAAAGGAGTTTCACTACCACTGGGGATCAATCATGGTGTCCCTCTAGCAAGAGCTAAAATGCATACGCTTTCCTCAGAGTGCTGCTCACTTCAAACATTTGTGAATGTTTCTCAAGTGCTTTGAGAAAAATGCAGCAAAATTGTCCAGGCAAGGACTTATTTGTCATATTTATCTGCTGAGCTGTACGTGACGGGTGAGGAATTGCTGCAGAGATGGAGGTAAGAGACCTCAATCCCTTGGCAAGCCACAGGGTGTCAACTCTCTTGTGCTAGGCGGCATTAAGTGGAGTTAAAACTGTACCTGGCCAGAGGCTGGTATGAAGTCAAACTTTAAATTAAACTTGTATGAGGAGTGAGCGAGTTGTTTGTCATCCCTCTCAAGCTTACTCTTAAAAATCATGCTGTGCTCAAATTTCCCCTGCTTTGTACCGCAAGAGCTGTTCGTTCAGAGCAGAGTGCTGTGTCTCAGCCCAAACAGTGCTGTGTTGATAACAGGCTTGTGTATAATAGCAGGAAAAGAAAAATGGATTTAACGTGGTGGATGTTTGGATAAGGCTAATTAATAAATCCTAGAAGGGAAGTAACTCACTTGAAGTGAGGCATATCTACAGCTGGCACCTTGACTGTATGGGAAAACGTACCTATAAAAGCATTAACGTCATCCTAACAGCAGGAGAGGGAGACGGTAATGACTGTAGGATGCTGGGACTGGGGGGAGAAAATACGGCAGCAGTTGGATGTGTGTAGGCTTGCAGCTGCCCTTCCATGCCCTTCTGTCATTTCCTTCTAGCTTGGGAAGGTTCCCTTCAAGACAAATGCTTGCTGGGCTCCATGCCATACCACCTTGCAGCATGTGGGCAGGAGCGTGTTGGAGAGGCTGTGACCTGGTGGGCCTGGCTCCTGTGGTGGCCTCTCGCTGGTGGCCAGGTACACCCTCAGGTTAAGGTGTAAAAACAGCCACAAATAGCTTATCTATCTGCTCACCTCCCGACTCTCTCAGTACGCAGTTTCCCCAGATGGCAGGGTTGGGAATGGGGTTGATTTCATCACTGTTTTCACAGCCGTTTCATTTGCCAAGTTTTCTCTAATTGCTTCCTTTCAAAAGGCCGGCAGAAAAAAATCTAGACAGGCTTTCCCAATATCCTCGGGCTGTAAACTTGTATCTCCCTGTAGCTATCTTGTGGCAGTGCCTGGTGGCAGAGCTGACATGAAAGAGTTCCTTTGGAACGGGAATCTTTTGTGGCATAGCAAGGGTGAGCCAGACATAGTTTTGCTTCACCTGATATCACAGACGTAAAGGATACCAAGGAAAACACTTATTTTGGCTTTGGATTTGCCCATGCAGCTCTCCGCTGGCTGAAGAGACAGTGGGGAAGCTGCTGAAATGCAGCTTGGAATGCAGTTCTTGGAATGCGTGCCCAATGAAACGTTCCTCCACTCTTTCCTAGGAGTTCTTTTCTATTAGCATTGCATTGGGTTACTTGGTGGTGGTGTGGGAGTGAACCTATGTGGGGTGTTGTCACCCATCATAAAACCATCTCCTACATTCTTTTGAGCATGGGGAACGACTATGTAGCATTGTCATTTGTGGGGCAGTCATACAGTTTTATGCAGGGTGGTACTGGGAAAATGGGACACTCTTTTGCTTCACTTTTCAAATCTCAAGTATGCATTTGTTTCCAAATATGTGTGTGTTTGAAACCTGAAGCTATAGAAAAAGAATTGATTTGTTGCAGTTGATCGCAGGATTTACAAGCTGATTGCTCTTAAAACATTGTTCAGGTTCAGAAAGGAGTACTCCATAAGCTAACGTGGTTAGCACAAGACCAGTGAACCCAAGCATGAGGTGACAGCTGAACTGCTATTTCTCCTCTCCTTTCATCCACTTCCCTTGCCACCCCTCCTTGGGGGCAAAAAAAAATGGGGAGAGAAGTTCTTCATATTACCACAGAGCATAAACCAGTTTACATGTATAGCTTCAAAATGAACCCTTTGATCTGGGATATGCTAGGGGGATCTGTGGCCTTGGAGGATGAGGATGTGGGATACAGGGGCCTGAACATGGACAAGGGGCATGGGAAAGGGACATGGACATGGGAAACAGGCATGGACGTGGGTACCAGCAGGGTCAGCATTGTGGTCACGGTCATGATTAGCGGCAGGGACAGAATCAGCATCTCTTATAAAACAGAAATCCCACAGTCCACCATCCCCTCTGCGGGACAACCAGACACCACAGTCAGACACTGACATCCCACTCTCCACATCACTCCCTGCCATCACCTCAAGGATTTTACCTGGCTGGGGTGGAAGCCGTCCACTGGCTCAATCAGCTGCCAGGGCTCACCGCCCATCCTGTGCCACTCTTCAGCTGCTGCAGAGCACAAAAAAGGAGGGGTTACTGCACTGCGCTGGGATAGGAACCTCCCCATCCTCCTCCAAATGCCCACAGTACTTTTAAGCTCACAACAACGCTGGGTGAAGATTATGATAATTTATATAAAGTTGTCACAGCCATTACTGCATGCAGTCTCCATCTCCTTGGGGCAGCATTTAAGATTTTATTATTGTGTTATTTTTTGGTTTTTGTTTGTTTGTTTTTTAATCTGAAATATTTAAGCAAGGAAGTGCTTTGAAAGTAAATGATTGTAAAACAATTCCCTTTCCCTACAATAAAACCAGGGCTGTAGTGAGTAAAGCTATAAATTATTTAGTGCTGATCTAATACTTATGTATTTTCCACTTTAGTTGCAGCTTCAGCAGAGCTGGAAACACCTATATGAAAGGAAAAGCTAAAGAAAACAGTGCTTTTTAGAGAAGGAGATGGTAACACAGTATTCACAGGGGCTGATGTCTGCAGGAATGGGATGTCACTTTCAGTTACGTTTCTTCCCAATGGCCTTTTTCAACTCCAACAAAATAACCTTTTGAATTACATAAGCATGACAGTCAATGCAAATGATGCTCTACTGTGAGCCCCAGAGCCATTAGAGAAGCAAAAAGCTCGCCTTCTTCAGAAGGGCTGTAGAGATCAAACATGAGACCAGCGGATACAGCATTAACAGACTGTGAATTCAGTAATTTATTCTATAAGGATAGATTAACAATTCTTAATAGCGTTAGAAGCGATTCTTGGATCCTCAATCTGGTCTTGAATTCATAGACTGGCAGCATTCCTGCTTTAAGTGTAGGAATGTAATTGTGATGCCTTATTCAACACCGAAGTGACTTGTTTTGAGGAACAGGGCTCAGAGGTTTATTTCAAAACTGTGGTATGCTGGGCATAATGAAATGTTCATCCTATGTTACACCAGGGACTGGGTTCACACACAACACACATGGCGTGAGCTTGCCCAGCCCATTATAGATGATGTCTTACATTGGGTATGAGGCTGTGTATTGGGTTTTACTTTAGATGGACTCCCCTTCTGGTGCCAGAAACAGCAGATAAGATAGGTGGGCAAAATTTCTGGCAACAAAGGTCAGTTTGGTCTATTATTATACTTGACCTCTGAAAATCCTGGAGCTGTTCTTGGACAAATAGATACCAACTGAGAGCATCCAGCAATTGCCTTAGAAGTGCCTATTTCTTAGGCTAGGCTAGGCCAGAGCTTGCTCGCATCCAAACCCAGGAGAAGGCAAAACCAGCCTGTGTTACCGCACCATTTCTTTACATAACCACGTAAGTTCTTAAGCCAAGGGCAACATCTCAGCTTGAGTGTCCACCTGAATCTCAAATAAATACTATATACCCAAGAAGGCTCCATCCAAGAAAGCTGGGAGCGGCTGTGTACATCTTGGCACATGCCTGCCTAGAACTATTGCCCTCACCACAGCATGCAACCACTGCTAAATATTTGATGTCTGGGGAGGATTTGCTCTTGCTTCAGGAGGAGAGCAGAAAGTAGGCCAGCAACCTCAGCTTGTTTCTGAGTACATCCACGAGCTGACAGCTTTACTGATGGAAGCACACATCGCTGGCTCCAGGGCTGCAGGAAACTTTGCAGAGTGTCTGTCAGAGATGGTGTTTGTATGCGCATGTGTGTTTGCCTCATTTATTCAACACAGTGTAATCAAGTACAGCAAATTATATCGAATGTCTCTTTTTTGTGAAAGCAAATAAATTACCTAAAGTTAGCAATTTAACTTATTAAAGTAATTTGCCTACCCAGCAGGTAGTTTGGTTCCAAATCCCAATTCCTTGTTAAATATTAATTAGCAAACACTTGGCCACCTTGAAGCTCTTTGCTATGATATCCGGCTTGGCAGTGGGGTTGGCATCTTTGAGTTTCAGTTTTGGATGGAAAAAATCCCATCCTCTAAGCTTTACCTCCTCCTCTGTGTGCTCTGCGTGAGACCCAGCCCAGCTCCCAGAACTGGGTCACGGAGAATAAAATACATTTGTGAGTTTGATGGGTTTTGGCTCCGGCTGAGACTTTTGCAATAGTCCTCAGTGCCTCAGCAGCTTTGTGCTTCTGAGGATGGGCAGACGCTGACTGGGAGAGGTGTTAGAGATGTACACTTTGAAGTACTGCCAGCTGCTTCTGTCCCTTCGTGGCTCCACTTCTATCTGTCTACATTCTGAGATTTAAAATGTCATTAAAAGAAGGGGGAAAAAAAAGAACATATGGTCCTCAGGCATAATTTTTCAAGCGGGACCTCTTGGTGAATACAAAAATAAGGAAATGCAGATCAGATTTTTTTTTATTTAATTATTAGGTACTGTATATAGAATCTAAAAGTCCATGTTATTGAGGAAGCCCCAAGATGGCCAAACTGGATCTACTGCCCGTGGGCTGAGGGATGGGGATGATCACCTTGGGGAAGAGGTGGCTACAGAGTGTTTGGTGCCCTCAGGGAGGAGACAAGACTATTTCTACCACTGATTTGTCAGGAGTGCTTCTGCTTTCCCTGTGATATGTGGTACTGTAAGCTCTGTTTGTACTGTGTCAGCAGTAGAAGAAAGTGATTTAGGGAGTGTGCTCACAATAGCATCACTTAAGATCACATAAGGGTGAGTGCTGCAAGTCCCTCAAGTCAGTGTAGAGTAGTATTTTGGTGCAGAAGGATATACAGGAGAGAAGCTATTTCCTACTGAGGGAGATGCTTTTGGAAGCACAGAGCTAAGGAAGGTGGCTGCATTTCTCAGGGAGGGAAACCGACTGAGAAAACCTGTCCTTGGTGCAGAGCTAACACACCAGGATGGGTTAGTGTCCTGGCATAGGGTTCGAGCACCACTTGAGAGAGGAGAGGGAAAAGCCACTTACTTTGTTTCAGTGGGAAATCCATGTAGAAAACATCAAAGTTAGCAAACTTCTGAGTTCTGGCAATTTCTTTCAGGACATTGGAAAGCTGTTCGGCTCTCTGCAAAATTCAGGCAATGTATTGACAACTCACAACTCACCATGCCACTGCAGATTGCACCAACTCAGATAATAAGATTAACGTGGCACATAGCTATCTTACCAGAAATTTCTTTTAGCAATGGCCCCGCTCCTGTATAATTGTTCAGGCTCTCCCATTTCAGGAACCTTTTGATGATCAGCAGCCTAGTTCCTCTTAAGGAAGACAGAAACTTTCTATAAAGGCTAAATGTTCTCCTTTCTCATTATCTTCCTGCTGCTGTATCAATGGCACTAATGCTCAGCTGGCCAGGCCATATTCTGCTCTTACTCTCAGTGGAATAAATCACCTCCATCAGCCACTGACCCAACCGATAAATCCAGGGTGAATTCTACAGCCATAACAGAGATTAAGATCTCCTAAATATTTAACATGTACAGTTTGGATGATAACACAGACAATTAGTTTCAGATAGGAAGCTAGAAGGGAGATTGACTCTTGCCCTGCAGTCATAGATCTGTTTGTGGACAGCGGTTACATGCCCTGTTTGTCCTGTGGTGCTGGTGCTAACACATCAAGTGCAGTCCTGCAAAGATTTAGGAATGTGTTCACTAAGTCAAGAGGGATGGAGCACACAATGAAAAGCGTATGTAAACTCCGGCAAAATTAAGGCCATATTTTTTGTTGGCCATGTCACCAGGAGCAATGTGCTTGAGGGACACCAGTGCAGGCCCTGGCCATGGATTTGCTTCTGCTGCCTTCTGGTGGGTCTTTGTAGGTCAGGTGGATAGCTGGATTTGCTGCTCTTGGGAGATCTTTTCCAGTGTAAATAATTCTAGGATTCTATACAAGATTCAGGGGTAGAACAGACTGGAAGACTCTCTGGACAAGAGGGTGGGCCTGCACACCAAACTCAGAGGTATCATTTCTCCTTACCTCTGAGGTCAGGTTCCTGAGGGTCTCATTGGCAGTCAGCCAGCCACTGCAGGGGCTCACCTGTGTGGGCAGGGGAGGCAGGGGGTCAGTGACAAGCAAATGAGTGGGGAGGACAAGGGTACTCCTAAGGGAGACCTTACCTGAAGGCAGTTGAGAAAAGAGTACAGTTGGCTGTAGGTGACGTCTCTGTTCAGCTGCCCTGCAAAACACAGAGAGGGAAGCTCTGCATGCCCAGTGGACACAGGTCACGACTTTGCTTTGTGTCTCCACACATCCCCAGATTTTGTCATTGCTGTTCCAGGAACTGCAGAGTACGATAGCACCCAAACGAAATGGGTTCCTTGGGCTGCATTGTAGGAGCAACATGGTACAGGTGTGATTCCTTCTTATCTCACCCTACATCCAGGGAACAACAGCGGGAGAGCTCAAACATCAGGGGCTGGTGGGAATGTCCCAGACTTACACAGGCCCAAATGCCAGGTCCTGACATGGGCTGTTGGGGGAGATTTGTGGTGCAAATGGCTGCCGCAGCCGATGGGTTTGGTCTACACAAGCCCAGGTGGGTATTTTGACAGAAAGCCAGGGTGACGGCTGGTGGAGCCTGATGGGCTGCCAAGCAGGGAAACCTCCTCTCAACCTGTCGGAAGATCTGCCAGAAGTGATGTCTTGCTGCAAAACATGTTGCTGAGGATTAATTGGTTCCCTCTGAGCTGATTGAAGCCCTCTGAAAAATTGCCAACCGGCCCTATAGCTAATCGCTCCTGGTTTGGCTTGTGCCAAAAGTGCTACGTGTTATCTTTGATAATTAGACATCCGGTAGAGGAACTGCCCCTGTGATAAACATGCTCTCAAGCAAAGAAATGCATTTGTGTGACTGAGGAATTATTATCACAGGCTTCCCAAGCCAGAAGAAATGGGGGTTTTCTCTTAGTTTATTTTTTTCCCCTTACGTTTTCACTTGATAGTAGTACAGTGCTGATTTGAGAAAAGGTGATGATCACAGAATCACAGAATCACAGGGGTTGGAAAAGACCCCAAGAGATCATCAAGTCCAATCCCCCTGCTAAAGCAAGCTCCCTATAATAGGTTGAATAGGTAGACGTCCAGCCAGGTTTTGAATATCTCCATAGAAGGAGTCTCCACAACATCTCTGGGCAGCCTGTTCCAGTGCTCCATCACCCTTACCATAAAGAAATTCTTCCACATTTTTGTGTGTAACTTCCTATGTTCATGTTTTAGGCTATTACTCCTTGTCCTATCACTACACACCACCGAGAAGAGCCTGGCTTCATCCATTTGCCTCCCATCTTCCTTTAGATATTTATAAACATTGGTCAGATCCCATCTCAGTCTTCTTTTCCCCAGGCTGAACAGATCCAGGTTACTCAGTCATTCCTCATAGGTGAGATGCTCCACAAACTTTGTCATCTTTGTGGCCTTTCACTGGACTCCTTCTAGGAGATTCCTATCTTTTTTGAACTGGGAAGCCCAGAACTGGTCACAGAAGTCTAAATGTGGACTCATCTGGGCAGAGTAGAGGGGGAGAATCATGGAAGAACAATAGAAATAGAGATTTCAGACTTCATGAGAAAAGGAATGTACTTTTGAGGGGCAAAATGACCTGTAGTATATCAAGCAGAAGCTATAGTGTCTCTGGTAATGATTAAACTTGGGGAAATCAGGCACAAAGCTCCCCGAAACTCAAATAGCCAAAATTATTTGAAGACATAATCTATCACCTTAATTAAGTGATTTACCTTCTCTCCCTTTACTGATGAAGACTAATATGGTAACAGCTTCTTATTCAGATGCAAGAAAGATCTCTTTACCCAAAGATCAGAAGGAACATGCTTTTGGTCTGAAACTTGGAAACAGAATGGCCACAACAGTTCCTCATGTCTACGCTTGAATGGAGGACACCAAACACACTTTTACTACATGTAAAAATGCCATGGTTTTATGATTTTTGTTATTGGTATTTCAGTAAAAACTTTCTTTGCTACCTAGATGAAGTATTTTGTGTTTTTTCTTTATTGATTGTGGGATCATAAGAACAAACGTTATCTTGAAGCACCTTAGGGCAACTTTGCGCTGAGAGGAAGCCTCAAAACATGCCTATATGGTGTGAAGCTTCAGTCATCACACCTACATGCAGAAGAGGAGGTGGCAGTCACCCAAGTGCATGTGAAAAATTTACTTCTCCAGTATCTACTCAATCTTTTGCAACTCCTTGGCTTAATCCTGCCCTGGTCCACACCTAGTTTTACCAAGATATCCATCAGTCAAAGAGTGGAGGTGTTCACCATGTGACCTGCTTGTTTCCACATCCACTTTTTGTGTTGCGCATGGTTTGGGGCTTAGTGGGTTTGGACACCATATATTTAGGGATCTGCCCTCTAGCTGCTCTATTCCATGCCAGGGTTGACTATCCAACTACACAGGCAATTTCATATTCTCCAGATCTCCACTACTTAGGTTTGCTTGAAATATGCCAGTAGATTCATAAATTACTCAGAGAGAAAGGGAAACATGAGTGAATGATAACCCAGGGGACCCCACAACATCTCATATTTACCCAGAGGATGATATCTGTTGTGCAGGTTATCCCAGAGAAAGCGTCCATCCACCAAGCCTGTCAGAATCACATGGCTGCTGTTTGGAAGCCGGGAGTCCAGGTATCGCAGAGCTTGCATGACATTGGAGAACATTTCTTTTGGGGTGGTCATGTGAGCCAGCGTGTCTCGGTTCCTGCAGAAGAGGGTGGAAACAGGGCATTGTGTCAGGCAATGCTGTGCCTACAAACAGCCACATGCATAGCAGCGCTTCCTTGTCATCTGTTCTTCCATATTAGGTTAGCTAAATAAAACCTTATAGAAGTGATGCGATGCTCTTTAGACTCTTGTTGTTATAATGAGCTATGCAGAATTTCAAACAATAGCCTTCTCGCTGTTAAAAACACAGCTGGGCATGCAGTCTTGTTTTGTGGAGTGACTTCTGAAGTTGAAATAAATTTCAACTTACATAAGAAAAACAAACAAGCCAATCTCCCCGAGGCTTCCTAGAGAAAACTGCTCTTGTTATATTGATAAAACAACCACTTGATTATATAAAGAGCACTCGCCTGATCTCTCCCAAGTGCTATTGCCTCATATCAATAGGTGATGACAAGCAGATGGAGATGTCCCTAGGCAGGTAATCTCTCACAGGGGCTGGGGAGGTGATGCTGGCCGTGTTGTGAAGGTGCAGCTCAGCTTGACCAGAGCTTTCAGAAAGAAAGGCCTTATCCTAGAATCCTTTATCTGAAGGCACCCCCAAACCTTCCATGTGGTAGAGGGGCTTGGGGACTGTCAAAGTCCATGAGCCCCTTATAACCTATGTACGGCTTCCCTGTGAGTAAGAGCAGGGCAAGCTCAAGATGGGGATGACTAAACTGCTGGGAAATAAGGCAGGATTTCTTGCTGGTGAGTGCCCTGCAAGAGCAGGAGCCTTCACAACCTTTGGTGTTTTGTATTAATGGCTGTACTCTGGGGAGGACTGAGTCCGATGTGTCAGTGTCATGTTCTTCCATTAAGGATCTGGAATTCCTTACCAGGCTACATTTTGCCTGCAAGATAGTAACTAGACAAGTTTCCTCAGCCTATAAGTTGATCTTAGTGCAGTATGTGCTTCTGCACTGTCTGAGAATTCCTGGTTAGAGCGGACTGAAAAACAGCAGTAAGATTCAGGGTCATGCTTGTGACAGCCACCCAAGCAAAGTACTTTTGAGATAAGGCTGTAGTTTTGCTCTTAAGTTATTTCATTTTCACTTGCAGGTGTTGCAAAACCTGATTTCAAAACACTGCTCTGATGTAAGGTTGCAATGGTAAGCAAATACAGCAGAGGGAGATGAAATTGATGTGACATTCATATGGCAAAGCTCCCTGCTCCTTTTCAATACACAAATGCACAATGGATGGACAAGTGCATCTAGTGGAAGTCCCAGCACCACAGGTACCACACAAAGACAGCCTCGTGCAATCTGGACAAAGCTTTTCCATCTCTCCTCCACCATGTTTGGGCCATTGTAACCATTGTGATTGCTGCAGAAGCTGTAATTGCAAAGCTGGGAGAGGCTGGAGAAGCTTGCCCCAAGTGCAACCAAAAGGTGCAGTGACAGCGTGATGTCTGCAATTGGTGGTGCTCATTATTTTCAGAGTGTGGAGACTACTGGGACATACACCACACACCCGGTTTCATTGTATTCCTCCTCTACAACAATCCATGTAACTCACTGCCCTGCCCTTCACATGAAACATGGGTGTTTTAACCATGCCTTGGCTAAGAATTGTGTCTCCAGCGTGCTCAGCACATCACTCTCTTGTCTGAAGGTAAAATACAGGATATGGCCAGAAAGACACAATTGCTGCTCTTCTAAGGTATCCTGAAAAGGTTTTTATTTGTCTTGCTTGTGGCTTAAAGCCAGGTATTCTGGATGCTGTGCATTCTCTTTAACCACTTTGGACATTATCAGACCATAGAGTGACCAGATGACAACAAAAAATCCTGCTGCGTTCCCCATCCCATTCAGTGGAAGAGTGATGTTTCCACACCAGTTATGGTATTTTCTTTACTGGAGTCACAGGGATCACTGCAGCTAGCAACTCTTTTGATGCTATAGATTATGTGGAAGAAAACAGACAGCAAAGAGTGTCTCTGCCAGGTAATGGGCACCACGACAAAGCAGTAACAAATACTGTTTTGTATCGTACAAGTGGATGACACGAGGTTCAAATGACTTAAATTTGTGGATTCATTTTTTCCTTCAGGAAAGCTGTGTTAGGGGCAGGGGAAGTGAAAGGATTACCTGCAGAATGAGGAATAAATCAGAGAGAAAAGTGGTGACTTTAGCAAAATGGCAGAGATGGAATACACGCTCAGCGGAGCCTGGACCAAGCCTGGGAGAAGACGCATCAAGATGGTACCTGGGCACTTCAGGGACAGAGAGAACCCTGCTTGGTTCTTGTCCATCTGTGTCTGGAGCACAGCACATGCAAAGTTCTAACCCAAGCACATGCTGTTAAGCAAAGCTTAAGACCACTGAAATGGGAATGTGTTAGTGACAGCCTTCATAATAGTTCCAGCTTTATTACATAGCCTGCAGATGAGCCCTCAAAAGCATTGAAAGGGGAGTTAACCTATATGTGCATCATAGAATCATAGATTCTTAAAGTCATAGAATGGGCTGGGTTGAAAAGGACTACAGTGATCATCCAGTTTTAACCCCCCTGCTATGTGCAGCGTCACCAACCACCAGACCAGGCTGCCCAGAGCCACATCCAGCCTGGCCTTGAATGCCTCCAGGGATGGGGCATCCATGACCTCCCTGGGCAACCTGTTCCAGTGTGTCACAACTCTCTGAGTTAAAAAATTCCTCCTAATATCTAACCTCAACCTCTCCTGTCTCAGTTTAAAACCATTCCCCCTTGTCCTCTCACTGTCCACCCTTGTAAACAGCCATTCCCCTCCTGTTTATATGCTCACTTCAAGTATTGGAAGGCCACAATGAGGTCTCCCCAGAGCCTTCTCTTTTCCAAGCTAAACAAGCCCAGTTCCCCCAACCTTTCCTCGTAAGAGAGGTGTTCCAGCCCTCTGATCATCTTAGTGGCCCTCCGCTGGACCTGCTCCAAGAGCTCCATCTCCATGTCTTTCTTGTACTGGGGTCCCAGGCCCGGATGCAGCACTGCAGATGGGGCCTCACAAGAGCCGAGTAGAGGGGGACAATCACCTCCCTCTCCCTGCTGGCCACCCCTTTTTTAATGCAGCCCAGAACACAGTTGGTCTTCTGGGCTGCAAGTGCACACTGCTGGCTCATGTCCAGCTTCTCATCCGTCAGGACCCCCAAGTCCTTCTCTGCAGGGCTGCTCTCAAGCAGATCTTCCCCCAGTTTGTTTGGATGGCACTCTGCCATTCCTACTGGATTCACACTCAGCCATCCCTACAGGAAGGGCGAGGGGGAGAAGCTCTTCAAGCAACAGAGGATCATCATCTACTCTCTCACAGTCAGATGGGATGGGGAGATCTCAGAGACAGCAAGGGATGGAAACAAGTCCCTGTTCAGAGCAGCAAGTGGACTGCCTCTCTGCCTCCAAGAACACAACAATCATATATAAAAACATGTGTTTGAAAGTATCAGCCTAAATCAGATTCATTTCTTTGGCTGTCGTGGTTTCAGCTGAGATAATTTTCAGAGCTGCATTTTGGACTAAAATGAGAATTACGTTGATAACACAGCAATGTTTCTGTTGTTGCTGAGCAGTGCTGCACAGGGCCAAGGATGTTTCAGCTCTTCATGCGTGGGGAACAAGGAGCTGGAAGGAGGCAGTTTAGAGCAGCTGATCTAAACTGGCCAAATGGCTACCCAACACTACATGGCACCAAGCTCAGAAATAAAAGCAGAGGAGCTGGTCTGGGGAGCATCTGCTGCTTAGAGACACTGGCTGGGCACTAGTCAGCAGGTGCTGAGAGATTGTGTTGGGCATGACCTGTGTTGTGCATTGTTGTTACTGGAGGTTTTTGTTAGTTAGGTTTTCTTATACCCTTCCCCTTCCCCTTCCCCTTCCCCTTCCCCTTCCCCTTCCCCTTCCCCTTCCCCTTCCCCTTCCCCTTCCCTTCCCTTCCCTTCCCTTCCCTTCCCTTCCCTTCCCTTCCCTTCCCTTCCCTTCCCTTCCCTTCCCTTCCCTTCCCTTCCCTTCCCTTCCCTTCCCTTCCCTTCCCCTCTTTCACCTCTTGCTTATTAAACTGTCCTATCTCAATCTAGTGAATTCTTGTACTTCCCAATACTCTTCACCATACCACTGTAACAGGGAGCAATTGAACAGCTGTGTGGTGCTTAGCTGCCTGCCAGGTCAAACTGTGAGACTGGCTTAAGAGAAAGCCTGAAGATCCATCATGGTGAAGATAATGTTCAATAGACAGAGTGCCCTTTCAGACCACTTGCAAAAGCAAAGCTGGGGTGTGTGTGTGCTGTGCATTGGCCTGCTTGCAAGGTGTGAACTTTCTGGGCTATAGTTTTGTCATTAAGGGAGGAAGAGAAGTATCAAGACAGTGAACCCTGGGCAACCTTGTGAGCGTTCAGGATGGGCAGTGCCAGAATCATTAGTTTGGAAGGCTTCATTTCATTCTCCTGCTGAGCTTGTGATGTGAGTAAAGCCAGAAAGGAAAGAAAAAAAAGCCATCAGGAGAGCACAACAAAACCTGCAGGCAGTGTGCAGCAGAGGCAGCGTGGAAATCGACCTTGACAGGAGAACACATTGTGGTTCTTCAAAAAAGGTAGGCCTGGCACACTACCCCATCTGGTGGGAGATGGTGCACTTGGCAAGATAGATACGCATGCATAAATGCTGTGTTTTTTTTCTTCTGTTTGCTGTCATACTTCAAGCTGAATAAGAAATATTCAACTTCAAACATGCCCTTGGTCACTTTATCACTGGCTTGTAAAAGAAAGACAAGCTCTAAATAAGAGCTGGTAGGTAGCAACGATGGATGCAGATAAGGCGATAACCAGTATTTTCAGTAGAAAAGTAAGAACAAAGCAAAGACTAAACATCAACAGCAAAGCAAAACATTGAGGGGGAGCCTAAAGCCTTTAACAGAAATGTCAAAGCAACAAGGACTACTCTAAAGAACCAAATTTATGGCCATATAAAAGCTAGTTTGATTTCCATCTTACCCATTGCAGACATCATTCCCAATTGTAGCGTAGATAACTATGGCTGGATTGTCCAACAGTTGGTTTCTGGCCAAGCTGAAAGGTAAATCAGCAGCATATTAGTGGGAAATACATTCTCAGTGCCTGAATCACATGCTATACCAGTTCATATTTGGAAGTAGTTTGTCCCGATTTTGCCAGTGCTCATATGACTATGGTTCTAGGCTTTTTGTTTTTGTTTTTTTACTTTTCTGTAGTTTTATATTTTAATCAAGGCTCTCACATATTATTTCTTTCCTTGCCCCTTTTGTCCCTTATGGACTTCTCTCTTTCACTGTCTTTCTTGCCAGCTTTGTATCTTTGTGCTATCCCGAAGCCAAATCAAGTAGTTTCAGTTCAGGGCAAAGACATAAATCAATCATCTGTGAAGTTTTTAATTAGACTATAGACAAGACTGTATGTGTGGCTGACAATTATATTTATGGATAGGAGTGGGCACAAGGTCAAATCAGGATGTGGTTTGAAGTCCAGCACTAGAGAGGAATGTTTCAGTAATGGGTTTTTTTTCTGCACAGGAGAAATGTAAATCTTTTAGGAGTGAACTGCATCAGCATAGGGAAGGCTAAACCAAACCCAACCATTCCATGGCCATCACATTCATCTGGAAAGGAATGATTTTTCCTCTATGTGTCTGGTGGCTACTCAGTCATATCCATACAGGGATAATACTCCAGGTATGCCCAAGTCTGTCTGCACTGCTACAAATCAGGACCAATGTGGTCAGTGAGAACCATAGGACAGATTTAAGGAAAAGCTCAATCTTTTCATGAAATTCATGGAAATGCCCCACTGGCTTAAGATCAAGGCCTTGGAGTTGGTGATATCCAAATTTTAAGAGTTATTCCTCTCTTAATGAATGTTGGTACTATAGAGGAAACACAGCACTTCAGAGCACAGCGGCCCGGTGAAGTTGTGCTTCTTGAGGCATTTGTGGGTAATGCATTCACTGCAGGGCTCTGCTGCTTCCTTCTGAGGTTGTAGGACCCCACACACACTTCCATACTTGCAGTCAGCACTCAGAATCCCATCAAACACTCACCTTTTTATTAAACCGAGGAGATTTCGTGACGAACCACCTGATCACATGCAGTGGGAATAAGAGGAACGGTGAAAAAAAATCATTATAGGGACAAATAAAGGGAAAAGCAAAACACAATTCACCGCACATTTCTAAGAATGTAGGAGTATTAAAAATGAAATGGGAGCAGCAAGTGCCTCTGTAACCTTTTTGTGGGCCAGCATTAGGAGGTAAAGCTGCATCCAGTATCTGCTGACTCTCACCTGAGTTCGCACATCAGACTGCAGAAAGTCAAATACTTACAAGTGCTGGGTTGTTTGAATCTGGCTTTTAATCTAGATCTGGCAGCTTCTTCCCATCTGTTGAACATAGTAGTCTCTTGTAAAACAGCCAACCTGACTTGTCAGCAGTTGATCTACTTTTAACTTTTCCTATAAATTGCAAGAGGAACTGTTCTCACTCTCCTAAGTGTCTCACAGCTATGTCACATTGGGAGTGATTCAGGTCCTAAACATAGGCACCAAGAGCCATTTTTGACATACCAGGGTACCCAGGATGCCTGCAGCAGGATTGGCACTTACAACACAGGATGCCTGTGAGATTGTGCACTTCTGGAAAGGCATCTGGTGGTGGGAAAGATTCTATAAAGACTCCCTGCTTTGCTACAGTACTAGGCACCAATGCTGGGGTGTTTGCATTGCTCCTGCCACCAATGGCAGACTTATGAAAAACAGTATTAGGCCAGCTGCAACCGTCCATAGAAGCTCTGCATTTCCTTAGCAGTTCACCCAAATGGTTGGGTGCAACATTTTCCTGGAAAAAATCTAGCTAAACTTAAGCATCTGTAAAGATCTGCAGCATTTCATTTGTGCCTTGAATAAGAAAAGCATTTCCCAATCAAGAGAGCTTTTATGCTTAAAACTTTCTAGCAGGCCTTCAAAGGCTTCGTGTACACATCCCAGCTGTCCACAGCATGCAGATCAAACTGCATCACCTGCAGAGCAGGAGTGGCAGCAAAAAAGCAAGCCAGGAGAAGCATGGTTCTTTGTTCAGGATTGGACTGGGACTGTGACAGCAAGCAGCCAGCTCATCCCACCACAGCATTCAGGAACATGAACTTCAGAGGAGCAGTCCCTACGTATTGTACTTGCTTTTATTTTGTCGTATTTTCAATTTCTCTCCTCTTTTCTCCCTCTTCTTGTATTACACTCCGATCAGCTCCTCCCTGCTCTCTCCTTTTTTCCACATAGTGCCTTGAAGCTTGCTTTGAGGAGCAAATCTGGTCCTCCCGTGGTTTGCGGGGGGAACACTGTGGGCAGAACATCATTAAATCTCCACTGGACTGGCGTTGTGAAAAGATCTAAGAGATAAACCCCTGAGGTAGCAATAATACACTTTGCATTTGAATAGAAGTGCCTTTGTTACTATCACTAACTGCATATATCATGGAATCCTTTATGTTTTAAATAATCCAGTTCTTCAGGGCTAAAAATGAATGTCTCTCTCTGCTCTCTCTCTCTTGAGGGTTGCTAGTCCAAGCAAAATCCACTTCTCCTGTTGAGAAGTCCTTTTCAGCAGAATAAGAGCTCCACACAACCCTTAGAAAACATGGCTTGGAACAGAAGAACAGCTAGCTGTCTTTTTTTTTTTTTTTTTTTTTTCTGCTTAATATCCTTTCTTTCAGCAAGAATTCAGCATCTCTCTGTTAAGCCACTCTGCCGCATGACTCCTGAACTGAGGCTACACTGTTAGTGCAAATAAACTAATTGGGATCTCTAGAAATCAAAGATGTATTTGCAAAAGGTAAGAGGCTCATCTTGGGTAGGTGTTATCTTTGTGAGTGTAGATAGTTAAAAGCAGCTCAGCAATAACAGTTATGAACCAAGTCAAAAGACTGAGAAAATGAAGGGCTTTCTTAGCATTTTTTAATGGGTAAACTGAGATATTAAGGAAGTTTTTATGATCTAGGATGCAATTTCTGATGAAAACACTCAAGAGAAAAGAAAGAGATCAGGCAGAATATGTATTTGAATTTCTGTTACCCTTGCACAGCAGAATGCCTGTCATCTCCTCCTGGACCTCTACTAACCTCCCCTTAGCCACTTTCCAACCATTTTCAGACTGGTGGCATTTTTTGGTGCTAATTAAGGTCAGTTTTACTTCCACAACCCCAAGTTTCACAAGCCTTGAAATTCTTCTAAGGTGAGCTTTTCTTGGTTTGCTTGCTCAAGCCCTTGTATGGCTGATCCTCACATTCTCTGAAACTATTATGCTGAACAAGGCAAGTAGAGCAAGCCTTTTACAATATTGTGCTCAGTGTGATGACTAAGAGAAGACACCAGGGGAAGATACTCTGGGATTTTTCTATCACTTTTGTAATTTTTCTCCTTTTTGCATTCCTTTCTCAATTTTCTTCACATTCTTTTGCCTCATCACAGGCTCCTCTCCTTTAGTGCCACGTAGGAGTCTGCAGTGTGAGAGAGCGGAGTATAAAAAAGAATGGTGCATACAATGAGATCTCTCTTTTATTTTATTTTTTCTTTTTTTCAAGTTTGTGAGGGAATTGGGAAGATAGAAGAAAGGAAGTATTATTAACTTAAATAGAGGAAAACAAGGTGATAGGCTATCAGACACCGAGGTTAACTGGATATAAATGAGAATGGTTGGCTTCCTCTAATTTGGCCTATTTTATTTCCTCTCCTGAAACGTTATCATGGGACAGTGACTGTGAATGCCACCAACTACAAATGCCAGGTGAGTAGGTCAGGAGTGTCTGTAGCCAACCATGACACTGAAAACATTGCCTAAAAGACCAAAAGTCTCTGAAACATCCCACTTGCATCAAAAAGTAGGAAAGCATACAGAGGCATTGCCCGTGACAGAGGTACTGGCATCCAAGGGGAACTTCTCCAATGAAAAACCTCACCTGAATTTTGTGTCATGCTGCCTGTTGAGAAACTATTCCACTCAGTGAGACGACTGTCTGTTGGGGCTGGAGGCATTTAGCATTTAGTAAGTTTCTAGGTAGCATTAGGGGCAGTGGTGCTCCTCATGTATGGCCATCAGGACTCGTTGTCAGTGAGGGGAAATATCCCTTAAACTAAATTATCCACTCAAGGAGAACAATTTTTCCCTCATGCCTGCAGCCAGATTTCTGAAGCATTAAAATTAATTAAATACAATGCAAACAGAATGTGATAATCACAGAATAATCAAGTATCTTTTAAACATACTGCTGGGAACATCATTTAGCCCAATGCACAATAGCTAACATAATAAACCTTAATTTCAAAGGGAGATTGCCATGTCCCTTCAAGAAAGCACTTTGACAAATTTAATCAAACTCCATTTTGAAACAACTCATTGTTTCTTTTCACCCCTGTTCTGTTTTGAAGATGATTTTAGGTTTTTGCTCTTAAGTAGTGACCTTTTTTAAGACTCCCACTACAAACAAAGGTATAATTAATGAAAACCCATGCTCCCGTACCAGAAGTGTCCTTCAATTAAATCATTCTTCCCCTCTTTGTGGTGTTTATACCTTAATAAAGGATTCAAAGCCAGAACAGTAATCCCTTTTAATCTTTGCTGAGGTGTTTTAACATGCTGTTCCCTTGAAGCAGTCAACAGATCCTCCCAATTCAGTATCATCTGTAAACTTAATTAATACGCACTCAACTGCTGCGTCCAGATTAAAACGCTGAAAAGAACTGGCTCTAAAATGGAGCCCTGGGAAATCTCAATAGAGCCTGGCCACCAGCCTGATGTTACCTCACTATGACCCTTACTAGCCTGATCTGTCAGCCAATTGTTCACCCACTGCATTATGTTTAGTCTACTCTTACGCTGGACACTTTGTCTGGAAAGATACTGAGAGAAGCATTTCCAAAAGCTTAACTGAAATCCAAAAAGGTTACATCTACTGGCTTCCCTTGCTCAAATAGATGGGTAACCTTGTCATAAAAGGAGATTCTCGTCATTAAACAGGACTTTCCCATCATGAACCCATGTTGGCTGTGACCAATGATGTCATTTCAGGTGTTTTTCAGTAACTCCCAGAATAATAACTGCTATAATTTTAGCAGGCACTGAAGTGAAACTGACAGGTCTGTAATTATCAGGATCTCCTTTTCTTGTCCCTTTTGAAAATTGGGATGTTTATCAGCTTCCAGTCAACTGAGACTTTTCCAGGTTCCCAAGAGTATTGAAAAACAATTGAGGGACATTGTCTCACAATGACATCACCCAGCTCTTTGAGTATGCTGAGATGAATCCTATCAGGCCCCATCCGAATGCAGCAGCAAATCTAACGTAATTTCAGGGTTGGCTGCAAGTTTATCATTACCGCAGTCATAATCCCAGATCCCACCATCAGTCTTGAAGACAAAGAAGGCATTATGCACATCTGCTTTGCCTGCATCCCTATTAGCAAGGTGACCGTATTCATCAAGTAACAGAAAGATGTTATCATCTTCGGTCCTTCTTTTGCTGTTAACATATTTTAAAACATCCTTTTTGTTGTCCCTCACACTACTGTGAGGCCAACCTCATCTCTAATTGAGTTTTGACTGTATGTACCTTCCCCTGCAATAGCAAACAGCATCTCTGTAGTCCTGTCACTGCCTGATCTTGCTTCCAGTGTCCATACACTTTCTTTCTCTTCCTAAGCTGTAGAAGAAGATCCCTACCAACCAACAATTCTCCCTTGAGACACTGTTTACAAGAAACAAAACCAGGAGGGCACCTTGACTTCTTTAGGTCCTTAGAAGCAAAATAACAACAAATTATGCCATTTAACAATGCTTACAGAATGATGACTTACTCAAAATGTAGTACCAGAAGGGATATATGAAAAAATTATTGCTGCCTACAGACTTTAACTGCTACATTAGGTAAGAACAGTCTAGGAGCTGCAGTACCATGCAGGTTTTGAGGTAGATGAGTTTAATTCCCAGCTCTGCTATAGTCTGTGATGGCTTGTAAATCACTTCATGTCTTTGCATGTGAAATAGCATTGATACTCTTTTCAGTATCCTTTACTATTAAAGCATGCAACTTGACCTCAAAGTACTGTTAGTAGTATAAGAATGGCCACTTGATATACAGTTAAGCAAGTTTTATTTGCATCCTTAAAGGCTGCTTTGAAACTATATATTCCTTAAACTTCTAATGGAAATAGACAACTGGGCAGAAGACACACCTCTAACACTGGAAGCTTTACTGATAGCCCACGAGTTAAAACAACAGCAACAAAACCATCAAATGAGTGTAACTCATCTGGACACAGAAAGTAAAATTATCAGAGGAAGTCCTTCATAAAAGTGCAGATAGAAGTGACCAAGGGTAGGTGCTGAGTTAAATAAGCGCTGGTCTCTATTTTCCACAAAACATGTAGGCAAATAGGAAGGGTTCTCTCTTTAGTTTCCAAAAGACGCTTATTAAAGTCACGTCAAGCATCAGACTAATAGGATTTCTTTTTGAAGGTGAAAAAACTTAACGTACCATTTTGGGAAATGTTCTGTAGGTCTCTGTGATTGCAGTGATTTCTCCTTCGTAAACGTAGATACAGAGAGTCTGTCCAACCTCTGAAATAAATTAGGAGTATGTAAGCTGCTAGACTCATATGATGTAGATGAAAACCCACCCAATGTTATAAGAAGAAATATGTTCTTGACCCTGAACAACTCTGTTCACCAGCTGAAAATGCAGGTTCATTCTACCATTTCTCTTTTTTTGTGGTCATAAAATTTCATCATCTTGAAGAACGTGGCCTAAAATGGAAGACCCAATATTCTCTGAGAAACTGTAAACAGACATTACAGAATCACAGAATCACAGAATGACCCGGGTTGGAAGGGACCTCAAGGATCATGTAGTTCCAACCCCCCTGCCTAGCAGGGCCACCAAACATACGCCTTTACTAGATCAGGTTGCCCATTAAGTTTCTTTGGAATGTTCCTTCGGGATGTTTTTTATCCTGATCTTTCAGACAAGGTCTTTGAGAACCTGTTTGTTATATGTAATTCATCAAAACAATCCTGTTGATTGCTCACTAATTGGCTTTTCATTTGCCTGCTGTGGAACAGTGAAAAAAATAAAAATAAAAGGAAAAAATATTGGCAGGGCATTAATTTCCCAGTGACATAAATCTTAGGTGGATTGATCCGAAAACCACTTCTGCCTTGATGTTGATCAGTTTTCTCCTGCACAGTTGAGAAAAAAGAAAATGCAATGAAAAGGATAACAACCCAAAGAGAAGCTGATGAGAATGCCGTGCTCTGAGTCACAGGTACCTGGTGATTGTTACTGGGGCTGCTAATCTTGTATTTGAACTTAGGTACTGAAGTTTTCAGGTAATTGCAATACCATGGCTCAAGAACAGTCAATTTAGGTGAACACAGAGGAACATAAAACAACGGTAAGTGTTGAAATCAGCAATAAAAAGTAACTACCTACATGGAAACACTTGATAACATCAACCATTAACCATACAGTTAGCTGCACAAGAAATGCAGGAGGTCTCTGCCTTTCAGCATAGCTGAAGGGGGATGAGGGGAAGCAAACAAAACTTCTTGGCTACAGAATTCACTCCTCAGCTAATCATTGATGTGCATGCTCACTGATCGCCTGCTGGTCTCCTGCAGACTCAGTCATAACCAGATATCTTGAGCTGCTTCTCTTAAAAGTGCACTGAAATCCTGAGCTGCCCTTTTTATTTCTTTCTAGACATGGAAGAGATTTAAAAAACAGCTTGAAAACTCAACACTGATCCAAGGCCTATTGCTGGCAGTGCCAGGGTTGGTGCTAAACTCTGGTATCTTGCCAACTTCAGATCTTTTGCCACCCAGTTAAATGCTGAGTACTGAGTAGCTGGATGTTGTAATGGATTTGTAAAGGCTGGTTTTGCTGGTAGCCCTGAAAGAGGAGGCTGCACAGACGTTCTCTGTTAGCTTGTGAAGTGGTATAGAACCTTTAAACGTGTAACCTGTGCAGGTAGCTGAGGGAGCCCAGTTTGCGCATAGGCAGAAAGAAGCAGAAAGTACAGCTGCATGGTACAACAGATATTTTTCCTGGAAAAGAACATCTTGTGTCAGTTGATCAGTTCTGTTGGTAGAAGGCCTCTGTAGACTTAGTTTCTGCTTGCTTTGGCATTTCACTGAATTCATGACCTACCATTGACATATAAACTAAAACCACCCAGAAACCAGGCAAAACCAGGCACTGCTGATGAATTATATCCCTCAACTCTGGAAAGGGCCAAGAGTCTCTTAATGTTGATCGGAAAGATGACTGAATAAATTATTATTTTTTAACATATCGATTCAAAATGCCAACATTCCAAGGTGTTCTTATTATGTTTGCACTTTGTGTTCCTTCCCTCCTACATGAGACATAGACTTCTTTTCTCCATCTATCCCAGCAGTCTTCCCCATTCAAAAGAAGAAATCCAACAAAGCAAATGAAGTCACATCATTTTCCAAACTACTCTTTTGCTACTTTCTACTAGGTGTGAAGAAACAAACAAACAAATAACACCAGGGGAAAAAGATCACCCCACCTGCAGAAAAAGAAATGCCATCAAAATAACCACAGGTTATCACTTATTCTACTGTTTCAAGAACAAAAATAAAACAGGAGAAAAGGGTGCAAAAAGAAAGGAAAATGGCTGATTTTTTGTTATTCTAATCTATATATTTTTCCTTCTCACTTCTTCGGAAGTTTCAAAAAAGCAAGATATCTTTTTTTTTTAACCTCTTCCTTTAATTTTCATCCTTCCAAACTACAATTTGACCATCTCTAAAAACACACAGAATTTCAGGAAGACTGGGCTAGATTGCTGAGATGTGTACATTTACTTAAGGTTTTTAGAATGTTGCCAGATTTGAGGATGGCCTTGATTTTAGTAACCCATCTGTCCAGCATTTTTTGTCTTCTAAGCACTGCTTTTTTGTCGCTTTCGAGGCTCACTGTGCCTTCTTTTCCCTGTCCGTTAGCTTACCCAATGGTGGAGTTTAGGAACCCAGTGATCTCTGAGAACTGGGGCCAGTCAAGCTCATCAGTGAAAGCCGTGGGGAGATTAGCAAACGATTTCTGAAAAAGAAATTTTAAAATCAATCTGATTTCACATTTACAGCCAAAAATCAGCAATTACAATGATGGCCATAGTGGTAATTATTTAAGAAGCTCTTGTACAATGGATGTAGCAAGAGGCAGAGAAGGGAGAAGCAGAACCAGGGGCATACAGAGATGTCTGAGTTGCATCTACCAACACTCTTTGATTCTGGAGGATTCCAAAGCTCTCCCTGAGTTGTATCACATGTTGCAGATGGACATAACCAAGAAAACAGTTGTTTGCTGCCTTTCCAAAGGTGAGTACACTTGAACAAAGGAAGAGATGGTGGTGCTGTGTTCACAGTCTCTCTGGCAGATAAATGAGAAGACAAGGATGATGCTAAACTCACTCCAAGCTCCCTTACAATCTCCAGCAGCACGAACTGTGAGTATCCAGCCCCTAAAAACCTCTATACTGCAAAAGTCTTGTACTTTTGCTGGTCTTTGTCCCTCATTTATTTGTTTTTTAAATGACTGCCTCTGCAAATGCCTCTGTGTGGATGCACACTCAAAATGAAGTACCCTGTTTGTCTACCTTTTGATTTGTGACAATGCAAAAAGTGGTGAAAGGTGAGAAAAATGGCCTCCAGAAACGATGCTATTGCAGAAGGACGAGAATATGGAGTAAATTTGCAGCTTGTGTCCTAGACTGGGCTGGGCTCACAAAGACAAATGTATAAATCCAGTGTGCTCAAACTGAAAAAACTGTTGATGAAAATGGCAATAACCAAAAGAAGGTCAAAACATAAAATGAGAGAACTTACAGGCTGGTTTAATCTATGTAATTTATTAGCTTCATTTTCTTTTAAATCAGTTGTAGGGTTTTCATGGCTATCAACAGCAAGCAGGCATAAATTCCTTCTCCAACAGGGTCAGAATTAACTGAAAGCTATTCTCAGTGTCTCAAAAAGTCTTTATTCCCACAAAATTATCATTTAGCTGAATAGGAGTTTACTTGAGTATATGATTATGGGCTTTAAATGTAAGAGGCTGGGGGAAATGGAGGAAAAGGGGAGAAGCAAGAAAGGGGGGTAAGGGGGATGGAATCCTGAAGCTGAGCTCAGTGCAGCCTAATGCATGGTAGATGTCAGAATAAAGCATGTAACAGCATATTTGACCTACTTATGGTGGCTCTGCATTAGTTACCAATGTGAAAATGCGTCTGGATTAACAGCTTTCAGTGGCTTCTCTCTCGTACATATATGTGTTCTTTCCTGTAGCTGCATATATGCATCTCTACACATATGCATGTGTATTTTAAAGACTTAAATATTTTTCTGAACCTCTCTCCCTAAAATGCTATAGCTTTATGTGCCAGCAAACAATCAAGGGGCTAAGCACAGCTAGGCCATTTGCAGCATTTACCTCCTGTAGATTGGCCATGAAGACAACAGAAATACTGAAAGAAGACGAAAAGGACAAGCTATAGATACGGTCTTGTATCAGACACATCACACCTGCATATAGAGCCAAAATGGTTGATGTATTTTTCTGTGACCATGTCTACCATTTTTTCATACTATCACTCCAGAGTAATGTTTTCATTGGACAAAGCCCACAGTAATTGTTAACTGTTTTTCCCCTGCAATCTTAGCTTAAACATGAATTAGCCAGAATCTAATTAAGTTGCAAATTGCTCTGGAAAGGAATATTTGAGCCCAGAATTATAGCTGCATTTGAAAACTGTAGATAGGTTTGGCACTGACACTGCTCCAGCAAAGTATTTAAAGCCAGACTTTTGAAGATATTTCAGGACTGAAAGGTGAAGATGAGTGGTTAATTTCAGATGAATGCTAAACCTTGAACTTGCAGAGTTGTAATTTGGAAAGCACAGCCTAACAGACTGCCTTTCACTTAGTCTCAGATGCAAATGTGGCCCACAGTAGAGTTGGATTTGTATTGACTTTTAGCTTCAAACTCCTCTCAGCACAGCCCGGTTTAAATACCATTCTCCAGCCTATTCTGGCTGAGAAACCATGCTTCAGCCTATGTGCCAGATTTTAGCAGAGAATAATTAGAAAGTTATTCCATCCTAGCTTCAAATGCTGTATTTTAGCCTCAAACGCCTTAGGTGGGTCTCAATTCAAAGGAACCTTTCCACCTCTTAGATGTGTCCTAGCTTGAAATACACCTCCCCAAACCCTTCTCTTCCTCTTGCACTGCAAAGCCATGGCTGATGCTAACGACACACACCAAGCCGTGCTGGACAAAGTCAGATTAAATGGAAGAGTGCTCAGTGTTGCTAAGGAAAGACATTTTCAAAATCAGACCACAAAAGGGCACAGGAAACCTAATGATAATATGGCCATTTAGAAATGGCAGATGCAGAAATTGTGACAGCACTGAAGTATTCCTTGATTTGAAGGAGAATCAGGTGTGGGTTTTTTTTTTATACTGATTTTAACAGTGTTAAGTTCCTCTTGACAGCACTACATACCTGAGACAATGTTCTTATTCTGATTATGAAAATAAGCTTAGAGCTCCTGAGGAGGGAACATCCTATCTTTTCATAAATCATGTATGGCATGCAAAGTTGCAAGGGCTGTAAATGTGAAATTAGAAACATTATTACCTTATTTCCCCCAAAATACAGCATCTGAGTAATTATAATGCTAGCTGGGAGAATCTTGGCTGCAACTCACCAGATTTACAGAGAAGCTAGAACATGTTTTGAATAAGATTTTCACAGATCAAATTGCTGTTATTTCTACCAGGGCTGAAAAAAGAAGAAGGGAGAGGGATAAATGTTCCTGAACTCAGATGTAAAGAAATGTTGTTTCTTATATTTTATTTTCGTAGGAAATATGCAGCATCAACTTGTTCTTTAAACGAGATATGTGAAGATACTGCATTTGTAGGCAAATAGATGTTTACTGGATTACAGATAGATAGATGAGGGATTTATTTTTGTCTTTATTTAGCATGAAATAGAGATTCAAGAGCTTTTAAATTCATCTTCCTAGAGAGGATAACTCCAGCTCCTTTATAAATATAGCGCTTTTATCTCCAGATAAAATGTTTTCTGAAATGAGATTTAAAAGTAAGCTCCTATCCCAGACATATAACAGAAAAATGCTGCATTTAGTAGCTATTTGGAAGTCAATTACAAGCAGATGGACAGAGCAGCAGGAGTGCAATATCCATGGCTAGACACACCAGTGTTTTTAACATTAAAATTCCATGAAAAAACACCCACCTCAGACAAAACCAACAGTATTTCTTCTGCTTTGTTAAACCTCATCAGAAGCATGTCTACTGCATTACACTTAATTTTTAGTGTCAGAATTTTAATGTCAAAGGAATCAACATTCAGTTCAGTCCTTGCTGAAGGAAGGAGAAAGGGTTGGCAGTCCTAAGACTGGTTGACAAGAAGGAAGCCAAAATAATCATCTCCTTCGTACAGTTGAATAATTCCCTTCCTGTAATTCTTCCGCTTGGGGTGTTTGGGGATTTAATGGAGCAATGGCAGGTTGAGAACAGAGCCATGTGCTCAGCCGCCTCTGCAAGAAATATGTGGATAGGTATCCTCAGGGGTGTTTCCAGCATTCTTTTCTCAGTGTTGCTGCACTTCAGCCATATTTTGGGACCTGACAGAACCAAACTGGTGCAAAACTTCAAACTGAGGTGACTACAACTTTCCTGGTGTTGCTTTGTTGTTAATTTTCAAATCTGGAGAAATAATGTGCTTATCTGAGCTGAAGCTTTCAATGGACACCTTCAGCAATTAATTTTGTGGGAGGAACATACACTAAACGTGACGGTGACTTCTCAATTAGATGGAGAAATACAAAATCCAACATATAATATCTTCTCATACAGCAGCTTCCCAGCAGCAGTATTTGAGAAGATGGAGCAAGGATCTAAATTCCAATGCTGTTTAGCCCAAATCAGGTGCTCACCTGGTCAGCCTCTGCTGGTCACCCAGTTACCCAAATGACAATCTGAGCCCACTTCAGTGTAGAAATTTCCCTTGAGTATTCTCATTCTTTCCTCACTCAACTTTGCTGCTCTTTTGCATGGCAGCACAATCAGACAAAGAACCAGCTCTGCAGAGCCTCTTAACTGAATTCTCAGCACCTCTCCTCTAAAATTATTTCCCCACATAATTAGCTCTAAAGTAGGAATTAACAGCTGCTGCTGATGTGGTGCTGATTAACAAGAGGGCCCACAGAGCTGTTAAAGTGTAAATTTTACTTGGCCATTGCATATGTAAGTGCTTGTGTGTGTGAACATGTGTAAGAGTAAATATGAAATACATCAAATATGTAAAACATATGAAACAGATATGTAAAATACAGAAAACTGGTAAGGTAATAAAACACTGAATTTCATAAATCTGATTTAAGAGGCACCCAATGTCTTCCTTGGAAAGTAGTAAAATTCTTGAGGGGAAAAGCCTTACTTGGAATTCCATATAGACAGCCGAATCACCATTGAAATGGAAATGAAAGCTTTGAACTCCCTCTACTATTGACTACAAAAGAAACCATTTCATCAAGTAATTTTCCAACATGTCCTGTCAAAGAAATTTTGTCAGAATCAGAGTGAAATATCTTAAGCTTGGCAGCAGTGGAGAGCAGCAGGTAGACGAAGTTAATGCACTATCCTCTCCTAGCAGAGCCTAGACGTCAGACTCTTCTTGCAGTGGTCCCAAATTAAGGGTAGTTCTGTAAGATTAGGATTTAGACTTCTGCGCCCTCCCTAGTCACAGAACCAGCCCTCAGTGAGCTCAGAAATTCTCCTCAAGGAAGAGAGAAAAAATAAAGGATGGATGCCTGCTGGCCATGAAAGGCATACTGCGATCAGCCCCAGAGCGCACTGCTATCTTTTGGTTTTTACAGGAATGGAAAAGCATGGCCTACTGCTTTAACCCTTCCATTTTTACATTTGAAAGAGGGAGAGATAGAAAGAGAGAGGAGGATAGGAAGATGAAAGGAAGAGACGGTCATTTCTTGGTCAGATATCTCTCTGCAAAGTTTTTGGGTAGATGCAACTGTAAATGTTTTTATTCTTCTCTCTTTGCAGAAACATCCAGAACTTTTAAAAGAACAAAATGACTGTTTCCTTTTTCAGTTTGTTAATTAGACCTACACAGGAAGGATGTTTACCAACAGGATGTAACACTGTTTCTCAAGAAACATATTGCATTCTTTTGACCCCAAAGTAGGATAAGAAGTTGCTGCTATTGACATTCTACACACAGACAGAGTAAGATGCAGAGGGCAAGAAAGAGGGATAGGCAGCAAGAAAGAGGGATAAGCAGCAGCAAATTCTGAATTAGCTCAGAATTGTTTTTACTAGTAATTTTGTTCACAGGTGACACTCGCCTTAGGGTTAGCTGCTAATTAAATAACATCTTAGCATTGGTAGTGTTTAAACACTTGTTAGTTTACAGCACTAAACTCTATCTATGCATTAATATTTATCTGTTGTACATTTGTTTAGTATAAATGTTTGAATACAGTTGTATTTAGCTTCTCCAGTTCCAGCAATACCTTAATTCCTTTTATTTCCTACACCGTGAGTGAATGGAATGATTATGAAAGGCCAGAGAGAATATGCTTTTGTCCTTATTCCCCCAGTGCAGGGCTCGTGCTCCAACTTCTTAGAATAATGGAATCGTTTATGTTGGAAAAGACCCATAAGATCACCAAGTCCAACCATCTCAAAACAGTACCAATTCCACCACTAAGTCATGTCCCTGAGTGCCACATCCACATGTCTCATAAACACCTCCAGGGATGGGGACTTCACCACCTCCCTGGGCAGCCCATTCCAGGGCCTGACCACTCTTTGTATGAATAAATTATTCCTGATCTTCAGTCTAAATCTCCCCTGGCGCAACTTGAGGCAACTCAGAGAGACTCTCTTTATAGGAGAAGAACCATTTCTCCCTTCCCAACCAGCTCTTGCTCTTCTGAGCACACCAGCCAGCTAGATTTGAGCTCTGAGAACATAGATTCATTGGAATCTACCTAGAGAGGACCATGCAAGTTGCTCAATAGCCATTAGACAATAACAAGGGGCAACCAGATGATCATATGCATTCTGGCACTAGGCCTTGATACTTCTGCCTCAGCATGCCATCCAGTTAGCAGAGAAACACTTTCTAAACCCTCCTATCAGTAACAATAAAATGCTGACATAGTCTAAAACTGTTTTTGCCTGCACGGCTCTGCCACCAGTATTACTGCCAGAATCATCATCACCATCAGTGCTATTACCATCTTTATTAGACAAGATAATCTCAATTACCATTAGTGCTAATTTATTATGCTCATCATCAGCTTTGTCATCAGTGTCATTCATCTAATAATTGCTCATAAACCTTTAACAAAGAAAAACAACAGCTAATTGGCAGTATTTAAATCAGCTCAGCTCTGGGAGCAAAAGAAGGAAAATGCATGGAACTCTCAGACCTACAAAACCTATAAAAGCACCATAACTGCAGAAGTTTGGGGACTTCTACAAACAACAAGAGTGTTCTCTAGAAATCTTCCATGTTGCACAGAGGTCAGTGGAGGAGCAGTGGGAGTTCTGCAGGGATGGAGGAGATCTGCTCACCCTGTGCAGAGGACGTGACACAGGCCAGGGAGCCACACCAGCTTGTGGGAGCACAGAGCAACAAAGGACAGGAGCATGCCTGCACATTTATCCCCTGCTTATAATTACTGTTTGCTTAGATGATCTTTTCTCCTGTTATCTTATTCAAATTAGTGACCTGCAAGAGCTGAATCTCAATGTGATCCACAGCTGGGTGAATTTTGCTGTTCAAAAATGGGAAATGCTGGGATACAGCCTAAAGACAGATATCAGTGTGCTAGTGATGCCCGACACTCATTACAGAAATTGTTCCCTTTTAGGACAAGTCCACTGCAAACCCCTGGTGATCCCTGCATGCCTGCAGATATATCTGATCACTGAAGTCCCCCATCCTACTATATATATGCCACAGATGGGGGAAGACAATCCAGGACACACATTTCAAAAGCAGGGAGAAAGCAAGCAGTGATTTTGGCAGGTCAGATACATTTTCTCACCGCGGACATCTGTGTGACGGTCATCCACTCGGGTGGGATGTGGAAGTGGGCGCCAGCCGAGTCTCCCAGCAGCACCACCCCCTGGGAGTCCGCACCTAATTAATACACTTAGTTAATGGCATGAAATGCTCCCAACAGGTAAAGCCCTCCTAAAAGTGTAACAAGGCAGAGCATGGAGAATAAGGCTTGAAGGGCAACATCTGCATGACTGCAAAAAAGAAAAAAGAATGTGCTCCATTCTGCCTTGCTCTTGAAGATAGGGAAGTCCCATATGAATATATGAAGCCCTATATGAAATGAACACAAAACAGACATTGCTCCTTGTACTGGCCTTAAAGCCTCACCTTTGCAGAACTTTTCCTCGTAGGGAATTCCATCTTTTGGATCTACGCCCTGTTGAAGGAAGGAAAGGGCAGATGAAAGTCTCTATCCAGTGCTCGAAAAATGGTAACACAAAATGGAAGCTTAGAATTTAGGTCTTGAATATTTGCCTGTTGGAAGCACTGCATCGTAATAATGACACTTCCCACTAAATTATTCTAATAAGTTTACGTACATTTAAATTAATTATAATAGCTATAATTTAAATAATCATAAGCATTGATAAACAAACTCTCATAACTGCTTCCTCTGTGTTCCCTTGTTTTTTAATAAATGCAATTTTATTTGAATATTGGAGGAAGTAGATAAACGGAGTAATCCAAATCGGTCAATAAACCAGAACAATAAAGCCCCAACATTTATGGACTATTTCAAAAGGAGGGGGAAAAAAAGAGAAAAAGCAATCAGGAGGGAATTTTAAGATGTAACTTTATTTACTTACCCATATGCCATTGCAGTTAGAGTCGCTTTTCACATCCCAGTTATCAGGACTAAAACAGAATTAAAAAGGGGTTTACAATGTTACAGAAAATAAGGTAAGGAAGGGGAGGAAATCAGATCCTTTGTGCCATTTTCCACGAAGAATGCAAAATAATTAGAATTTCCTTTCTGCACAGAAGGGCACCTTACTCAAAGGCAATGGGAAATGCTGTGCCCTCTCACAGATTGCCTAAAAACAAACATGGAGCTTGTCCTTTACAAAGCCACAATTGTTATAAGCAACTAAATTATCTGAAATAATTAAAAGCTTTACCGTCTGCCAGGGTACACGGTGGTGTTTTTGTCATCACAGTCTCTGCCGCGCCAGTGATAGCCCCTCAGCGTCTAAAAGCCAGGAGGAACACACAAATAGGATACTCGTCGTTACTCTGGTGCTTTTAATTTAAAATATCTAAAATGAGAATCTAACTCAAAGTGTAGGAATAAAGCCCAGCAAATGGGTTAAGTTTCAGGCCGCCTATGCTGAGCTTTAATGAATGGCACCTTGCACACTTTGGTGGAGAAATAAGCTGGGAATTTATTATTATTATTTTTTTTAACATGTTGTTACTTTACCTCTTCTAAATTCAGTAAACAGACCACTCAGCAGCAGAGCAATTTGCTTCTGCTGGGAGCACAGCTTCATGTGTGCGTCTCCCCAGCTGGCATAAATGAATGACTGTGATTTCATCCAGAAGCAAAAAAGTATTTTATGACAAAAAAAAAAATAAACTTTCTTCACTTCCCTCCTATGCCATTTTCACATGAATTAATACGGCTTTGCAGAGAGCATGAAAAACCCACTGACATTCCCAGTATTAAGGGATTATTGTACCAAAGGAAAGGTTTTGCTTACTGGGAAAGTGCTAAATTTATCTCCATCAAAATCTTCAAAAGGCAGTTTACTTCTTAGGACACTGTGAAAAACAAAAACAACAAATGCAGCGTTAACATACGGAAAGAGACCTATTCAGAAAGAGAAAAAGTGAAGTGTTCAGAATAGATTACAGATGGCACGTTGTTTGCAGATCTGCACTCAGTTTTGGTTCTCTGCTTGTATTTCAGCAAAGTGACTCTGCCCATGGGAGCAAATTCTGATCTTCTTCAGTATTTACTGACCGAGGAACTAGTGTGAGGCTGCAATAGCAAACCCTCAGCCTCTAGCACAAACTGGGGCACTATGTCAGTGGTAGAAGTAACTATCACTTTGGAAGTGAACACCACACTCAGAGTGGCACATCTGGTAAATCTGCCAGATAGGAAACAGCTGCAGAAATGTTCTACCTGCAGAAGAGCTGTAGAAGGGAATCTTAGCTAGTGGAAACCTTCCTCTCTTAAAAACAAATTGTATATACCCATTATCACGTGCAATAATAAATATTTTTTAATATTTAATAATTAATTTAATTTAATATTTAATATTTTAATATTTTAATGTAAATACTTTACACCATGTCTTTTCCATTACGCTTAGCCTAGAGACTTGTAGTTTCCATACCAAGTTGTAGATTCATAAACATATGCTTATTTTATTGGGTAAAAACAAGCTTTTGAAGAAATAACCCGTCAAATTTCCTTGGCCTTTCTTCAAAGCTCTGACTCAAAGTTAGCAATGACATTAAGCTGTTCTTCCTGTCCACCATCCACTCAGCTTTCTTAAATACCTGGAGAATCTCCTACACTTGCAAGCATTGCTTAATTCCTATACTTCACATATCCTTAAGCCTGGCAGAATATGGGTTATGGCACTGAACAACACAGTGGAGATGTCTCTGGGACTCCAGAAATCTCAGGAGAAAAGCAGCACCTCCTAAGGTGTCATACCACTGTGTAACAGAGAGCTCTGTTCTGTGACAGAGAAGAGCATATTTGTCCTCTTGGACCTGCTGAACGTATACAAATATTTTAAGTACTGCAAAAGCACAGGCATCCCTCCAAGCAACCTTACCCACCTGAACTCTATGCAGCTTCCATAAGCACTGCCTGGGCAGTGGTTTTAGGAAGGAAAGAAACAGCAGTGAAGCACAGGGAGATTTGTTAAAGGTGAGGATTATTTTTCTCCTTTAAAAGAAATAAATGTACCACACTCTGTTTCTGGTGAAGGACTGAAAACTCTATACATACTGTTTAATCCTCTCACACAGGTCAGCCAGAAGAGGAAATGCACATAAACTTGGGAACCCCACGGTTCTTTTCTGGAGGGGAAGAAAATAAGAAAAAAATGAATACATTAGTTCATAGAGGCAGTGTGGCCTGAGATACTGTGTGAGTCAAGTCCAGAGCTAAACCACGTATTTGCTGCCCAATAGCATCTGAAAACAGCAACAACTCCACTAAGGATGCCACATGCCAGAGGATTTGAGGATTTAGACCCAACGCAGCAGTCAACTTGGGGATTATGACTGAACATTTTCTAAACCAAGTACATTTACTTTCAGAGAGCTGTAAAATTGAAAGGAAGGAAGAAGCTCTCATCAAACTGCCTCCTGTCATGCACCAAAGTTATTTTTTTCACCCTTTGTAAAATCACCTATTCTCATCTTGAATAAACACGACAGTATCTTGCACTTAGAACAGAACTAGTGAAAGCAATGCACATTGAAGGCTAAAAGGCTGACTTCTGCACACTTGGTGGGGAGCTTTGGATAAGCCAAAAGTCAAGAGCAACCCCAGAGAGGAGAAATAGGGGAGATCCAGCACGTGCATAGAATGCTTCTGATTTTTTTTACCTAGGATCTCATAACTAGTTTTTATCTGGCTAGCCCAGCTGCTGCAGGATGAACTCTTCCAGCATTAGTAAACCACAGGCCAACCCAGTGGAGGTCCCTGGTAACTGGAAAGATTCATAAACAAAAAGAGCCCTTTTTACTTAATGCTTGGGTTAGAAAACACCATGGTGCACTGCAGATCAACCCCACGAATACACTGTGAATGTGGTTTCACAATAACTTCAGGCAGTCTTTAAACACCAGGAACATTCAGGTAGCCAATAAATATGGAGGGCTAGTTGATGCACAGTCTAATTAATTGTATTCATTAAGGCCATATTCATCATAGAAATCTGAAACAGCTGAGCAGATGGACATACTCATTACTTTATGCAAAGGAGGGTAATTATTTATATTGCCATAGCACCTCTGTCCTTGGACCAACTCCCTCATGTTACACATTTTACATACACAGAAGAAAAGTAAGGTAGTCCTTGCACTAACAAGATTACAGCCCCTGTCTAACATAAAACAGAAGGTAAGGATTATGTACAGCCTGGAAAAGGACAAGGAAAAGCTATTAATCACCACGAGGGGCAGCAACCACAGCATGCAGAGCTCTGACTGATGGCAAACTCCTAGAGGTTGCTGAAGGGCAGTGAGACAGGGTTGTATCAGTGTGTCAGGCACTGCCCTGCAGCTCCTGCAAAGGAAGGCATTTGCTTGGGCAGTTAACAAGGAGCAATGGAGACGAGCTCTGAAGCAGTCAGAGCAGAGGTCACCCTCAGAAGAATGTCACAGCTGGGATTTCAACATGGAGGGAAGAGAGGAGTGAAGGTATGAGAAAGCCCCCAGTGTAAAGGCAGTAGGTAATGTTTGTTTGCACCAGCAGCTGAAGCAAAAGCTGAAGATGAAAAAATGTTGTGCTGTGCTTGTAGAAGCTCCGCAGCACTGGAAGTGGAGTAGTGACAATGTACTCTCTGATGGACACCAAAAAAGAAATCAAAGAAACGATAGGAAGAAATTCAGGGGAGTCCAGCTACCTCTCTTTGTTCTGTCAGACTCATATGGCAAGGCTGGAGTTGCACAGGCTTAGAGGAGACCAAAAGCTTTGCAAACCTCTGTACAGTTTTCTGGATGGAATTTTAACAAAACCCACTTTCTCCACCTCCTCCATGTAGGACCAATCTCAGCACTGCCTGCAAAAGCACTGGAGGCTCTGAAAACTTTCCATTGTGCTAAGATATGTGCTGTCTTCGTATAAGCTGTTGGCTTTGTACTTCAGCCTAAATCACAGCATGCAAAGCCTTTGAAGTTAAGGCACCCGGAGCCCAAACTGTGCCAGGAAGACAAAATTTCCAAGAAATAAGTTAATAAAGCAGGCCTTCTTTTATTCTGCTTTCAGGCTTCATTTAAAGTTTATCATTTGCTGCGAGTGGAATAAAACCTTCCCTGCCTTTTTCTCAGCTAGTTGTGAAAATCGCTGTCGACTGGAGCTCTGCAAGCTTCGAAAGAAGGCAGCCCTGCAGCCCCAGCACACTGCTCAGCTCTGGTGGGAATTGCAGGCATCTTCCCAGCGGAGCCATGCGGTGATTGCAGGGTGAGTTTTTGGGAAGAGGCACCTTAATTTCCCTCGAGCAGCAGCAGTTGGTGGGCAGGTGACTGGTTTGTGTCCCGCTTTGCCTTGCAACCCTCTTTTGTCTCCCTTCTGTGGCTTTCCACTTCTGCTGCAGGGATGTGAGTTATAGGCAACGTGTAGTAGCTACAAGATTGCACACACAGAGCTTACTCTCATTAAATACTAAAGGCACAACTCTCTTCTGCCTGAAGTAATTTTTTCACTGCTGTTACTCAAAGATGCCTCTCCATCCATAAGAAAAGTTAGTGCTAGAGACGCTCATAATAACTACTAACAATAATATTTTATTCATGGCCTGTTAGCATTTCATAATGACATTTCAGTAATTATTTTAATTGGTTTGATGAAAACAAAGAAAAAGCCCCTGATGTTTGTTGGTGTTTGGATTAAATGAGTTGCTCACAGATGGCTTACTACATTTAATGAATGGAGAAGCTTATTAGATATTTTGGGTTGTAGCATTTTTCACCACAACTCCGCATCTGGAAGATACCTTTTCTTTTTCCCAAACCTACAATGATCCAAAGAAATGCCCAATAAATACAATCCCCTGGCAGCCAGGCAGACCTCCCAGTCTCCTTAACACCAGCTGTAATCACCTCTGTTTTATGCACAGTCATGCACAGCTGCTGAGCAAAGATGGGGACAGTAAGCATGCAAGAACCTCTTTAGGAGGCTTTCTCCAAACATGTTACAGGGCAAAAGCACCCAAAATGGTGGCTTATGAGAAAAAGGATAATTTGCTGTCTCCCTCCAGCATGGGTCAAAAACTTTAAAGAGCTCCTGTTATGCCTCTAGAAGCATATTATTATTATTGCTATTATTAATTTTCTGCCTTTAACATGTTCTTCTTAAAATATCATTACAGGAAACACACTAGGTATAACTGCAGGAGAAGTGCAACCAATGAGGTGATACTTGTTTTAATTTGATCTGGCCTTGTGCTGTACAGTTAGGTAGGCTTAGAAACCCATTGACTAGAGAAAGCCAGGTCTTGCTGCTCTTAGCCAGGATACTTCCTAATTGTCCTTTCCATTGATGAGCAGGCAATTAGGAGCTGGATGAAGCCAAACGTGTAGTGATGGAGAATGAGGAGGTACAGGAGCACTGGGATTTGAGTTCATCGTATAGCACTGGTACGTTGGAAAGAGACCCCATTGCACCAAGGGCTGTTGCCAACCATGCCAACCTACTCTGGAGATCTCAAAAAGACATGGTATGTTCTGTGGAGTCCAGTTATGGCTTGCCACACAAGGGACACAGCTTGGTGTGCAAAAGGGGAGGAAAAAGAAAGGATCGGACTCCCCACTTCAGTGTGTGAAGCCCATGCAAGGGGGGTGAGGAGCTCTGCATCCTAAAAGGCAGCAACTGCTCCTCAATCCCTCTCCATCCCACACCTGCTCCAGGGCCCAGTCTAACAGAGAGGACTTCTGTAGCTCAGAGAGACTTTCTGCAAGCATTAGCCTGTGGGGCTTGCACCCTGGGAAGAGAATTAGGTATTGCATGTAATTTGAGAGGAAATCTCAGGCTATCAGGAGGACAGCACTGAGTAGGGAGGAAAATGGATAAGATCCTGCTGGTTGTTGTTCTGTAGGAGCTGAGACCCATCTCTCCAGCGCATTGTTTATTTCCCTGGCTTCACAATTTGGCAATTGCCCAAATGCTAATTAGGCACCTCCATTTTCACTTTTGTGACTAGCATCACAGTGAGGGTTCAGGAAGAAGCAATATCAATAATTTCTTGACAAACAGCGAAAACATTTGCTCTGAATTAAGTGCCTGAAGACAACTGGAAGCAAACTCTATGGCTGAGCTCATAAGTGAACCCAGTAGAATAAAAGCTGCCCTTCCCTTCTCTTCAACTGAGTACAGATCCACTTTAAATCTGAAAACTGGTGGAGGTGGAAAATTCCCAATCCCACCTTTCAAGTTAAGAGGGACATAAAGGAAAAAACAAGCAGAATTTGCATTTAGGCTGTTGCTTGAATTTCAGTCAACCCCAAATGGCACTCTCTGTGGTCTGAGATAGCAACTTTGTTCATGAGGCTTCCTCCTACGCACGTCTACAAGGGCAAGGCAGGGATGGCTAGGGACACGAAGGATGCATGAAATGAGGAGCTGAGGCCCAGCAATGATAAACAATAGTGCAGCTATGGAGCCCAGCTGCTCCATGAATTTCAGACACATATCTTGGTTAGATATCAACAGTTATCCCAACTCTACAAGCAGTCCGCATTTTCAATGAGGTTTTATCTGTTCTCCCCTTATTTTGTTTCTGTTATTTCCCTCTCCTTATTTCTAGTCTCACTTGATCCTGAGCTCGGTAGGAGAAATTCAGCCATCCACCTCTATGATGATCAAGATGGCTCACAATTGGGCAAAATGAGTGAGGAATCAGTCCCGATAAGACGCAAATACAGTGTAAAACACCACAATGCCACCAATGTCTTACCAGGTCCTTGGAATTCTTTAAAATCTTTTTCGCTTTCCATATTGCAGCTCTGAGCCCCACCTATGAGAGCAAGAACAAAACACACACACACAAAACCAAACAGATGAGCATCATAGTAAATTACACATTTTTCTTCCCTATTTTTTACTTTTTTTTAAAAATATCATAGTGCAAAATGATGTGTTAGTCTACAAACTCATCATCAGCTACTTTTTATTGGACTAACAATCAATTATCTGATCACCCCATATGAAACTCCAGTGACTAGAGTTTGTTTATTTTGCTCCGGGGCATCATTTATTTCCTGAGAGAAAGTCCAGATCAGTTTAAGAGCTGAGATTCATATCCTGACGGCAGCATGTGAGCTGCAGAACACTGACTGCTCCATGAATTCTGCAGAAAAACAAACCATTCATTAGATGGTCAGGGGATAGATGTGCAATGCCAGTCTGACATACTGTGCTACGTAAGGAGGCAGCATTTGATGTTGTAGGTCTAGGGGCTATACTTGCCAGCAGGGGAATAGTTGGCATGTGGGAATATGCAAAGAAGAGAATAGTAACTCAAAGGTAAATCTTCTGTTTGGATTCTGGGAAGGAAAGAAAAATCACACTGGCATGTAACAAGTACATTAGTACCTTGCTTCTGATCAACATGGTTAGTAAGAACAAATTGTTCTGACAGTGCCCAGCCTAAAGTGTGTGGAAAAGGAAGAAAATATCCCTCAAGTGACAGCACCTTCCTGAACAGTGCTTATGCCAGCCTGGAATATTAAAGCAGCATATATTTGCATTTCAAGCAACTGTTATCAACATTTTTTGCTGGGGATAAAATTTAGCAACTCATCATAATTGATTGAGGCAGTCGTCAAAGCAAATTAATTGAGAGATTCTAGGCTCAAAAATTTATAGTTAATATAAGGAGATAAGGAAGAATAAGAACAAGTAACAAGGAACAGAGATGTCTAAGTGTTTATATATATATATGCTTAATATATATGCATTATGTATTTGTGTTGATAATCTTATAAAAATCCAGATACATTGCAAACAAGAAATAAGAGATGCTAGGAAGGAGCCAAGATAATGTTTCCTGGTCTCTTCCCACTGGGCAATCTCTAAACCAAACATGCATCTTGTATTAGCATACTGTGTATGTTTCCAAATGCTATTATTTCTTCAATAAAATAACTTAAGGTTTAGATGAGGAAAATGGCTTTAAATTGGGTACAATGCATGAAGAATTTCCAAGGAGGAAAGATTTGTTAGTCTTTTTCTGCTGGGCAGAAGAGGAGAACCCTTTCTTGCTCTCTGCAGCAGTGCATGAGAAGTACACACTTCAGACAGCTGCAACAATATTGCACACAGAAAGTATTAAAAAAAAAGAAAAAGGAAGAAAAGGCTGAATTGACAGTGCATCCAGCTAAGTAATGGCTCTGAAATGCTGAGGATGAGATATCCTCCTGCTTCAGAAGTTACATCAGACAGGACTCCAGGGTGGCATGTGCAGAGCTGTCATCTGAAGCACCTGTACAGGAGAAAACAGGCCTCATAGGGCTCCTGCAGCCCTTGGTTAACACCAGCACTTCATTGAGGGCCATACATCCCACACAAACCCTCTTGCTGCAGCTCAACAAGCAGCCCTTCTTCTTTTACACGAGAGCTCTACCAGACACGGGGCTCCCAGGGCTCCAGCAGCTGGTGGACAAGGCTGTTAGGAGCCCAGATCAGCCTGGTCATGGACAAGATGTCCATGCCATGGATGGAACTGGAATAGGGTGAGGGTCATTAGGATTTCATTCACGGACTTCCTTCAATGCCCTCCTCGGTGCCCATGCATCCCAAGCTATACATTTTGTAAGCAGCTCTATTTCTCATCATGAACATACAAAACAACTTTAAATGCCTCTCATTCATCATTCTTGTTAGCCAGCTCTTTCCCAGGGGAGTGGACATCTACAAAACACTCTGATAGTTCTCCTTCTAGCTCATTTCCATTATTTTATTTTTAACCAGAAGTAGGCACATCAAGGTACCAAAGCAATGTTGAGCTAGTTAAGCAGCACCAGCAAAAATAGGATTTGTCCTTCAGCTATGATTTTTCATCCTGTAGATGATCATAGAATGGCTTAGGTTGAAGGGGACCTTAAAGCCCATCCATTTCCAACCTCCTGCCATGGACAGGGCCACCCATCAGATCAGGCTGCCCAGGGCCCCATCCACCCCAGTCTTGAACACCTTGAGGCATGGGGCATCCACAGATTCTCTGGGCGCCTTTACCAATGCCTCACTGCCCCCTGACTAAACAAATGTCTTCCTAATATCTAACCTAAAACTCTCTTCTCTTAAATCCATTCCCCCTTGTTGTGTAAAAAGACCATGTAAAAAGATGCTTCCCCTCCTGTTTATAAGTTCCCTTCAAGTACTGGGAGGCCTACAGTGAGGTCTCCCTGGAACCATCTCTTCTCCAGACTGAATGAGCCCAACTCCCTCAGCCTTTCTTAATAGGAGACATTCTCCGATCCTCTGATAATCTTCAAGGCCCTCCTCTGGACCTCTTCCAATAGTTTTGCATCCTTCTTGTGCTGGGGGCACTGGGCCTGGATGCAGTACTTCAGGTGGAGACCCACAAGGGCAAAGTAAAGTCTTTAGGGAAATCATAATGATCACGCAGGACAGTCAAACCATATGTTATGTGCTCTGGACCCAAAATAGGGACCTTCCCTGCAAGCCCTGAAAGCCCAGCTCTCAAACATGCCAGGTCTGTCTTGGTCCTTTGATAAAATAAAATGGCATTAGCATAAATACATATATCCTTGCTCATACAAGATGACTCTCAGTAAAATCCTGCTAGTGGCAATTAAGCTGAAGCCCGCAGCCACAGAGCCTCTAATAACCTGGAGCAGAAAAGTGACGAGGAGCAGAAAAGTGACGAGGAGCAGAAAAGTGACGAGGAGCAGAAAAGTTCCTCCAAAAGGCAGAAAGAAGAGTAGATGCTCCTTCCAACACTGATTGTTTAAGAGATTGGCAGCAGTAGGATGCTGGTTCTGAAGTCAAGCCATTATTTTGGCCCAGTAAAATCAATTAAAGTATTCCCATTTAGCTGAACAGGCCAACTGGCTTAAAACATCTGAGACTGAATCTAAGATAAGCCTCCTGCAAACCTGCCGTCTCACAAGAGCTGGAAAAGGAGCTCAGCAGCCAGGGCCTGAACACCTTGAGCTACTTCTGTCCTTTTCTTGCAGTGGTTTCTTGTGCACCCTTGTCATGAGTCTCAGTGCAGAAAGTCCTCCACCAAGTGAGCCAACAAATTTCTTCTGCCAAAGCAATATCCAGTCATTCTCAGCCAGGTAGCTTGGATATCTGCAGCCACTGGCTGTACTGCAGCCAATATTAGACTGTCCTGCACTGATGTATGTTGAGCCACAAAGCATATTAATTTTGGATAGCTTGTCAGAGACAGGGAAAGTATTTAACATAGAGCATATTGCATATACTTGGTGTGCAGCACTTCAGTTGTGCAGATAGGGTCTCTGAAGCTGTGGCTCTTCTTTGGTACACATGATCTCACTACAGCAACCTCACCGAGAATGAGCATAAATGATTGACTGAACAAGTAGCTCTATATTGATATATGCCACTTTAAAGACTATTAAAAATAGAACATATTACGGGTTTGTAAGGGCAAATCACTGTGCTTTAATATATCAGTCCCTTTGCCAGTACAAACATAATAATAATTCTGGGAAAATGTGCATCCAAAAGTCTAAATGAATAAACGAAGTACCTGAAAATCGATACGGTCGAACAAAACAGTCATTAGTATTTAAGTCTTGTTCAAACACTTGGCAGGGGACCGAGCCAACATTTGCAGGCTCATATAACTGAAGTGATCAATCAAATTACAAACCGCAGGAGCAAATGTGAGGTAAACTGCATTTTATGCATCTGTGTCTCTAACTGTATATTAATTTTTTCACCCATAATTCATCTTCACTCAGTATGACTTGTCACAGAGCTACTGTGGGCAATTTATCAACCACTTGAGCATGAATTTGGGGGCACTGCTCTTCTCCTCCCATCTCCCTGTGCTGTCTGTGACACAAGAGCTGCTAAAATAGAGGGTGAAGTCTGAGTCAAGTAATCGTTTTCTTGATGGAGAAGCCAGGTGCAGGATGGTTTCTACTTCTCTTTATTTCTTCACACTGGAAAGGAAGTCCACATGAAAATCTGTGTCTGGGGCTTGCGCTGCAGTGAAAATGCAGCCACTACTCCCACAGCCATCCTCTGAGTAACTTGCAACAGTGGGAAGCCTTCTGACCTCTCACCTTCACCTTCAGCACTCCTAATTAAAATAAAACAGCAAACAATGAGGCCTCACAGTCACTAACAGGGCCTCCACTGCTGTTGCAAGTGAAAGCAAAAATGCATGCAATTACCAGGGCTGAAAGGGCCAGAGGCTAACAAAGGTGAGGAAAGACCTGGCCATCACTAAGGGACCACCTGCAGTAGGGTAGCTCTGGTGTGCTCAGGAAAGGTGGGAGGATCTATAAACCCTTCCACAAGTTCAGATGCAGAATTTCTGAAGGAAGAAGCCTGATGAAGTTTGGGCAATGTCCTAATGGAGTTAGGTAAGTGTGGGCCCTCTTTTCTCCTGCACCCATCTTCTTCCATCCCTGATCTGGTTGCACACCTAATACCTCTACACTGACATATCATGGAGCATAGTCATATGAGGAATACACTTCCTGTTAAATAAAAGATACTGTCATTCTTGGAAGGCAGGTATATCTGCAGTTCTTAATACTGGGAAAACTAAATCCAATCTGGAGATGAACTGATGCCCATTAAAATGCTCACTGATTTCACCAGGTACTGGATGAGGCTCTGTGTAAAACATCTTATGCCAACCTTTAGAAATCAAGCAGGACTTTAACAAGATGCAAGGAAAATATTTCCAAAAAGTAGATGCCGCAATTAATCACTTGTTTTTTGACATTGCAATACAGCCACTATTAATTACTTCCGTGAAAAGTGTCTGTATGGCCACTGAAAACAACAGCCGTCACCCCCAAAACCAAGTGCACCTGTTTAGACACCTATACACATCAATATACTCTGACAGGCAATCAAGTCACCATGGTGTAACAAGTACATCCTCAAAGTCTTGCTAGCCACCTGTTTTCAGCCTGTGGCCAAAGGCCATGCCAGTTAGCTTAACCCTCTCCCATGGCAGATCAAGCCAAGTCAAATAACTCCCATCTGCATGGGAAGCTGGGCCCCATGTGTGTTGTCACAGAGATGAAGGATAACATGTAGTGCCATGGTAACATGGGGCTATAGGTGAACTGCTGTTGAACTTCGTGTTGGGGGCTATTTGACTGCTTAACAGTAAAGTCAGATATCTGTATATTCTTTCACTCTGGCCCAGGCTGGCACAAGAGAGCCTGGCTCTGTTGTTCCCACTGTCCAGCACAACCACGTTGCTGATACATCAAACAATATGCTGTGTATCTCCTGCTCAAACAGACATTTTCTGAAAGCTTCCACATTCTAAATGCTGTTGTTTTCCTCAGAAAACTCACATGGCCTGGAAATCTCTGCATGCTTGGTCACAGCCTGAGGGGCCATCCACAGCCTGCAGCTTTGAAAGAAGTCGAAAAGCGACTCACCTTGGGAGGAGGGTAGAGATGACAAAGGGGTTGTCCTGGATCCTGTTTGCACAGCTTCAAGGAATGGCAGACCACATCGGCATTCATTTCCCTGTCTATGCTGAAGGAAATGGTGTTAAAACAGAGACCAGCACATTCTTCTGAGTGTTTGGAAGCAGGAGCAATTTCCATGGGAAGCTAAATCTCCCCCAGCACTACCAGATAACCTCAGCATGCTTTGCTATGGCCCATAGACACTGCTCAGCGTGCTGTCAGACCCAAATGACTTTCTGTCACAGCATCCGACTCAGCATGTAGAATTGGATACCAGGATGATGAAAAAGCACTGCACTTGATGTACAGCACCTGAATCAAATGCGTTATGCTGCGTTTTTTAATCAATCACAAGCCTGACAAAAACTTAAAGGTTAAAGTTAATACATATGCAATTTGGCACACAGACATCTTCAGTCATTAACCCAGGAAAATAACCAGAAAGCCTTCAAAGATCCTTAACATTTAATCACCGAGCACAAGTGCTAGGGCTGTTTCCTTCTTTTTTTTTTTTTGGGGGGGGGGGGGTGCGCTTCTGGGCTGATCAAAAACGAAATTAAAGTGTTGGATTATAGCACTTCTTAGTCCTGCAAGCACTTTGCAGTCCCTCGGCTGGTTTGAAAACATAAAAAGAAAAACCCGAGGGAGGAAAAAGGTATAGCAACAGCTCCGTTAATTAAACTAAGAACTTTCAAAGGGAAAAAAAATGGCCTACATGTTATTTCTTTAATCACCAACATTACCTAGCAGCCTTCCCCAACAGCGCGTATCAAGGTCAAGGCTGGGAGCATGTAGGGGCTTTACAATTAGAAAGCTTGATTAAAGGTAAAAGGGAAAGCCAGAGACAAGTATTAACATAGTGGGACTGTGTCAGAGCTGCTTCGTGCACATGAGTTATTCAAATTCCTTTCTCCACCAGAAGAGCTGCATTTCACAAGGTAATTACCTCAGGTGGGCCTGATCTGAGAGGCAAATGCTGCATGGAAGTGGTTACTGTCACAGGCTGTATTTATTCACTCAGGGAGAACTGTGCCAAATGCCAAACTGGGATCACTCTCTGGCATCCTTGCTTTAGTAACCCTGTGATTTTTAGAATGAGAACCCTGAACTTCAGTCCGATAGTATATCCATAATTCTGAAGCATGAACTTAAAGCAAAGCTTGAGAAACTACAGGAGTACTTACAGTTCAGCTATGTGTGGTCCATACACTTCAGCAAGGACGTAGCAGAAACCTTGCAGTTTTTCTAGAAAACATACATTTTTTATGTGACTCAGATCAATGAAACTGGTTTTATGACAGTCTGAACACAGCAGGAGCAACTTTAGGTGAATGCTGATTGATCTGAGAGAAATGCATGCGAGTCTGAGATTTCACCATAGCATCAGAGAATGGGAAAATCTGAATTTCTTAACCTAGGCTGGGACATGAAGCTCTCCTCTGGCTTTAGGCAAGCAGTTGGAAAAGACAGAGGATAACTGGCATTTGCTAGATGTTCTGAGTATTGTATTATGTGAAAGCTGAAAGAAATCATGCATGCTGCAGCATGTTCTGAGCTGCTCAAATGGTGGTAGGCTTGTGAGAGGAAAGAAAGGAAATCATGCTTCTGCTGGGCTTGCCTCGGTGGCTCTGCAGGTTTGTGCAAGGGAAGAGCTGCATTCACCCTGCAGAGGAGGTGCAGTTCTGGGCTTTGGAAGATGCCAAGAGGCAGGATTGCACCCATGCAAACAGGCAGCTGCCAAATTCCCTGGGAGAATTGCTAGGAATTTGCTTTCTCTCACACCTCCATGGCCGGGCTGCGCTTAACCCAGAGAAACAGGGAATGGCTTAAAGGAATCGTGATCTCCCCACCACTCTCCTACTCGGAGTTGCAGGCAGCTCCTGTAGCTGCAGTAGATGGTTTTTCTCATGCCAGCTATTTTACTTCAGTCAAGCTATTACCTTCATCTCTTTGCCTCCTTTGCCACATAATTCCCTTCTATCAGCTTTTCGGGAGAAATGTGCAAGTTAAAAATCGGTCTTCTGGAATTAGATTGGATTCTTGTTCACCTAGATGGAAAACATCGCAGGCACCACTAGTGCTGCCTTCAGTCTGGTGTCTGATTGATTGCAGCAATCTTGGAGCAAGCCTTGAAGGAAGCTCCTGGCTCCCTGTCACAGCCCACAAAGGGTGGCTGCTTCGCCCAGGGACTTCTGCGTGCTGGTTTGCTGGTGTGCGGGGTAAGTTGGGCTTCCAGCTGCCTGATGTAGGGATAACAATGGGTGGTGAGCATGGCAAATACATAATATATTGGGCAAGTAGAGCCATCTTGGAAGATGCCAGTGCCAAAACAGACCAAAGCCATAGGCAGTGTTTGTAGGACATGCTCCATGTTTTGGCACCCACAAACCTCTTGCCTGCTGAACACACGCAAGAAGAAGACAGTGCAGAGAGAAAGCTTTGGTGGGAAGAAGCTGTGCAGGTGAGAAAGGAGGGGAAAAGAGAGTTTATGGTAATGGTAGGTGTTCAGGGCCAAGATAAGAACTTTAACTAAACACTTAAAATTTAGAGAAAAACGTTGAAGTTATTTCCCAGAAGTGAGGATACTTCCTTTTGCCCTGTTTCAGGCAAGAGCTCCCCTAATTGCCCTCTTCTTACATGATAAAAATCCCTGATGGGTATTCTCTAGAGCTTTGTAGTCCCAGAAACACAAAGCTGGCTGAAACCCAGGAGACAAATATTTGCAGGAAAGACGGCATTAATCACCTTGCCATTTCCACTGGAGCTAAGGTGCTTGCACAGCAGTGGCTGACAGAAGCAGAGCCTGACTTGGAGGCAATGCTGAGACAGACCAGCATATTTAGGGCACTGGGCACCTCTTGTCCATCAGACAGACAGCCAGAATCAAGGCAAATACGCATTCTTGCTAACAGCATTTTGTACCTCACAAATACTGCCTGTTTCCCCAGACCTGCCATTTCTGTCTACTCCAGAGCCGCCTTCATTCATAACACTGCTGTGCTTTCTTGCTGCTCAGACCACATCCATTGCAAACATTTCCATACAAGAACATGATAGTGTTTTCCGCACAATCTATGGAATCTAATGGGATTAACCAATACTGAATTTCTCTCTTTTTCTTTAAATATTTCTGGTTTCAAACGGTGTATAACTTCACTGAAAGTCTGATACAACCCCCATTGCTCATTCTCTTTTTTGTCCTTAGGAAAAGCCTCATTGTCATCGATTTGTCACAGTCATTCTTGCAAGTGATTGTAGGCATGTGTAAAATAATGAAATGGTTCCTTCAGCAGAAATGGCACAGCCTGATTTAATAGGCTGCTCCTCATGAGGATCCAAAGACTTCCTATTGTTCCAGGAAGCAAGAAGAAGCTGCAGAGCTCTGCTGGGATGGAGGGTTCACCTCCTGGGGGAGGATAAATTGGGTTACACTGTAGCCCTGCACAATCCCTAGGATTTTTCACTCCTTTCATGTTCAGGGTCAGTTTTTTTCTATTGGGTGTATCCACGCATCTCATAAAAGGTAACTGGATTATACAGATTTAACTAAAGGGATAATAGGATTTTATGTGTGTAAAGAATGGCAGCTGAAAAGAAATATCCTTGCACGACAGCTGAACAAGGTCCATGGAGTGAATCATGATTGTAGATCTAGCATGTCATATTTTAAAGAGGAAAATCGTATTTTAACAGCAGGATCCCCGCTTCTAATTGCAACTTCATGGTGATGTGCCTATAATTTAAAGCACTGAGAATACTACTTATGGAATAGAGATCAGATAAGCACCATTCTGTCAATGAATGAATTCCAGCAATTTCCTTCCTGCTCCATCCCATATCAGAAAATAATGTCTTGGAGAGAAAGGAATTATTAATATTCTGCACGCATCTTCCGTGATGCTGAGGTCTGTGTAGTAATATGGTTCTCAGAGATACAATTCATGAAGGCCTATATAAAAGGCTGTATAATGCAGAATCATAAAGCCACCCTTTTGCATTCATAAAGTTAAAACGATGTCATGAACGTGAGATCTAGCAACTTAAGCAGTTATAGGATGAGTCTGTGAAGCACAAAGCTATTTTGGTATTCAGACAGTTCTCTCTTTAGAGATGTGTGCTTGGACAGCTAGGCTCCTTTGGACTGATAAAACACAAGGCAGTAAAGGGGGAGTCCACATATACTCATATGGAATAGCTGTCACTTTGGAAATTTTCCTCATCAGTTACGTTTCAATAGCTTTTCTGTTCACATCACTGTCAACCTCAGATAATTTTAATGATTTTACAATAATGGCTTCCTGTCCCCATTGGAAGTATTTTCATCTCTTCGGCTGACATAAAGACCTGTATTGACAAGAAAGAGGAGTGGCTGGACATGCAGCAAAAGCTGCTAACAAAGAGACCACGCGGAGACAAAGAGCAGGGGAAAAGTGGCTCATGGGCTTCTGGGCTTTACACAACTCCATTCACTGTAACTCTGGGGTGAAATCCCAGCTCCACTGCAGCTACAGCTTTCCTGCAGGCAGCACCCGGCTACCTTTCAGCCACATTAATTTTAGGTGCCACATGAGATGTGCTGAGGGCTTTTTCAGTCTCACTGTGTGAATTTTTAATTAACAGAGAAGTACGGCAGTACCAATGAAACATATGGCACATTATTTGATACTTACCAGGTATGTAGTTGCACAGTCTCTCCACGGCTGCCTTTACTGTACTGTTGTGCCACTGTGCAAGCTGTTCAATCACAGAGACCACAAGCACACATCCTTCAAACAAACAAATAAACAGAGTGAATGCAGTTATCTCTAGTATGTAGGGAAGCACCCCGTGCAATAGAAGAACTTTGGGCGTTGCTGGATGTTTTATGTCTTGAGATGCCCCACAGCAGATGAGCTCTTGGGGGGAAATACTTGAAAATTTCTGTCTTTAGACAAAGCCTGTGAGTTGTCACAGAATGGACACCAACATCAGAGGAACTCTGTCCTCTTAGTACTCCTCACGTCTGTGCTGGATGTACCTCTGGTACCATTTGCAGCGAGCTATCAAAACTTAAAACACCCCACTTGCACTCAGCTACAAGAAATGTAAGTTCTCAGAATTTGCTCTGGGACAGTCTAGAAATGAAGGTGAGCTGCAGGATTTGGATATGGATACAGATACATCATCTTTTTGCAGAGTTCAGGAGCATGAATATATAGGTTTCTAGACTGGCACAACTCAAAGTGAGCTTTTAAATTCCTTCCAAGTACCCCTGCCTATGTGCTATTAAATCAAAATGACATTTTTCTACAGAAAAAGAACTTTGATGCTCCTATGGACCAAGTGGCAAATAAAAGATGAAGTAATACCACTGGGACTTGCTGTAAGACCAATATCTTTGAATTGTCTACTACTTCTTCTACACCAAATACAGTAATCCAGTGGAAATTACAGTGAACTTGCCATCTCTTCTGCAGGGATAACAGCCCACTTCTCCATACTTATTAAATACAACTCTCACTCAAAGTCCTCTGCAGAATGATTGATAAGGTATGCTAAGAGTCATTACCTCTCGTCATCCTAGGAGAAAAGATGAATACATGGAGACTGCTACCACCAAGAGAAAACCCTGAAGCAAATCATTCCCTCCTCTGTCTCCACCTTCAAAACCCAGAAGCTAGTCCAAAGAATTAACAGTTGATTACAACACAGTGGCTTGCAAAATACTTCAACCGTGTGAATGGAAAACAAGTCCTGCACTGGCCCCAGGGATAGAAAACAGACCCTAGCTTGTTTGTGATGGTTACATAGGCATAGTCACAGTGTGCCAACTCACCATTTAGTGCTGAGATGGCAGTGCAGGTATTTCAGACATGCTATAAGCACCTGTAAAAGGGCTGCCTCTCCTGGTGTATACAAGGCCATATTATGAACATATGCAAACAGTCTACACATAAACAGAATTACCTTTCCCCTGCCTTCTTACTATGTTATTTTTATTCATGAGGCTGGAGGCTCAGAAAAACTAAATGACCAGAATGGTGCCTTAACAACAAAGCACACATACTCCTTCCATGTGCTCCTTTATTCTATTATCAAGGTCAAAAGATCTGGCCGTCTAGAAGTCAGAAAGACAGAAAGGAGTCCAAGAAGAAAAACAAACAAGGTAGTCCTTGGTCTCCTGGTGGGGATGCAAAGAGGTTCATCTCTACCTTGTCAGACATGGTTGTGCTGACTCACACTACCACAGCCAGGTCTTCTCTCCATTGCTGGGGTGAGCACAGGGAAAGGTGCTGATGGATGCACAGCTGCATGGTGCTACAGATGGTGCTCACAACCCCCAAAATTATCCTGAGGATAAAAATACCCCCAGTACTTCACTTTCCTCTGGAATACAAAAAAAAGGCTGCACTGAAGATGTAAGAGAGTTTCTCTCTCATGTTTGTCAAAGCATAGCAGAGGGGAGGAAAAATAGCTATTTTTAATTCAGCTTTGCCAAATAGAAACAGAATTCTTAATCACAAAAACAATCATTCAGGTAACCCTACTGAGGGAGAGGTCTCTTGGTGATTAAATGGAAATTTTTCATGTTATTAAGCCAGTCAGACTCTTCTGTGCCTATTGAACCAGCCCCAAAGGGAGATTTGCTTTGCCTGAGAATTAACAGAGTCATCGCTGAGATGCTGAAGTACTTAATGCAGTGCCTTGGGCTACTGGATGCTGCATGAATATAAATAACAATAATAACAGCCTAGCAGCTCAGGAAAAACCCACAGAGCTGAACCCCAGGGCTTTTGCTCTCATAAACCAGTCTTTAGTGTCACACAGAGGGTGCTATTACCCTCTCTGTGTTGCAAGAACCCACTGGCCCCACCGTGACTGAATGCTCTCCCAAATGCACTTGCTCCAGATGAAACACAACGCTTGTCAAGACAATTAAACAGAGAAAGACATGACTGATTTTCAGGGGGACAATGAGAGGTGTCCTCAGCCTCAGTGCTGGTTTGGGGATAAAAACATGTTCCCTCCAGTTAGCAGTTTACTGTCTAGGATAATCTGATACTTGTGTTGGGCTATAGGTAAAGTTAACCCGTGCTCCTGCTAGAAATCTCAGTTTTTCATTGTGTAGATCAACTTCCTTTGGATTCAGTGGGATGAAAAGGATTGATGGTTGGATGCAGCAACAACAACAAAAAGAATCAACAGAAATATCCCAGAACAATATGATAATTATCAGAACAACAAGTTGTCCTACCTCTAACAGGTCTTCATCCTGTTGGCTAAAAATGGAAAACAGACAGCTAAAAAGGACAGCTGTCTTCAGCTGTGGGAATCTCACTGCTGTAATTATCTATGATTACTTCTGATTGAGATTACAAACTTCGTAATACTCTGAAATCAGTAGAAAATATACTTCCAGATTTGGACAGTCTGTAGCAATGGCTGCTTGCTTTTAATTAAGCAGATATTTACGTGTGATTTATTTCTCATCATGAGCAGAGCACATATAAGGCAATCTAGATAAACTTCCAAAGTAAAGGTTAAAAGAAATAAACCCTCTATATTTCTTTTTCATGATTGTATGTGATTTTCTTTAGAAACAAGTTTCAAGAAATTAACTTTGCTGTTGCACTGTAATAATAGGTTTCAATACTTTGTCAGGCTGAGGAAGAAATTCATCGGTGGTATGATGCCTACCAGCCATTAGAAACTGGACTCTGGAATTAATAAAATGCTTGTCTCTTTTAGTGATATTTTGTCCTATCTGCTATTAATTTCAGAGAAGATAAGAGAAAACCATAACCATTTTGCTCAGAAGCAGTAATCTGGAAACCCATGTCAGGAAGTGCTTGTCCCCATGTATTTGAGAGTAGCATGTAATAATAAAATGACATTTCCAATAGGCTTGGGAGAAAATCATACCCCAATAATAAAGTCAGAGCTAGAAATTCATTTCCTAGCCACAGTGCCCCTGGCAGTTTGAGCAGACTATTCAACTTAATCCACTTTGGCTGCACATGTTTGAAAGGATCTATACTTACAGTGACACCTGTGGATGTAAAGGACTGCCTGGACACTGAAAGTTGCCTCTCTACATTTCAGATCTGTAGATATTTTTGTCCTGTTAAATGGGATTTCTGGCACCTGGAGCCTTTTTGTCACTTCTTTGCCACTTTGTGTTCACGTTGATAGTTGCTGAGGACCTTTCTTGTCCCCCCAGCCATATTGCCATTCCACATCCATAAATTAGCTGTACCACAAGGAAAAATAAGCCAAGGAAAGTGGCCTGGGGCACAAATAGCTCTCCACAAACCCTGCTTTTCAGATTCAGGTTGCCTGCCCCATTCTCCACAGTTCAACACAGAACAATATATTCCTGTTTGAAATACGAGTGTTTATATTGGGAGCTAGCAAAAAATCAGCATGTCTACTGTTTTCTCCCCTGAGATGGGGGCCAAAACCAAACAAGGTACAGGCAGACCATGGATATGCAATATTTCAACATAGGAAAGATTTATTTTTTACTTTATGTACCTTTTCTAATACTTCCCAGTATCTGTTTTGCCTTCTGCTTCTCAATGCTGAGGTGATGCCTTCAAAGAAAAACCCACTATAACCTCAAGATTTTCTTCCAGCATGGAAATTGTGAGCTCAACAGGTGCAACTGCATTGGCAAAGGAAGAACTGTTATTTTCCTATGCGCATCTGGAAAATTTGTTGCTCTGAGAAGGGGATCTGAGTATACAAGCCTTTAAATTCAGTCTTTGTTTCTTATGTCATTTAAAGCTAGCATTTTTGTATTTCACAGAGGTAATGACATGATGGAATACAATTATAGGTATCCGTATTCAAATATATTGGCACGTACAATAACTCCTTTCCTCTAACTTTTGTCAACTTCATGAACTATCATGGAAATGCTAAATGGTACAGCAATACTGAACCCGTCAATGGGCATGAAATTATGCATAGAATGCTGGGTAGCAACATATTTAAATATTAATGCCAACATAGCAGTATTTTAAGTGTAACATCAGTTTGCATTTTTGTTGCTCATGAAGTTCATGCTGCAGCAGTGAGACATTTCAGACCCAAGATTCAGAGCTTTGTTCATCTGTTACTACTTCCTTAAGACACCCCTATGAGGTGTCTGATACGGTTCTATACATTTCTGCATGTGCTGGTAAAAAAAAATTCAATTTCCATCTAGTGGAAGACTTCGGTATCTATACCTGCCAGCCAAATGTATCCCTGGTGTTTCTGTCATTACACTTTAAAGAACCCTGTTTAACAAAATCTATAACCCAAGGCATTTGCAATGGAAATGCTTTTCACATTAAATAGTAGGAAAAGTGTGTATGTATACACCATTAACATATTTTTTCATTTTCAGATCAGGAAAGGGTATTAAAAATGTACTGAAGCAAGGATAGTGGCAGAGGGACTCTTGCTATCTCTTGACACTGGGACTGTTTCCTTGTCCAACAAACCACAAGCTTATTAATCCACAAGCATAGTCTCGCCCTGATTGCAAAGAACTGTCCATTTCAAGATTCTGGATGCACAGAACTTGCTTTAAATGTACAGTTCCTAAAAGCATTTAAGATGATTGCCTGAAATATAAGCAGGTTGTTTTGAAGTTCTGTATAGGGCGAACGTGTGAACTGGAGTGGCATTCAGCAACTGATCAGACAATCGATACTAATAAATAAGGCTATCAAAGACAAATGAGATTAAGCTTAAAAGCAAGTATTAGTGATGTAAAACACACAAGACTGCCCATGCCTAAATATTCATATGCACATACACGAGTGTGTATTTACATACACACGCCTGCAGGTAGGTTTGTGAGGCACACCTACTCACTACGACCTGTGTTTTCATTCCACAGTCATAAGTTTTCAGTAAGATGTGGGGTGACCTTGAAAATGAACTTTTTACCATCAGCTGTTGAAAAATATTTCTGTTTGAAGAGTGGCTTTCGTATCTACTGCACTACTCATACCTGTGATTTTCCTATCTGAAGAAAAACCACAGGAGGAAAAAAAAAAGCTGTGGTGAAATTTGCCATTTATTGCTGATCATCAGACCGAGTTTTGCTACTGTGTTAACTGAGCACTGTCAGCAAAGTGAACAGAGCCCTAGTGTAGCTGATCCCAGACTTTCAGACTGCAGCACGTTGTGGTGCCGTGTTGATATTGGGCACGGCCTTTTTACAGGGCTCACTGAGCTGTACATTACAGCTGTAAGCTGCTGGGGACATGGGCTGCCACACAAATCAGCACAGGCAGAAGCTGGCAGCTCCATAACACCTATTTGTTAGTGTGACAAGAACTTGCTTCTTCATACATTAGGAATTACGTTCTCATGGACGAATGGAAGGGGTGACCCATAGATGCTGCTCAGAATGACATTATATTGAGCAGAGAGATGGTAAAATTTTCTTCCCTGGCTGCTGACTCACAGGATCCCAGTTTACTGGCAGAGAAGCATTGCTGCCCGGGTGCCTTGAGCTCTCCCTGTCTGATCACTTTGTTCCAAAAGGGCAACCAAAGTTAATCAGCAAAAAGAGCAGGGCAGCCTGCTGCTGAGAGGAATTAAATAAACTGCTATTTGCAGATGATGCTTCAAGTCATAGCACAGAAAGCCGGGAGAGATGGCCATGAAGAGGCCATTCAGCACATGCCTCTGTCCTAGCAGTGATCTGTGGTGTCCCTCCCTAGTCTGAATAGTGTTTATTTCTGTTATTTCTTGCTGTGTCTGTTACAGACAGCATAAATCTATCTATAGATAGGATAGATGGCCCCTTTAATAATTTTGAGGACAGATATCAAATCCTTTCTCGAGCTTTTCTTCCCTAGACTAATTCAGTTTATTCAGTCATGTTTTATAGCTTATGCTCATCTTTCTCTGAACCTCTTGTCATCGCATTTCCTTGATGCACAGCCCCAAAAGGGAGCACAGGAATTCCTCAGAGAATTGTCAGCGCTGGGAAAGGCAGCAGGTTACTTCACATCTTTTGAGCTAGCTCCAGTTTGCACATCTGGGCACCTGCAGGGTGAGTGCTCTTCCTGACAGCATGCCATTGTTGTGCTGCTACAGGCCCAGCTGATCCTCCCTGGGGATGTTCCCATCTGCTCTGTGTGGCACTGACTACTTCTCCCAAAATGCCTTCAACATACCCGTATGGAAACAGCCTTTTCAAGGGGCAACCACTCCAAGTTTGTTTTTAATCTAATTCTGCCCTACACTGTACTTTCCCCATCTCTGGAGGTGTTCAAGGCCAGGTTGGATGGGGCAGCCCAATCTAGTGGGTGGCAACCTGCCCGCAGCAGGCCATTGGAACTGGATTGGCTTTAAGGTCCCTTCCAACCCAAGCCATTCAGTGATTCCATAATTCCATGATTCTATGGTTCTCAGTGTTATGTGAGTTAGCAATTTAATAGAACACTATTATCCAAGCTAATGAAATTAGGGAATGATACTACATTCCAAGTTAAGGACTAAAAACGACTTAATTTTGTACATCCACTTCAAGAGTGAGTCATGTGCAATTATCTCTGAACAAGGCCATCAACCAGTTTTGTCATGCCTTGTAGAAGCTCAATCAGTGCCACATAACTCTCAGCCACTAGATTAGTGCTGAGGTGGTGCCAAGAGCCTTGCTTAAGTCAAGCTACAGCATCTGCTGCTGCTTCTATCTACATACCGTTATCTCATCATCAAGGAAAAGTAGGTTGGTCTGACACTGCTCCTCCTTGAGAAATCTCTCTTATTTACTTTTGAAAACAATATGAATAAAAATGGATTAACTATTACATGATTTTTTCCAGGAATTGATGTTTAACTAACTGACCTATATTTACTCAAATGTCCTTTTTTTTCCACCATTTTGAAGAGATGAACTCAGCAGCTCCTTCCCGCCTTTCTGTGTTTCACATTTTTTTCCAGAGCAGCTTCTGCCTCTCCTGAGGTTGCTTCAGACACAAATAGATGAAGCTGCCTTTGCTGGAGTACTGGTCAATTTGCAGAGACCCCTTAGGGGCTCTGTCATAGTTTGGATGGAGAATAAAACTTGTAGAACTCTTTCAAAAATACATCAATGAAGACCATACATACAATGAAATATTAACATTGTTGTTTCTGGTTACTGGGGTTACTGTACTATCTTGGAGTAAGTACTTGCCCTGTGAAATGGAGGGTATTTGCCACATTTAACATGGGGAAAGTCAAAGGTATGTCTATTCCAACTGCTCATTCATATTTAATTCTTGAGGCAGAAATACATCTTGTCATCTAGGTGCCCTGCTGAGATTCTCAGGTTGCTCCCATCAAAAAAATTTCTTATCCTGAAGAAATCCCCCCCCCATACTGCTGGTCAGTGACAAACCCAGAAACTACAGACAAATCTACAATCCCGCTCCCAGACCTGTGCAATGACCATTACTCACTGTCATTGCACAAGGAGAAACAGCAGTATTTGCAGATAGGAAAACTTCCAAAAGCCCTTTCATTTGCCATAGGGATGAAGCAGAAGAGTGTATTGCACACAAAGCCTGCAAGAAGCCTGGGAGAGAGCCTGTCTGAAGAAGGGGAGAACTTCCCTGGCCTGGGGAGACAGGGGGCAGCTTTCATGGTTGAAGAAAAGAGACTGCCAGGTGCTGGGAAGTCTTTTCCAAAGGCAGGGCCAAGGAAAGCCCATGTGGAAGCTCCGCTACCTATTATCTATTTAAAAGCAGGTGGGAAATGGTAAGGAACTGTTTAGGAGCTGAAAGTGCTCTTGTGGCCAAGATGGTTACCACTAGCATCTTTCCTCCTCTTTTCCCCAATTCTAAGAGGCAGAAGCATTAAGGCCCTTTCTAGGTGGGAACACTTTCCAGTTGCTTCATTTTTATAGCAAATCAGTTGTGAAAAGACTTCATTTGAATGAAGCAGTCACATTTTTCAAGAAACTACAACAAAAATGGCCTAAGTGTGTTACCAGTATGGCCAGAACCTACTGGGGCAGATAGATGATGCCTATAAGGGAGCAGGAAAGGAGAGTATGAAAAGGACACTACCGAGTTATAATGCACTCAGATGACACACCAAAATTGCACTTTGCTCTCCCATCATATCATTTCCACATTATTTCTTTCTGCAGGGTGCTATTTTCAGTGGAAAGACATGACAAAAAAGTATTTCCTGTGTTTTGTTACTGAAAGAGCATCTATTTCCTGACTAGCATCAGCTGTTACGTAGCAGTTTCCAGCGTGCAGGTCATGTATGCATAGCAGTGCTCAGAAATAACTGCTTAATATGCAGACACCTCATTTCCCTTAAAAACCTGAGGCAAATACCTTCAAAACGTGAGTCCCCTGACCAAACTTTAACCTCCTTGAGAAAGTTCATGTCTTCAAGAAAATCTCCTCTATGCTTAACAGCAGGTGAATCTAATGTTATAAATGCTGCTTAGACCTATATAGGCAAAAAGTCAGGGGGTCAGGGGAAATTCCATTGGCTTTCATCTGATGTCTTCCCAGACAGAAAGCTAAGGCTAGAAGGCTCTGTGGTTGGGCTGCTGAAGGGAAATTGCACTTATTCTCCTTGTGATGAGCAAATCCCACCTTCATTTCCTCACTGAGGAGAACTGGCACTGAACCAGCCATCAGAACCAGTGCTACCCCTCAAGATTCAGCTGTAAAAAAAGCTCTGGGCAAGCATGCTCCTCTGTTTCACTAAAAGCACAGCATTATCAAGTACCCCTTCCCTCTCATTGCCTGCCCCAGCAGTGATCCCAACAGCCATTTCTGCTTTTTGCCATTGCTTTCATTTTCTGTCTGGTGACCCAACGCTGGCTTGAGCAGCCTCTGAGCTGTGACTTGGCTTACTTCCTCACTACCGAAATCTGCATTTTGAATGACATGGTTGTGTGTCAAAATCCTGTTTCAATCAAGCTTAGAGTTGTTATTTCTAATTGTCCTAATTGACACAAATAAAATACTTTTGCTTGAAGTACTGGTTGAAATATTGCCACCTAAGGCAACACAGTTTTCTGTTCACAGCACTAACATGGCTCAAAAGCTAAAAGAAGATGAAGTAAAATATTGGATCATAAAGTTAAATGGTGGATACACTCTGTATATTTGTGCACATAACAAATGCAAGGCAGCACATTGCTCTGGGCATTGAGGGTCACACCTACAGCATTTCTGATGCAGATGCACACATTTGTGCTGACATCAGTTATGATCAGCTTTGTGTTGGGAGTGCATTTGGTAAAAGCACTGAGAAAGCATGATGTCCTAACTGCTTGTAACACTACTTACAACAGAGTTCCCAAAACTGTAGTGGTTGGACCAAGCTCTGAGCAGCCTGATCTAGTTGTAGATGTCCCTGTACATTGCAGGGGATTTGGACTAAATGACCTTTTAAGATCCCTTCCAACTCTATGAAAGTGCACCCCACAGTTCCACCTGGGAGTACATTGGAAGTCCAGCTGCACACCCTCACCAGAAGAGGAGAAGCACCCTGTCAGCTTTGGTGGCTACCAGCAAGGCCATGTCTGGAGGTGGGATCACCTCAGTGCTCCTTGGCAGGCACCCACCACATGTGGCCCCCTGGCTCATGCTGCCAGGTCCCTAGGAAACTTCATTAGCAGCAGGTGAACACCTTTGGCAGTTACCACTCAGGCCTTGCTCCATGGCCAAGAGGGCCAGCTATCCTTAACAGTATTTCCAAGGACTGGGAATAACCAAGCAGACTTGGGAATAATCAAGCAGACTCTACGTGAGATGGGGGACAGCACATCCTCCCACCAGCAGTATTGAGAACTGCTTCCCATCTCCCTGAGAACACCAAAGCCAGAGCATTCAGTGTTCTTCTCAGCAGAGCTAAAGACATGAACTTTTTGAGGCAGTCGCTCAAAAGCAAAATCATAAAGTAGTTCCAGGCTCCATGCTGGCCTTGCAACATTCCTAGTGATTATTTCACTAACAACTTGGAGTGTTTTGCAGTACAGCCACAGGAGCAGATAACGGAGTGATTTATGATGTGCGCAGCAGTTCCCTGCTCACCGGTGCAGTAACAAATGAACAGCCAGCCGGACAGACAGCCTGTACATACCGACACAGGTCTGTCCCTGGGACAGCCCGGAGGGGAGCGCAGCGGGCGGCAGCAGCTCTGTAGCAGGCAGCGGGGAGCAGGAGATAACCCTCAGCAGGAGTGGCAGCCAGAGGATGCAGAACCAGTTCGGAAATATCTGCCTAGAGGCCCTCATCCTAAGGAAAGCAACAGAAAAACAACGATCAGAAGAGCAAAGCACAAGCAGGCCTGCATTCCTCTAATGCACGGAGAGCATCCTGCATCCTCTTTGCTCCTCTGTGGGTAAGAGCTGGCGCAGGGCTTCTTGAACGGGATGCAAGGAGCATCCGTGCACACCCCTTGACCCTGGTTAGATACTGACCGCAGCCCCCGGCTCCCCCCCGTGCCCCACTGACCCCATTGCGGCTGTTCCCGACCTACTGGCCTGGCTGGACCAGGAGGGTGCTGTGAGCAGCTCTGCACGGCGCGCCCGCAGCGAGTGACTAACGACCTTAAACCACAGTAGCTGCCGGAGCCACTCAGCATTAATAACGCAAGACACTCCCCTGAGCAACTCGTGTTGCATAAAGAAAAAGCCGACAAAACCCTTCCCCCCAGCCCCGTCGCTTCTCTGCCCTCCTCCGCTCAGTTAAAGGGAAAAAAAATAAATAAAAAGAACGATCTCCTGTTTCTTTAGAGCAGGGTTTCCATTTGGGCGGATGGGATAAAAATAAAATAGGGGAAAAAAAAGGAAAAGAAGCTGCGGGCGGTGGAGGCTGAGTCAGGGGATGGGCCAGCAGCTGCTGGTGGGATGGGAACAGTGGAAGCCAAGTGAGTGGCACATCTGGAGTGGGCACAGCTGCCTCAGTGTGTATCCCTTACATCCCCAGGGTTGGGAGACCCGGAGCACTCCCACAGCCAATGGCTTCCCCGTCTCCATTTGGGTTGCTGCAGGGGGGCTGCAGCCAGCTGCTCCCTGTTCCAGATGATCTCCCAGGTGTGGCGAGGCTTCACTCAGACAAGCTGAGATGCTGTGAGGAGCCTGTGTCATCCAGCATCTCAGCGTGCTTCTTGCGTGTAATTAAAGCAGACTCATAAATGGTGCTGTGAAGGAAATATAGACAATATAAATCAGTGGCATTTTGACTTTGAAATCAATAATTCCTCATCAAACCCTCCGCTATTCCTACAGATCAGTGAGACCCCACAGAGATCACGTCAGCTCCAGTGTTTAACATGCTTATTTTGCAAACTGCTTCTTACAGCTTCCGCTCTGTGGGAATCCGACCTATTTTGTCTTGAGAGTGGGACCTTGAGAGTCTGCCTTCAGAGAGAGAAAAAACCCCCAACAACTTAAAGTAGAGGTAATGGCTGTTGCCTGAGCTTTACAGTTCCTGTTTATCGTTCCTCATATAGATAGGACTGTTCAGAGAGGCTCTCTCTTTCTACTATTTTTAATAGCAGATAAACAGAAATCATAGTGCAAAGTGTCTTATCCATATGCCGGCCCTGCTGAAATCTGCAGGATGTTTTTCTTAACGCTGTAGAAACTTGCTATAAAAAGCTGCTGTGCTATGGTGACTGCAGCTCCATTAAACCCTCTTTAACATACATATCACTTGGTTCCCGATGACACTTTGAAGTCCTTTAAAACTGTGCATATTGAGTGCTTGCTGCAAAAGCAGAGTGCTAATAATAGGCAGGGAGAAAATCTTCCTAGCACTGAGGTCTGGAGAACGGTTGCCAATTTATCTCTGTAGCAAAACATGAATCTACACAACAGAGCTTAGAAAGCATATAGATAGCTCTGAGGCAGCTCCCTGGCATGGTGAGCTGCAGAGCACACAGCTCTATCCCATCATCAGCAGGATTATTGCCTTGCATTTCAGGCTGGAAAGAGCAGCGAGATAACCTGGAATTGCATGTAGCTGAATTTCATGAGCTCTTGTGCATTCGTGAAGCTCTTTAACCAATTAAAGAAAACTCCAAAGGCTTTAAAACACACAATCTGGTTGGACAAACAAGGGATCTGCATGTACAGATTTAGAGGCCAGCTGGCAAGGTGTCCCCCCTGCCAATGCTGTGTTTCTCTTCCTCCCACTCATATCACATAGCTGGTTCTGCCTTTAGCCAAGTCGGTATTATATGGCTTTCAAGTCCCAAAGACAGTGAGACCTAATAGTGTCTGGGTAGAGCAGTGAAGGAGCACGTGGTGATGTATCTTCTTAATAAGCACATGAATGATGTTAATGAGAGGTAAAAAATAAGAAAAGCAGTATGGCAGGATCATGCTGTGCTCATGAGCATCCCAGTGTCTTTTCATTGGCATCAGGCCCAGCAGAATGCAGGCCTGTCATTGGGCTCCTGGTCTGGTCCCTGGGGGGAAACTCACCAGGGCTGCTAAGGCCTAGAGGCCCACAGAGCTAAATATCAGTGGCCTGATGTCCAAAGAAAGTGCAGTGCACAGGCCCAGGCAGACCCACAAGGACCAATGGATGACAGTAGGTCCCACTTAGCACCTCCTGACTCATGGTTTCCAGTTGCACCCCTAACCCTCTCTGAATTATGGACAGGGCAGAGAGAAACCTGCGTGCTCGTCAGGCTGCCAAAAAACCCAAGGCAAAACAGGTGGAGCAGAACAGAGCCCAGTCTGAATTTCCATGAGAGCAGAGGACGAGGCGGCTGTGCATGTGTACATCCAGCGAACAAATGTGATCCCTGGAGCAGGCCCTGAGTTCGGGAGTTTGGTTGCTGTGGTCTGAAGGACCCATAACTCTCCTTCATTGCTTGTACTTCAATCTTAGTTCCTGACAACTAATGGAAAACGGCTTGGGTGGTGGTGGTGACAAATGAGCTTGGGGATGGGTAAGGTTTCAGCCTTCTCTGATAGAGATGCAATGAAACAGAGCTAGGACTTCTGATCTTCTGAACAAGTGCCTAGACAGCATTGCCAGCACTGCCAACACTCCCAAAGGAAACAGTCACCCTTTCCCCAAAGGGGATGCTTTGTGTGACTGCTACTAGAAGTGTGAAATGAGATGCAAGGATGGAGTTATTCTCAGTGTTGCTTTCGGTAATGGGTCCCTGAGGACCTGTTTATGTACATGGCTGACACACTGAAAAAAGCCATGAAAAGAAAAGGGGATGCAAAATACTCACTTGAGACCCCGAAACAGGACAAATAAGCATCAGTAAATCATCTGTCAGGAGCAGGGAGTGACTTGCTGAAGAAGGGGGATACTCCCTTAGAATATGAAATGATCAGCTTATGAAAGGAGATCACAGCTGGCACTGGGTATTTATCTATCTTGTTCTGTCCAAGTCACTGCACGTTACTGAAGCTTTCTTTTCTTTTTTCTTTTTATCTTTTTTCTTTTTTCTTTTTTCTTTTCCTTTCTTTTTTAACACTATTTGGCTAGATTTCTTTTTCATATTGATTTTTAAGATATATGTATTCCTTTCTCTTTGTTACACTGATACACGTGGTTGTATGATGACTAAATATTGTTTTGGAAGGTCTTCTTTCTATCTCTCCCATTTGACATGTTGTTCTGTTCTTAAGGGAATAGACATATGCCTTAGATTTTTCTGGCTGGAGAGATAAAACCTGCAGGAAGAAGCCTTTATTTCAAAGATCCTCTCAGTCGGTTCTCTTCCTTTTATTTTTTAAATGTCACCCTTTGTGACATTCATGATGATGTTCCCACTGTCTTGCTGCACTGGTTATCTTGCCTCACTGCTCTCAGGATTTCTGTGATTGTCATAATCAGCTCCATGCTTGGTGCATTATCACTGACATGGATGAACATTTCCAAAGCCTCATGTGGATTTGCTACTGCACCACATCCAATTGAGTCATTTCCTCTGCCCCAGTTTCTGCTTGAGATTGAAGTTATGCATCTCTCTCAATCTCATTGTCATTCAAAGCTGCAGGGAAGCATTTAAAGCAATGTTTTCCTATGCTCCTATCTAGAAAATTGTTCCAAGCTATTACCATGCAATGGCTGAGATGCTTATCCTTTATTCTGCAACCTTTAATGAAATTAACTGTCCCAGCTTGCAAGAGCTATTGATATCTGTGCTTTTGGAATGGTAAACCACTGACACTGCTTACTTCACCTTTGGGTATGGTGAAGTGTGGGAACAAGACTCCTAGGTGTTTTAGACAGGGAACATGTGAAAAATCACAGTTCTGTTATTGGTGTTGCTTTTTGTTACTGGGTTGGTTTTAGTCCAGAAAAACAAACCTGGCTGGTGTGTTCTCACCGTGCACAGATGTCACTATAAATTTACAAGTAACCTTACCAATGTTGATTTTGCCTCTTGAATTGCATGGACACAATGTTAAGCCTTTTCAGATCTAAATAAGAACAAATTCTTGCCATCACTGGGACAAAAGAAACAAATCTGTTAAGTAAGAACAAGGTGCTGCTACTGAGAAAGCATTAATTAGGAAGGCTTATTTAGAGCACTCAGGTTATAGAGTAAGCAAGAGCTAGATGTAAATACAAGTCAGGCAGCCTGAGATAGACTCAGCAGTGCCCTGCCACCTGGGTACTCATTTAAAGTTAGAAGAAATAAGAGCTGAGCATCACCAACTCAGCGTGGTGACGTTTTTGTCCCATTATCATGAGGCCATAAAGAGCTCACAACTTGCTCAGCAGTCCAGCCCTCCATACTGATCCCCACATAGCTCTTGCTGTTGCTTTGGGTTTTGTCAGAACGTAACTACCCATCGGGCTCATGGGTTCGCACAAACTGAGGGCATGTTGGTTGGGAAAAGTTATCCCCGATGCTGCCAGGTTAGGAGAGTTCACAGCAGGAGAGCACAGCATCAAAGGAGAAGAAAAATAAATGTTTGACGGCATTTGTTCCATTTGATCTTTCCTCTGATCACACAAACAGAAGAAACACAGCTTTACAGCCTCTTGATCTCAGCACAGAGCGTGTGCCAAAAAAAGATAATTATTCCCAGTGTTTGGGTCTGGGGACAGCAGCAAACAGCAGAGAAGGCATTTTTAGCACACACCAACGTTCCCAAGATGACTTAAATGTATTGCTGGAGGCTTGCACTGGGAATTCTGTGCTCAGAAATGGGGCCTGTATGACAGACATACTGCTGATGGCACTCCACAGTTCAATAACAGGGCTGAGTTTGAAGGATTCTTTTTTCTTTTCAAAGAGACATCTCACTGATTTGCTCCGATAATAAAAGATCTGCAGGTGAGTTGGACAGCTTCCATTAGCAAAATGGCCCTGCAGGGACAGCATCCATCATTCACAGACAAATACACCAAGGCAGCACGGCTGATTCTTCAAGTATTAATTAAGCAAGTGACTGGTCAGCCAGCCATGGACAGTGTTTTCCTGCTCTATGGGGACATTAGACTGCACAAAAGTGCTCCAAGCACTTGAAGGATTGCATGCCCACTGCCTCAGACAAATCGAAGGCTAAGTTACAGCCGAGTGAGGCTTGCGCCCATTCCACTGTCACTCAGTGGTGTTAGACAAACCAACTGCAGGGACTGGGTCATCCCTTATGTCTTTATCTATCACTGATAATTCAAGGAGGGCTTATTTGCACTTCTTGCGGAAGATTTTATGCTGACATACTGTCAACTCAGCCAGTGGTTGAGTCTTGCACATGTATGCGAAGATGACATGGGAAGTTGCTTTCGATTATCAATGCTTGTAGCCACCTCTCCGTAAAGCAGAAAATATACCTTTCAAAAACAGCTCTGCATTAGGAAAAGCTTTCTTCTTTCTGCAGCTTTATCCTGGCTGGGCACCCCCCAGATCTGTCTCTTCCTGATTGAGAGAGAAAGCACCCCATTTGCCTCTCTCTCTCTCTCAAGCTCTCCTCTGCATTCAGGGTCTCTCCACCTGGTCACCAGCCTCTCTGCACATGCTGAAGTCATTAAACCATCCATTAGGACTCCATCCTTTGTGTGCAGGGGGATGACTGGCTGCTTGGCTGCCTCCCTTACTCATTATTGGCCTTTCCAGCTGATTTAACCAGCTGGTGCAATGAGACATGAACAGCATCTCAGAGAAATGTGTATCTCGCAATAATACATTTCTGATGTCTTTTTGCTCTCTCTCTGGATGTATAAAAAAGTACTATAGTATCTTGCAATGAGTTACTGAATCTTTTTTGGAACCTGATATATTCTCAATGCGAGGTTTATTAAATATGAGGTGTGCGGGCATATGCATTAGCCAAGGCTAGCCGCCTAGACTGTTCAGATGAGAAGAGCAGACAAGCTTCTTCCTTGCAAATCAATTGCTCTGACACAATGGAATGCTCCAAGCCTGCTGACGCTGAGTGCACCTCTTTGTTCTGCAAAGACACCTGCACTGAGTGTGGTTCAATCTTACCTGAACATCTTTTTTATAGTTTTAGATAAAGCTGCTGGACACAACTGCAGGGGGAGAACCATTTTCCAAGTCTGACCCTGAATTCTCTTTTTTTTCTGCCTACATGTCACAGGGTGAGTGCCATACAGCCAGCTGATGAACAGAAAAAGGAAGGATCAGGGATGCTACCAGGGGTGTTATAATAGTGTGACACAGAATTGGTATCTTCCTCCTCTTCCTGGCTTAGGAAACAAACTAACATTAGAGTATTTGTGGATTTTGTTTCCTGGTCATTTGTTTGCTGCCGTTCATCATTTAGACCCGGTGTTTATGCATACTGAAAGTAATAGACATAAATTAACAACAAGCCTTCAGGGTGTTAAACAGCCTCCTCCCCCTCACTGGAGTCATTTCTCACAATGCCCATACTCAAGCACATGTTTGATACTCTGCCCCAGAGATCAGCACAGCAGGAACTGCATGGCTGCCACCCAGGGACCCTCTCTGTCCAGAAAAGAAGGACCCTCTCCATTGCACCACTGCAGGGGTGGTTCACCATGACTCAACAGAGTAGCTCTTCAGCCTTGTAGAAAGGCAGCAGACAAACCCCCCAGCAGCAGGTCTGCCACTCCTTGCTTAGGTCCCGTCACATAAAGCCAAGGAAGAAAACAAGAGATTGGGATCCTTTCAGGAGCTCTGGAAAGGTGTGGTCCCTGAGTTGAAGACAAGACCACAGCCACTTCTAGCTGCGATCAGATCCCAAGTAACATGAGGCACCATTTCCCAGGAAGTAGAAAACCCAGCGGTGATGCAGCTGAGCATGCCCAAATCTGTTCCATCTCTATTTTCAGTACATGAGTGCACTGTTCTCTGTGCAGCATGGTGCTGGAAATGCCCAGCAAGTAGTCTGAATCATCCTGCCTCTGAGTGATATAGTAGCATTGGTCTTCGTGCAAGTCCAGAGAGAAGATAACGAGTAAGATAGATAACGAATTTCATTTTGTGTTAGAAGTTGGGTGGGAAGGATACAAATGTTTCTTTTGGCTTAGGTACAGAAGAGCACATGTGGTGTACAGGTGTCCCATCACTATGGGGTCACCAAGAGGGGTAGGCATGGCAGACTGCATATGCAGTTATCTGTGCTGTTATCCAGCCATCTGGGTACTGGGTACCTGAATCTCACTGTGTTCTTCTTCCCAGGCCTTCCCCTTCCTGCCCTCTGCTGAGCATCACTTCATACTACCTTGTGCAGAACTGGGTTCTTTCAGGGAGCTGCCAATCTAGTGCAGTTTGCCAGGGAGGCAGAGCCAAATTCCTGCCCTGAGGGTCCTCAAGAAAGAAGACTTGTTGCCCCAAAGTCTGATGTGGAAAACACAGAGGAAGAAAACACAGAGGTTAGGAAATGGTAGTGAACCCATGTTGCAAGTTCCTGGGCTTCTAGTGACGAGGAAGTGAGGAGAGGTAGGGCAGCAGCAGACAGTCCTGTTCTTGCCCCAGAGGGACTGCCTGGGTTTGGGCATCACTGCGTCTGGTTCTCTGATGCCCTGTTGACAGCTGGGTTTTGGCAGATGCTCAGCGCCGACCTTCTGAAAGTCATATCCCAGTGCAACTCTTCAGGATGACCAACCAAAACCTGGGAACATCACTGTGGCAAAAACTGCAAACAGAGATGAGGATTTACTGGAAGTCAATCAGGTGAAGGGAAGTAGCTCAATTTTTTGTAAGGTATAGAAATTATTAAGCATTCCTTTTCTCTGAAGCTGGTGTCATTTCCAGCCCTTCAAAACTTGAGAATGCTTGCCCTCAATCTATTTGGTGCATCACACTATTTTAGGCAACGATTTGTGACGAAAAATTCATAATTCATCCTTCTACGTCATTTCTTTGCTTTGATCCTACATTCAGCAATTTCTTTTGATGACTAGCAAAAATAACTGCAGTCAATGCAGATGAAGGTGAGCTGTAACCTTCATCCCAGACTCCTTGTCTATATTTATCAGGCTCGTCAGAGCAGTGACCCAGTCCCACTCCTGCTGAGCGTGCCTGCTGCTCTAAGGACTCCAGGAAAGCCTACTTGATGGTGGAAGAGTTGGTACCTGAATGAAAATGAGTAATCCCTGTCCTCTCAGCAAGATAAATCAGATCATCCACCAAGATGGGTGAAGTACTGGTTTAGATTTGTGGTAGGAAGGATATCCAGCAAATCTTCTGGTTCTATCTGCCCCAAATAGTCTGACAAGCTTTACACTGTTGATGTGCTGGGACCTAAGACTGTAGCCACTGAAATGTGTGTGGATGCTTTCCTTTCCCACTTTTGGACATTGCTCCCCTTGATGACCATCTGGAGCCACTGTCTCAGAGCTTCCCTCCCCATCCTGGCTCTCTCCAAAGGTGAGAGAACTGTACCTCCAAAGTAAGACACCTGTCATACTTCACCTAATGGTACATTTACCCTGCACACACAACAGGTGTATCCTGGGAGAACAGATTCCCATCTGGAAAGGTTTTTCTGCCACATTTACAGGCAAAGAAAAGCATGGCAGTGGGTTTTTTCCCCCCATTCACCAAAGGGCAATTATCTGTTAGTTTGCCTGCCTCCAGTAACTAACTCCAGGGCTTTCATGGTTTGTGCCATTTCCACAATGCAAGGGGAAGGATGGATTCAATACACATTCAAAAGAACTATGATCTGGAAATGTCTTATCGTGCAAGGATAAGAGCAGGCATTCCATATGATGAGCTAGGGGGGATGCTCTTGCTCAATTTTAGAAGTCAGTTTTGATGCTAAGAAAATGTCATTTTGTTGGCTACACCTCAGCCTTAATTATTATACACCTGGGCCTTAATTATCAAGACTGGAAAAGACCTAAAAGATCATCCAGTCCAACCATCACCAATACTTCTCAGCTAAATCATATCCCTCAACACAACATCCAGTTGTTCCTTGAACACCCCCATGGTCGGTGACTCCACCACCTCCCATATATTAGATAGACCTCTTATACATTAGATAGAGAAATACAAATAAATACACATTGGGTGGGGTGCTGGGCAGTGTAGGACCAGCTGCTGTTGTAAATGTCCCCATCAAGTCTTGCAGGGCATCAGTGAGATGCCTGCTGGGACCATGGGATGCAGCTGTGCAGTGGGGCTTGGACCAATTCCACCTGCAGCTGGGTGGTTAAGCACCTGGACCAGAGCTCACTCTTACCTCTTGTTTTAGAATATTGCCCTGTTATTTGTCTGGTGGCTTTGAGGAGGAGAGGGGCCACCACCATGGAGCGAGCTGCCCATCACACTGCCCATCACACAGTCCCACTGCGTTAACAGGGTGAATCAGCAGCATAAATGGGCAAAAAGTGCAATGTATTGGCTGTGCCAGGAGAAAGCCAGCGTGGGTTTCCCACTGCTACATGAGATCCTGCAGCTCTCCTCTGCTGGGGGTCTGGAAAGCGGTGTGCTTTGCCAGAGTCAGATGACATCCTGCAGGATCGGGCTCTGGAGTGCACATAAATCAGTTACAGGTACTTGAATTAGGAGAATTAATTAAGAAGGCCTTCCCATCCCCGGGGGGGTAGACACCACAATGAGTTCAGCAGGACACACCATTAATCCTGCATTTGTCCCAGAGCCATTCTTTGTGCTCAGGGCTGGGGAATGGCCAGGACAGAACAACCCTGCCTCTTCCCTTTGGTGCAGGGAGTGGTTTGCACAGGGCATCACCTTTCCCAATGCCTCCCCACTTCCCACGAGCAGTTCAGCTCCCTTCACTCTGACCCTGCTCACCTGTATCATACAGGTCCCTTGAACACACATCTGTCTTTCAGGGATGAATATTTATTATCTTCATTGCAATAGCACAACAAAATCCCCTCATCCTTAATAGCACAGTTCCTTCCCTCAAGATAAGCACACTTATCTCCCAAAAAGATTAGCTTCTGTTTTTTCATTTCAGAACATTTCAGGACTAAGTTGCAGGCTGGCTCAAATCCCCACTGTGTCAGAAAGCAAGAGAACATTCAGCATCCTCGCCCCAGGTGCCCAAATAACTCCTGGCTGGAGGCAGAGGCTGCTGCTGTAGAGGTACAGCACAGAGCTGGAGTGAACTGGGGACACTTCTCTCAGCACTTGTCACTGGTGGTGTGCTGGAAGAAGGCAAAGTGTGTGACAACCCATGGGATTTATCCTAGACGTGAGTCAGAGGGGTGCTCTTGAAGCCCAGGCAGACAGTGGTATCCTGGGTTGTACCAAGAGAAGAGTGGCCAGCAGGGAGAGGGAGGAGATTGTCCCTTTAACATGGTCTGATAGTGACAAGGCAAGGGGAGATGGCTTTAAACTATAAGAGGGGAGATCTAGTTTAGAGTTAGGTGCAAAATCTTTACTCAGAGGGTTGTGATTATGGTTCTGTGATCTTCATGGTGTCCATCATTTGATTAATTGGCCAAACACAGGGACCTGTCTTCAGAAGTCTCACTGAGAAGCCCTCTGAAGTCTGGGAATTTAATAGTGACTTGAGTTTGGTCAAAATCAAAGCATGCAATGAAGGCAGTCACTACTTGCTTGTATATTTTTTTCCTCCGTGAGCATAGCTTTGTATCATGGCTACTCCTCGGTATGCTGCAAAACTGGCAGGGGGAGGCTTGGATTACTTTCTTCATCAAATTGCTCTCTACCAGAAGAAATACATGGGTGAAAATAATGCCACTCATCCCACAGCACTTACTGTGGATGGCCTTGCAATGTGCTCCTTTTCCTCCCAGCCAACCACATGGGCAGGTGGGATGGTGTTCCTCATGCAATGCAGGTTTGGCTGTGCAGAGGCCAGCCTTTCTGGTGGGGGAGGTACCAAGACTTCTATGATTTGTCTTGTTTTCTGGAAAAAAGAAGAAAAAAACACTACCAAAGTCCCACAGTTCTGTAATTTCTAATAGAAAGTGAACAAAAAATGGGAAAAAGTCATATTTTGTTTCAGTTATAACCCTTGTGACTTCTAGAACTAAAGGAAGCACTGAAACACTAGCACTTTCCCACAGAGAACCACGACCTCCAGCAGCCCAAAAGTAGCACGGGGAACAAGTTCTGGCCACTTCAGCTTTACAGTTTCCCTTCCCAAAGCAACAGCACAGCTACAGGCATACGCCCCAGCCTTGGCACATCCCCATCAGCCTCCATCTAGGTGTGTCCCCAGCTCAGGTTTTCCTCCATGCCCTCTCAGTGCTGTCAAGTTGCAAATGTGTTGGTTCGGGCCTGTTTTTGAGGAGATAGACGTGAGGCACGTGAGCCCTGTGTGCATTGTGGATCCTCCTTCTGGGAGCTGCTGTGTTTGAGAAGAGATGGGAGGATGGGGAAAACTTCATCAGGTATCAAGAAAATGAGAGGGGAGGACTCTTAAAGGGTTTTCACTGAGGGAAAACATTTGGCTGCAAACAATGCTTCATGGGATACCAGAGAAACAATGAAAGGTCATTCCAATGCCTCAGCCTCAGTTTTGAGTGGAGTTTGAATTGCACGGGGAACCAGAGAAGCCCGAAAGTTGTGTTTGATGTGGAAGTTGACTTTGTTGGTCTGCATGTGGGCAATTTACGAGTGCGGTAATTGTGGAGAGATGTATGACGTTACAGCACTGAGCCTGGGACAGGGAAGGGGATATCCCAGAGCCACGGCTGACAGAGGACATTGTGAGTTGAGTAATACTTCAGGGGATGTAGCACAGTTAAACAAAACCACAGCAGAAGTATCCTATTGGTGCTGCTTGATTGTCATCCTGCTGGTGGAGGGACTCCCCACATGTTTTGCAGAGGCACCCAGTTGTGCTGCCTTTGAGGAGGGAGTGGGGTGCAGGGAGCCGGCTCCTGGGCAAACCCTGGGGATGAGCTATCCTTGTCCTTGAAAGCTGCAGTTAGTCAGCAGCTTGCACTGCCTGCCATCAGTCCCTCTGCAGCCACCAGTGTCCTTGGTGTCCTCACCTTTCTACATTTGCAGAAAATTTGGCTTTTGAAGCTTGGCAGATTTCTGAAGTTACTTCTCCTGACTTGGTGTGGCCTGCCGGTGTGACAGCAAAGGTGTCCAAGGTGTCCTCTCCTCATAGGGAGGGGACATCAAATCCAAGACTTTTCAAGGGAAACAGAGGATACAGAAGTACTCTGGGAAACAAATGTTGCCTCTTATTAAGCAAGAGATAAGCAGCCTCCCTCCCCTTCACGACCAGCCAAAGGAGTCCCAGAACACCGCCAGACTATTCTGAACATCAGGCTGCAAACAAGATTAAAATTAGACTCACAAGGTTTCATCAAGGGAGAGTTTAACTGCGGCGCTCAATCAGGCTGCAAAACCCACTAATGACAATTGAAATAAAGTCATTCAAGACACATCCTTCCGTGTCATGCTGCAGGAAGGAAAGTCTGCCCTTGGCTGTGTTTCTTGCCCAAGGCATATTTGGTGTCTCATCACACTGCTGCCCAGTGGTGGAACCAAGGCTGGCATCCCCTTGGGAAAAGCAGCAGCGGGTCCCCTGGTTCTGTGACTTCCCCATGGGGCATGTCTCATAGGAAATGACTGATAAACAGCTGGTAAAAAGAATAGGAGAACATTTGATAGGAAATGACTGATAAACAAGTGGTAAAAAGAATAGGAGAGCATTTGAGTGACACTTCCAACACAAGGAGTCATTTTTGTCTGTTGGAAGATCACATAATGCCAATAAAGCTATAGATCCCTACACAACAATGTGAGTGGGATGCCTGAGAAATTATCTGTTGGAAAAAAAACATCAGTTTTAAACATTCCTCTATTTTCAACAGCAATCTCTCTGCTTGCAGAAGGATGGCTAAGGACATGTTTCCTAGGCTCTGCCCATGTTCCTGACATGGCTGAGCACCACCAGAGCATCTCTGTGCTTCAGAGACCTCCACAGTCTCCCAGCAAGAAGGAGAAATAAAATGTAAATATACATCACTCAGTGAGTGTTAAGCTCTTTCCAGTTCTTTAACCTTGCCCTCATGAGGCTGTGCTTCCTGAATAAGCACTTTGAAACCACCTTGCAATAAAAATTCATCACTCTGCCAACATTCATTTTATACATGGCATTGCCCCAACAATACTGTGTTGATACCACCCTACTCTCAAGTTTCAGCCTGACTTCATGCTAAAAGGAGAATCTCTTTCAACACTTTTACCTCTGCCTTAGTCCCCAGGATGTGTGGTGTGGCTGTAGAGCCATTCAATTGCCAGGCAGTGTCTCCTTTAGCATCATGAGGAGGCACCAGCCCAATCACACAGTGCACAGCAAAGTGGCTAAAACTGCCTTTCTGTACAGACAAAGCCCTCACCCAGCCAGGCCGCCAGCACACACCTAAATTTAGGTGCTGCTCATCAGTCTGAAATCAAGGCTCTCATTCTACACAGGGATAAGCCTAAAAGTGCTCTGTTAATCAGGAAGCCACGTGGATGTTCAATATTCAGTCATAATTATCATTCAGTGAGGAGTGCTGAGCACGTCTTATCCTGGTTCAGCAAGCTCTGGGGAAGGCAACATCACATGAACGCTTTTCAAGGTGCAGTGTTTTATCCTCAGCACTGCAAAGGATCATTCTCCCTTTCCTCCTTTCTTGAGTCAGAGTCTGTGTGAAGGCAGTGGGTCCCATCAGATATCCATACAGGCTGTGCATGTGACACGTCTTCATGACTGGGGAGCACTGACTGAGAGAAATAATGCTGGTAACAAATGCCTCAGGCAGGCAGAACGCAATCCTGGAGAAGGCGTCAGGAGGATTGCACAAATAAAGTAATCAAGATCTTGCATGGTAGTTTCGCAACCCAAAATACAGTCATCACCTATCTGCTACTCTGCGAGAGAATGTTATTTTCTCTGCAGGCTGTAATGTTAAAGTGTTCTCTGTGCTAAAAACAGAATTGCTTCGGAAAAGAACTGTAAGCCATGACAGAAAGTCCTTCCCAAAACACATAGCTTTTTTCTGGGCAGGATTGCTCAGCACTGCTGCTTCTCTCCTTGGCCTTCCAGGCAGGACAAACAGCTGACTTAAGATACATGTGTTTTTTTTTCTGGATTCATGTTTTCTCGTAAAGAATATATTAACTTTCAAAGAGAAAGTCATTTCAAATACAAGAGCTAAAATTAGGCTCATTATTTTTTTTCCTCTCCCCTTTATAGCTTTTACAAGCAATTACCCATTCAGTGTTTTGAATTTATAACACAAAACTTCACCAGCAATCATGTTTCTGAAGCTTGAAGGGAAAACCTTAAAAGCTTTTTCAGAACATACAACATCACAAGCGAATGAAACTGCCATTTTAATTCTTGGGTTCTTCTTTAAATGAATGGGAAGCAGCAGGGTGCTTGTTCATCACCAAGCATTTTTGTTTTAATTCCATAATGGTGAAGCGAGCTGTGTGACTGCTCTAGAAACTGGAGGCAGGATTCGTGTTTGCACCCATGACCCTTCTCACTGCTGTAGGAGTGCTGCTAAAATAGCTGCACGGGCTATTCTGCCAGCACAGAGCTCGAGTCGCTTCTTTCTGATGGCACAGGCAGGACTCAAATTTAGCATCCCTGCAGCTTGGGGCACTCACCCTTGTGAGAGAGCCAAGTGTAACCTCCTCCTCCTTGCTCAATTCATCCTCAGGAGGAAGGTTGTGTTTGCTGCTCTCTAATGCTCACACAGCTGCGCTCCTGCTAAGATCTCCATGCTGCAGTGCCCCTGAGCAGCTGCGACAGGGTCAATCTAGAAGCCAAAGGCATTTCTTTTGCCAACGACTCACAAACAGCTCTGCAGCCCATAAACAATAAGCAAGGGTTATGCACAGCCAACTCACCCAGCTGAGTCAAGGAGGTTAATAAACCACTTGGATTCTCTGTCTTGCTTTGAGTCTGGTCTTCAGGAAGCCGGAAGGAATCAGTGTTTGGTAAATAAATGTGTTCTTACCTTCGTCCCCAGCTCCAGGAGCCGTCCCCAAATCCCTGTGTCAATCAGCACCTTGCTTCCACTCATTCATGACCCCCGACTACCTTCACTGTATTACAAGACTCCACAGAACAAAATAACTCAAACTTCCACTTCCTACACTACATACACGTCCCTGTTCTCATTCATATTGAATTTTCTCTCAGGCCATAGTCCAAATTAACTTTGTACTCTTTACGTGACCATCCATCACCAGCTAAAACAACTTGCGTGTCCAGGCTTCTCCATAGCCCACGTTCTGATAAAAGCCCCTCTCAGTCTGTTTAAGGATGGGTCTGAGGAGGAGAGGAACCAACACAGATAAAAAGCTATAAGGGCTGCTGGGCTCCTCCAGATCTAGACTCAGCACAAAGACAGACTGAACATGATGAACTACCCAGAGGAAAAGGAAAAGCAGGGAGAGAATCCATCCTGCTAAGCCCAGTCTTCCCCAGTACCAGTCCTCTGCAGCCAGAAACACTCGTCTTAGAGAAGATGGAAGTAGAGGAACAGTTACTCCAGCAAACACACTGATGCTGCAGCCTTGAGTTGATCATAAGCCCATGAGTGTGTTTTTGTTGCAGATTTCTGAAAGGCTCTTTGCTACAGGAAGGCTCGTGTACCTGTGGCAAATGAGTACTTCTGGACTCACCTCATCCTCATCAGCACAAGCAAGCAAGTAAACGAAACCAGGTGCAGACGAGAAAGGTCAGCTTTTCCCTCTCCTCTTTGTACCAAACACTTGAGAACCACTGGGAAGCATACAGAATAAAAGACAATTCCAGAAGAAAAACAAAGTTCCGAGAATCATCACAACTCAGATTTTTATTCAACAGCAAAGTTGAAGGGAATATTGTTTTTTCCCCTCAGGGCAAGTGTTCCAAATGGAAATTAAGTAAAAATATTGTTCCCCAAAAGTACTCACAATGAAATTAGTTTTCATTAAATATATTTGTCTGGCAAAATAAAAAATAAAATAAAATTAGAACCCGTAAAAAAGAAAATCCCTTGCAAATTCGTAACACTGTAGCAATGACAACAATGTAAACCTAAATGTCTGCTAGTTGTAATCAACTCATGGAAATTACTGTTGAACTTTGGACCAAGAAAATAAAAATCACTCTGAGTAGCAACAAGCCAATTTTAGAGGCAGTTGAGGCTTAGGGAATGCTACAGGGACGGGGCACACTAGTGGCTTCATAAACAGTTTGTGCTAGTGGACTGCTAGTGTAGGGCTATTTGAGAGCTGGGAGGAAAAGAAGTTAAAAGCTGTTGCGGCATCACAGCATATGGTACAGCAAAAACCTGCAGACTTTCCATTCTGGGAGCTGATCAGTTGGGTGAAGGCCAGTGACAAGAGCTGAGATGACAGTGGAAAGAACAATGACAGTGATGAACGGTGCGAGTACTGGGAAGCAGTTGCATTTTTTTGTCTTTTTTTTTTGTCATTGCATTGGATTCAGTTGTGAGCAAACTCCTGGGAGTATCTGGGGAAATCTTCTGCTTACAGTAGCTGCTGCTTCTCCCTACCTCCCTCCTCCTTCCAGTTAGAGCCTCTGCTCTGACAAGTGGATGCCAGAGGCATGCGGTTTGGTAGCGTCGTCCTTTAGTTAAGAATGTCTATTCCAGTATTAAAAATGTAAAAAAAGTCCTCGAGAGGGTGCTTCTTAGTGGCAGTCTTCGCCTTAAGCAAGGCCAATGGCCTGCAATTAAAAGTTAATTAAAGCAATGTGGATTTGGATGAGCAATGGGAAAGATGGGAATGGGGAAGGAAAGGATGCAGGGAGCGGGGAAGAATGCAAGTGTTTCTACATCCCTCCCCAAAGCCAAAATCCAAGGTGCACAAGTGGGTTTCTGTTTTTCTCACACACTCTTCTTTTTTTTACTATCTCTCCAGTTATAATATTTCCAGTTTCGAAGCAAGTTTCAGTGGCAGCCTCAGTTACAGTCATAAACAAAGTCATAGTTGCTGGGCTCCTTTGGGATAGGGGGAGGAGCATCTGGGATCTGTATATTTTCCAAGTCAAGGAGGCGTAGCTTTATCTCCATGCTGAGCAGCGTATCTAAGTCGTTTCGTGTCAAATCACTCAACATATCCTTCCCAAGGAGGGCATTCAGCCCATCGGTCCATACACAGTACTGCACAGGGAAAAGAGAAAAATTGTCATTAATAGACTTTCTGGATACAGACTAATTGTCTGGTTTGGTCTTCTACAGTTATTGCTCCCTCAGGACTTACGAAGCGACCTAAAATGAGGTCGATTCATTCTACTACATCATATGACGAAGAAGGCATGTTCCAATAAGCTGCTCAGAAAATAAAGAATGCTCCAAAAGTAGGAAAAAATGACCTCTAGATGGTTTGACAGTTAGATGTTTGATTCAAACTTCTTGTAGAATGTTCCTCAGAGTTTAAGTGAGAAAGAATGAAACTTCACCTAGGATAAAGAATATTTGGAGTTGTCTCCTTCTCCTCCTCCTTTTCCAGAGCATGATTCTCTTACATAAAACTCCTGTTACCAAGACAACTAAATTGTGGACAACCCATTCATTGAGGCATTCAAGGCCAAGCTGGAAGGGGCTCTGGACAAACAAAACTAACTAGTGGGTGGCAACCCTGCCTATGTCAGGGTTATTGGGAATTGGAATTAGATGATATTTATGGTCCCCTCTTGCCTGTGCTATTCTATTTTTTGTATGAAGCTAAATTAGCTGATTTCCAGCTCAAATTCCCCTTGACTCTTTCCATAAGAAATCTTCTATAAACTACCTAGTTTAATCTATAGTAAAACAAACCACAACAAGGTGGTATCAATAGACCTGTGCAGAGATCTGCTCTTGTTGACATATCTGTGCCTACTTTACAGAGTACAAAATAACGTACTGTGAAAACTGCGGTGCCAGTCAATGCTGCATCCGTCATGAAAATAACATGCTGAGTTACCTGGTGTGATTCTAAATGCTGCAAATGCTGAAAGGGTCTCTAAAACCCCCTCTTTATTGTTAGCTTTCTCCTAATAGAAGATGCTATCTTTCTCAATGGCTGACAGCTTGAGACAAACACTGGCTGAATAACTTCAAATACATAACAAACCCGTGGGAGATTGGTGATGTACAGTCAACTTATATCAAAATGAGCCTCTTTCATTTATTACTACAGGCCATTTATTCAACCATGAACAGAAGCACTCAAATGCTATCATCTAAAAATAAAGAGTTCAATCGTGAACTTGTGTCCTAGTTTGCAGGAGAAAATTAAATCAACCATAACTACATTTTTATCTTACAAATACTTCTGCTAGATTTCATGCCAAAACTTGGATTTTAAATTTAGCTGACCATTTGCTACATGATATTGGCAAATCTAAAGATAGCCACAGCTGACTTCATCCTACAGAAGAAATGAAGATTATTTTAAAGAAAGATGGAGAAGAAGCCCCCTCCTGGGGTATGCCTTCATCCAGAAGAAGGGCATGTTTTTCAAATAGGATGGTTAACACACATCAACATCCCAAGTGAAATCCGACCCATTTAAGTCAGTACCACAAGAGCACCAGAGCTAGAATTTCACTCAGGGTATTGGTAAGCCAAGCTGCAGCTTTAATGTGATTAGCTGTACAAAAGAGACTCCAGGGTTCAGATCAGCTGTGTAGAAGAGACGTGAGGGTTCAGGCTGTCCTGCTAACAAGTACCAAGGAAACAATTTCCCTACTTATTCTAAGCTTTCAAAGTGTGATACTGAAGACTTCTAAGGCATGCAACTACTGTGGAGAGTATGCAGAATATCAAGAAAAGAAAAAAAAGCTACTCTAGACCTGTAATTATTTTTAAGCATACTACAGTTTTATTTATTTCTTTCTTTATTTTAATGACCAACTTGAAATCTTTCTTTGGGATTATTTTCCTAGCATTCACTTTCAATAGAAAGGAATAGAAAGGCAAAGGGCTCTGCTCAAGTTACAGAAGTGCAGAGCATCCCTTCAACAGATGCAGCACCTGACGTAAATCGTCCATCACTTGCTCAGCGAGTATGGTCAGGACTTTCTCTGGGGAGGAATACCAGTGATCCAGAAAGCAGAATTGTGATTCTCTCCTCTTCCAGATATAACTCATTCAGGGCCCACAGAAACTAAATTCTGGCCAGAATTCAAATGAGTGCAATGGCCTGGAAAAGGGGATTCCTCTCTAATCTCCATATTGGCAAGTGCCTCTAATTAAACCGCACATTTTGAGCAGAGAGAAATCCTAATGAGGAGGTAGAAAAAAACAGGCATTCATTCAATTGCTTTTCTCTTTTTTATATTCAAAACAGAATAAGAGCCACTGAAAAATTAATTTACTACAGATTCATTTCCATTAAATTCCAGTGAAATCTAATTATAGCCTACTTCATCAGTTTCTCTGTCAAAAATCAAGGATAAGATTAATCCATCTTTTTGCTATGTAGTTGAAACCAGCTATTAGTATTCAAATGAAAAACAAATATGATGAAGTGATCTCTCAGTGCTGAATCCTCTGGCTAGCAGTAAGCTCCAACAGATGGCTAAGGGTATCGCCATACTTAAGCGTGCAAGAAAGAGGTCCAAATCTCAATGACATTGGTTCTGTAATGAGATTTTATTAAAAAAAATACCTCAGAAGTCAAGCAGTGGAGCCAGACAATGAGAAAGATTGCACAGGCTCCATCTCTGAAAGTTTTCCAGATCCATCTGGATGCAGCCCCAGGCAATCTGGTCTGAGCTCACTGCTGACCTGCTTTGAGCAAGAGGTTAAACTGAGGACCTCCCAAGGTCCCTTACAACTTGTATTATCCTTTCATACCAGTTGTTTTTGGGACACATTAGATTCCCATGTTCAAACCTCTCTCTGCAAGTCACAAGGACTTCAGAAAAAAACCTCTCTATATCTGACCAGAAAGTCACAGGCACTAACATCATTTCCAGCTCTTTACACAAAGCTATCCGAATCTTGAGGTGCCACCTGTGAAATCTCAGTGTTGCTAAATCAGCATTTTTATCAACAAGATAAAACACAACACAAAATTGAGACCCTATGTTTGTATAACCTCCCTTGATTATTCAGGCATGGTCAAGAGGAGCTGAGGACAGCAGTGATTTACAAAGTTTGGCTGTACAAATCATTCAAGTTCATGAAACTGAATACATAGCAAAGTATTTCAGCATCTAACACAGACCAGACAAAGAATAATCTTTATTGCACCAGGAAATGGTGAGCCAGGTCTGTGGAACTGTGAGGTTTTCCCAGCCTCTCTTCTTTCCCTTACTTATAGTTTTCATTTCAGTAGGTCTTAGAAATATTGTCCTGGATTTTGTCCCCCATGGTACTCTGTGACACACAAATGCAAAACACACAGCTCAGGATACACATGAAAACTGCAGGTCTTGCTCCCATGCTAATCTCTCTGCTTTCAGTTTGTTGTGGGATATGACACAGGTTCAGACTAATCTGTACTCCGTAATAGGGTGACTATTCCTATGTTCTTAAACAGCTGAAGAACTGAGAGGGCTTCAAAGGAGCTTCTGTGCTCTGAACTTGACTCACCTCATGCTTGTCTGGAGCAATGAAATTCAACTGACCGCTTGAGTCATACAATATAGAGAACGCAAGCTCTAGCACTTCCTGGAAAAAAGACAAACATATGTTAATGTCAAAAGAGGAATTCATACATGTAGGTCTTTCTTTCCTAGCCCTTACTCCCCCAGACAAATGGGAAAATAAGCAATGGTATTACCCTGGCCTGGCCAAAGCCATGGCAGTACCAGAACACTGCAAGAGATTGACACAGCAGGAACACCAACATAGACGCTTCAGGTAAAATTCACTCTCTGCTGACTGTTGCTCACTCAGTGAGGACTAAAATCAACAAAACCCATAAAAGTGCACTTGGAAAACGGTGAAATTAGAAATTCCCAGAAGATTTCTGCCATTTAGTCTTTACCAGAACCAGAACCAGCACATGTAAAGTGAAATATCTGGCTCAGTTGTAAGAACCCAGGCGAATCTTGGGAGAGGACAAACAAACAACTTTTTCCTCCTGAGCACTGAAGCTGTAACAACTTCAAAGGTGACAAGGTGAATTCACTAAGCACTGGTCTTCCCTAAAGAGTACCCGGAGCTGGGTTTCTACAGGGAAACCCAACCAATGTGAATAAATACTGAACTTTCACTGGCTGACAGTGAGCACACAAGGATTTTATCATGGTTACCACACACATCGCTATAAGCACTGCTACAACCATTTCCCAACCTGTAAGTAATAACTTTATGGAAAAAAGACCTGGTTACAATGGGAGAGTGCTGACTCAGAACTACTTTGATCTGTATCATACATCCTGTTCTTTTTGCCTCTTGGCTTCCCGAGCCTCATAAAGTTGATCACCAGCTGACTCTCAGCTGACAACAGGCCCTACGCTGCCAGCAGCAATAACAGCACAGCTTCTTAAATTTGCTACACTAAGTTTTAAAATAGGAGTTGACTGCAGGGATGGTGGTTTAGACTCCTACCTTCATATCCTGGTCCAACACATGCACACATCCTTGGATTTCAGTAACGGCTGCTTTATTTTTGAGTTTGTGTGATTAAGAGTGGAGTCTGAACCATAGAAACCTGTAATCATTAAGGATAATCTTGGCTGATGAGAGATCAGGATCTCATGGGAAATGCTGCTGATTTCCCCGAGTACAGTTATTAGGTCCAATTTGCAATATTGCCAAGCCACGGGAGACAAGTCTGTGCTAAATCCCCAAGGAAGATGCAGCTACTCCAACTGTTGGTACGCTAAGTAAACAAATTGCTCGTGGCTCGCACAGCCTTTCTGTGCGTTTGTTAGCCATGTCTCTAAGCCACACCTTATTAAGAGTGATATCCCTCATTAAGGAAACAAATTTACTGCTGCCCACACAAACCTGGCATTATCTCCTCACAGTGTTATAAATTACTGACATCAGAACATGCCAAGTCATGCAGCTGAGGTTGTGAAAATGAAAGATATCGTTGACAAAAGGGCTTGCACTGCTGTCCTACGATGTTCCTGAATTTCATGAAAGTCAACAATTCTATTGGCCTGGTTTCGGATTGTTTGTCCTTTGGAGAATTTCAAGGGGTTGAAGATTTTGTTCATTCCAAAAAAAGGAAAAAGAGAGAAAAGCCCTGTTTGAGAGAGGAACATGAAAGCAAGCCACAGATTCAGTCACTCCTAAGCAGGTAGACAGAAGTGACTAGATTTAAGGCACCAAGCTTCTTTTTACGTGCAAAGTGGGAAGTTTGGCAGCCCTGGCTTCAGTTTGACTTCTTTGTTCACTGCCCCAGAGACCAACAGCTCAGGAATTACAGCTCTCCGGCTCCAGCATCTCTGCCATCTCATGCACAGCAAACTATCAAGAGAAGTGGAAGCCTAAGGCTGGAGTTGCCATCTGGTCTTCCACATTGATGGAGGTCACAGTATCTGACTGATTTGTCAGACACCCACCTGGTTGTGTTCTGTTCCTATCAAGGACAGGTGATTTTGAGGATTCAGCAATTCCTGGAGGAGGACCAGTAGTCTCCACTAGCCATCTGTGATTTTCTCTGCCATCTTCTGTTCTATTTTCCAACTTTTCTCAAAGGCATTTTCTACTCCAGCCTTTTCCAACACTTGCTCTTGCTGTCAGATTTTAACTCTCTCCCATTCCTTTGAATCTGTTCTTTCCTTGTTTTGCTTTATTTCTCCCTCACTTCAACCTGCTGAACTTAGCACCTTGGCACTCTTAAGTCCTTGCCCTCTTGCATGTTTTGGACACCTGCCCTTCCCTAGGTGCTTGTAAGGGGAAACACTGCTGGGACCCATAACGTGTCTCTCTTTTGAGGTACATCCCTGATAAAGAAGAGACTGTTCAACAACAATTCCTGTTCCTTGGTCCCAACTCCACAGGGAAGACTCCTGGTACCAGCACGAGGGGAAGCTTGCTCTTCCACTCCCTAAACTTTCCTCTCTCTCCCGCTACCTGGGCCAATTGGAGAAATGCTATTTAGATAAAAAGGTATTTAAAGGGTCTGTAGTTGAGTGACCCCATACAACTGGAACGACCTCTCTCTGTCACCAATGCTGGTGTCTTTGTGAAGGCTGAGTAAACTTAATGAAGTTTACTTGCCAGACCCAAGAGTTCCTCCTGAGAGAACTATATACATATATGCTGTTACAGGGCACTTCTTCAACCAACATGAAATAAAAGGGAAGCTGCAGGAGTACAGGGAAGTGAGCAGAATCATTTCTGCAGACTAAATGGGCACCAGCCCTCAATGCTACTGCATCAGCAAAAACAGGCTGATAGAATAACGAATACACAGCAATATTTTATCGAAATTATTCTCTTATGCTTTGCTTTGAATGCTGCAAAATGTAGAACATTTAATTTCCTTGAAATTAATTAATATTACTCAAGAGTTAGAAAAGAGGACTTTAACTACAATTTAAAAGCACAAGTAAGATGAATAACAGTGGTCCTATCAAGCAGCTTCCGCTTCATGAGCATGCAAATTCCAACTCAGTTTATCTCTTATTTATTTCTAAATGGCCCCACTGGAAGAATAACAGCCATGTGCCGGCAAATATTGAGATGCTGAAGCCTTTGCTATGGACATTCTGCCAATTCCAGCTATGCTCACAGCTGTGGCATTCTGCCATTCAATTTTCCTTTCAGCCAATGAATAAACATTACAGTGGTTGATATGTATATATATAGCCACCCTATACATACATACATATGCACTACACACAAAAAGAATGCGCTGGTCGAAAAGCCCTCATAAAAAAATATATCATCAATTGTGAAAAATCAGGAAGTAAAAGATTTAATACCCTGAACTCAGACAAGATGCAATCTATGCTTGGCTTTTTCCTCTTTATCTCGCTGTCCATTGTTTGGTACTCAGTAAATAATGCTGTTATTCCTATGATGCTGCAATATGAAGTTGTTGCAGTACTGCTCAGTTTTGTTTGGGAAGACAAATAAATTCCCAAATACAGTGATTTCCAAGGGAAAATAAAATGAAAGAAAATAAAGAACAACTAAGCAAAACACAACAAAACAGAACAAAACAAAACCATCAGAAATTGTAAAAAAACACAATAATCGTTGCTTGGATCAGAAATTGAATGCTCCAGCTGCGGATGGAGCTGTGCTAACTATCAGTTCCTCATCTTCACATTCTCAGACTGAGTTTTACACTAATCCAAAGCAATTTTACTGAGGAAATGGAGCAGTGCTGACAGCTGAGGACAAACGGATCTGCAGCGTTGCTATTTAGCATTAAATACTATTGAGACATTTCTGCTCCATAAAGATGACAAATTTCCATCACTGCCGCCCACGGCTTTCATTGCTCCTACCTTTCCTTTTTGTGAGGATGTATGAGAGCTAAGACAAGGAAACACTAAAAATACTTTATATGCATCATAGAAATGTCCCAGCCAAATACTCTTCATGGTTCAGTTGTAAATTGAGGTAGGAGTTCTATGTAATCTATTGTGTACATGTGTGTGTTATTGCTCTGATTCAGAAAATCAACAAGGAAAGATATTGTCGGGATATTTTTTTTCTTGCATGGCTTGACTTCTTTCATTTCTCACCATGCAAACTCAATGCTGAAAAGGGATGACAGTATCCTGATAAACCACCTTGCATTTGTGAGAAACACAGACTAATTGAGACAGTAGTTAAGGTAAGAAAGGTCAGTAATGAAGCTGCAATGATTGTGTGACATGGTTTTGACACTTTCAATTTCTATGGCTTTCCTCTCAACTCTTCTCCAGTATTTGTTTGAACACTAAATGTATGCAATTTATTCTTAAGGTGCTGAAGAAGGGACTCTTAACTTTACAATTCTGTCCATAAAAATCTCTTGTTTGTTCCAAACCCCTTCACTTGCAGGTACTTGAAATTCTGATCCAGCTTCCAAAGCTCATGATGTGGTTCTAGGTCAGACTGAACATCACTGGGATCTGATCCCTTCTTGTCAAGTCAGACAGTTAAATCTGATTGAAACTTCATGAATATATGTAATACAATATGGATGAAGACCTTTACCTCCAAGGGTGTCAGAATTTGCTAGTAACTCAATTTCTTCTTACTGTGGTGGCAGTGCTTACTAACAAAAACTGTGCAAGACTCTGGCACTGAACAACTTGAGTCTTAGCGTCAGCTCAATTTGAAATTCTGATAGAGTGGCATAAATCCAACTTAGGATGACCGCTGTCTCCTAATTTTCTTTCCAAATGCACAGCTGAATACATCCTTATACACCTCATTAATTGACTACCACCTACCTTACATCCTTTTGTTGGCAATTATTTTTCTATCTGAATGGACCTCAAGTTATCACCAGCCGAACATTAATTGCAATTTTGGCATGTGCTGGTATTCAATGAATGTGAACTCATCAGAGAATACAGCTGGAACAAACCAGTTATTAATCAGAGCAATAGAAGAGTAGGTACCGAAAGTCACTGCTGCCATGTTCTGTAGCAGTGGTCAAAACTGCTTTGCTTTAGAAGTGGAAGACATCGCTACTAAAGGCTATCCTAATGTGCTCTGGGCATATCGCAATGAACATCTGCCAGGAAATCTGAGTAAAGGACAGTAGGTTGTCCTAACTATTCAACTCAAATGGTCTGAGGTGAAAACAAAGCATGTGTGCATACACAGAAAGGTGTCAGTTTGGAATGGAAAATATCTGTTACTTCAGGGCAGGTGGGGTTGACCAGTCTTGCTTTCTTCAGGGTGTGCATGCATATGAATTTGAGAGCCATACCTTGTTTTGTTTAAGAGCTCCTTTCTCCTTCATGTGAGGGCAGTCTTTCCCAGTCACAACAGCTTTTATATCTGCCACTGGCACTGCATTAAAGCAAAAATCCGAGAAGCAACAACAACAACAACAAAAACAAACAAACAAAAGCAGAAAATGAGTTAAAAACAAGATGTGTAAAAGCTACAAAGTCTAAAAAGAACCAAGACTAATGTGTTAAAAATGTCACCCCTTGCCATTTCCAGCCTGTTCTAAGAAAGCTGTAAGAAAACAACCAGAAGAAGCAATAACAATTCTTGACAAGCTTTCACAGATGTGGATAAAAAGCTGAGTCTTTTCTTGCCTGTTGAGGCTACCTTGGGAAAGAGCACTTCATAGACACGTGCATCTGCATTTGGACAGGTTTTGTGTGCATTTGTATATCTTAACAACACATGCTGATTTCTCTCTTACTAATGTAATATTCCTGCCTGCCCTCTTGTTGCTCTTCCCAGGGCCTCTGGGTTAGGACTCTGCTAAACAGAGGATGCTGAGTGAATTGGACTCTTGATCTCTGTTGATGCTGCTGCCCTTCTGCTAATGTCTACATGCATTTTTCAAATACGTACTTCTTTATCTAATTACCATCAGCATTTTAGTTCCTTCGAGTATGAACAGGAATGAGGACCTACCAAGGCTTATAATAACCCATTTCAATTGCTTTCAAAGGAAAAATGTTCAGAAATCATTAAAAAACCAAAAGGCAGAAAAAAGTCTTGGAAGCTGCTGTCACTCAGTCACATTCACAGGGTAAACCTAGTGAGGTCACCAAAGCATACATATCCCTAAGCTCCAAGTGGAATTCAATTTTCCAATCGTGATTACAATATGGAGAATCTATACACTCCACAATACAATATGGACAGTGAGTGACAGAAAGTTTTCTACAATCTATAAATTCTCCATAACCACTGCGACTCAGTAATGCATCATATATATAGAACAGCATAATAACATTCAAGCCTGAAAGACTTGAAGTGGTATCAGAAGCTGACTACAAAATGCTAGAGGGTGTGAGCACAGATGTGGCATGCTCACAACAAATAAAGCCCTGAAAAAGAGGGAAGCTGCTTTCTGTCCCAGCTGGAATCCGCAGTTTGTTTAACCCTGCCAGCCTGAAGAGAGAGATGACACCCACAGAAGTAAAAACTTCTAAGTAAAAAACATTTATTTTTGGAAATAGACACCAGTTATTCAAGCTTGGCAAGGAGCACACAAAACGGTTATTCTTCTCAGCCCTACAGCTTCTCATCCACCTATTTTATTTCATCTGCTGATCTGTTCACAAATCCTAACAATCTAAACTGACTGCGAAAAGTGAGAAGAATGAGAAGGTCTAAAGGCGTATCCTTCCCCAGAGATGCAGGCCATCGTGTTTTGCACATGGAGGACAATGTTAAACATAATATTCAGACCTTTGCAACCCACAATTCAGTACGAGGGTATCCAAGAACACCTGAGTATTTCTGGAAATTGTTCTGTCAAATTCTCAATCCAGTTTGGCTTGACATGCTTAGAATAATAACGACACTTTACAATCTTACATCGTGTAATATTCCGAACTCTCTTTTATCAAAGTCCAGCGGGGAGGCACAATGATACTTGACATGATACATTCTCCATAGTCTTTAAATCTGCTCTCCCAACATGATCACTGCATTCCCATACAGGCTCATGAGCCTGCAAGAAACGCAAATGTGAAGTGAAGCCTGCAGTCAGGGTTGGGGTTTTCACTGTTGAAATATGCTCAAAGCAAACAAATCTGAGAACTGCTGGTCTAGTAACTGTGCCTGCAATTCGAATGTGACCTTCACTCTTTTTCTGTCATTCCGACACTACTGTAACTTTCAAGAGCTATTTCTCTCAGCCTTGCCCAGTAAAATAGTGTCTCACAGTGCCAATGCAGCAATATGAGATCCTGTCCTACATTCTACCAGGACTGCAGTAAGAGCCTGAGGCATCCTGAAGGTATTGAAAAGAAATGAACGTGACTATGAAATGACAGGGCTTCAACATCAGACAGGTTCTTCTTTCTCTCACAGCCCGAGTTTGGGAGCACTTAGAAATTTTAAAAGGTAGTGCCTGCAGATAGGCTGGGGATCAGAAAGGAGAAACAAGTCTTTGTTTTACTAATACAAAGAAGAGTCTGAATCACTGATTCCTTTCTTTCTCAATTTTCAGTCTGAAGAAACTTCTAACATCTACAGAAATTATTCTTTTTGTTATTCCACAACAAAGATGGAACTACCAACCTGAATTCTTGTACAAGCTTGTCTGATTTGACAATGACAAGAATGGCACTTATGACTTATGGCAGTTCAGACAGGAATAAAAAGCAATGATTCCTTATTCAATACTTATTTCTTCGTTATCATTTTCTGGTGATGGAACTACACCAGCCACTGTCTCAGACATCAAAAATACTTTCCCAGAACTCCAGGTGAAACCTCTCCAAGTTATGTTGAAGGACTAAGGATAAATTTTCTAGAGAGCATGATTTTCTGAAGGGCTCCAAAATGACTTTAGTCCCTACAAAACATCCCAAGAAATCTCCTGGCAGAGGCTGTCACAAAAGGCACATCTCCTCCCAACGAAGGAATGTGGAGTCTTTTGAACAGCGTTCAAAGCCACTTGCTATGATAATGAAGAAGGCCTCTGTTTGCCTCCAAAAGGACCTCTAATTTTTCAGGCAGTCACTAGATTGTTTGCAACAGAAGAAACAGCTGTCTTCATGGACAGGATGCGCTTCTGAATATGCCAAACTATTTTAATGTGACATCTGCAGTTAGACAATGAATGAAAATAAACTGCGTTCCTCTCCATGAAATGCAGGACGTTTCCAAATTGAATGAAATTACAAGCTCATTGGAAAGCTGAGCTCAGTCCTCATATACGCTTGCCAAAACTAGGACAGCAGTATTTGAAAGCATGAGGAAATGTTCTCTGCTTTCTATCTCCATAAAAGAGCTGCTGATAATGTCCCGTATTAAGAAAAAAACACTACACGTTATAGAAGCAGCACAATCCTTGTGCATAACTTACATTTATCCTGCAAGGAATCGTGGGGTACTTCTCCCTGGGGACTTTCTTCCAAGTCTCCGTAGTGCAAGACCTTGTGATTAGGTGAAAGTCGACAATACCAAAATTTGTCTGTTAAAATAAATGCACAAAACAAGGTCAGTGACTTGCTTTCATCTGCATTATCAACTGTGTACACAAATGAGGAGCTAAGGGAAGAAACATCCTTTTGTTTTTTGAAGAAATGTTTGGGGTGTAGGAAAGTAGGGCAGGGATTTTGCTCTGTAATTTCACTTGGCTCAACAAAATCGGCATCTACCATTTCTGTCTTGATTTTGTTGCTGGTTCCTAACATGAACATTAGCAAGAAACAGCTCACTTGGTTTTACACGATATTGCATACACTCATGTACAAAAGACTAAGTAACCACTGCATTGAGAGGATAACTTTAACGTACCCACAAAAGCTTTCATGTTTTGCATGTTTTGTGAAAATTAAATGAAATTTGGACACCCCAAACCTGATACATTTGAAATATCCCATTACATAAACATTTTGACCCATAGCTTTTTAGACACTAGAGGACTGTATTCATAGAGAGAATGGGAACAACAAACATGCAAAGATTTAAAAAACAAACATTAACTCCCCTGTCTTGTAGATGACTTACTGGTTGGTGTGCCCACAAAAGTACACATACCACACTCCTCTTTGCATTTCATCCCTTGCTAGGAGATACATATTTTATGTCTCTGGCTTCTCAGGATATAACTTCTCTTAACATTATTTATTAGATCTACATCCAGCTGGGATAAAAGGCTGGGGGAGCTAGGCAGCCATAATAGCGAGCCTGCGTATACCCATCTGGATGTTAGCAAAGGAAGGACTCTTTGGATCCTTTAGGAGAGTGCTGGCTTCGTGATTTTAAATGCAGTGCAATATGAGACAGAGAAAGGCAACTCAGTTTTGAATGGCAAAAGATGGCTTCCGCATGTTTCTTTAAATTTATTTGTCAAGGTGGGAAAAAAAGGTTTGGTGAAAATAAACCACACATTTCAAACCATTTTCTGAGCATGCGTCCCCTTCTGAATGGTTTCAAAAGATGTGATAAAACACTTGAAAAGGGTCAAAACAGTGATGGGGAAGATTTTGATTATTTGCTTCATAGGCATAAAGAATAGTAAAAGGTTTAGGGGTAGGAGAGCCCTTGATGAAGATATTGTGATACAAAGAGATGCTGAAATATAAGCATCTTGTAAGCAGAACATATGATATTACAGTATAGAGTCAAGAGGAAAACCCACTTACAAAGCTTATGAAATGAGAGAGCAGGAGTCCTCACTCAGTAGACTCTCACCTGAAGAACACACACAAAGCCAATTCACTAGAGAAGTTTGTGCATCCCCAAAGGATGCGTGTGAAACTTTTATAGATTCAGACCTTTCACAGGGAACTCTACTGGAAACATTTCACAACCTGAAGCTTTAAAAATACATCCCATTGGACCTGATGGTAGAGCAACTCGCCCCTTCTCTACCCAAGGAAAAGATACTGCTGTGCAGAGGAAGGTTCTTACACCTACCTTTCACTTCAGCCTCAAAAGAATTCAAAAGAATACACCTTTCAGACAGTACAATTACAACTGCCATTTTTGTCCTAATAAAAACCAGCACAGTCTCACTCCTTTGTCAGTAACTCAGCCAAGATGTTGCAACTGAAAAATAAATATATATGCCATGATCTCCTTTCGGCTTCACACAAACAGGCTGCATTTTTTACTGAGGGCCTGAAAAGGTTGCTTCCTTAAACTCCTAACAGTGAGAGCATTCTGGTAACCTTGTTCCCATTTCAGTTCTTTGCTCGGATAATAAAGGGGAAAAAATCCTCAGAGAAAATTTTTGTACTTCGTTTTTAGGAAGGGATGGTTTTATCTGAAGAAACCCTATCTATCTATATATCTATCTCTGGAAGCATATGGAGCCTTTTCCAGCAAGTCCCCATAACCCAAGGTTAATTAAAGAACTAACAGCCGTAGACTGCAGCTTGAAGCATGTCCAGTGTGATTCTCCCATGGGTTCACTAATAACTGCCATTGTACCACGGATAAGTTGTCAAGGGGAAAACCCTAAAATGAAATCTGTACATGGAACTAACAAGGGTCCCTCAGCTGCAGCCAGGCTGAGCCGGGTGGATCGGCACATTGGCAGCAGAGCACAGGCCTCACTGCACCAAGAAGCCCCTGTAGCCACCTCAGCCTTGTCTATCGGGGCTTCATTTTACCTCTAGGTTACCAGACAATATCCTGTGTATATAAGCACATGGTGCCTCAGAGGGGAACAGCTATGAACATGACGAGCGTTGATCTACTGTAGTGCAGGTGCTGAACTCAGTTTTATTGGATGTGGTGTGTATACAGCATCACTGCAGTCAAAATAAATATCAAATGAAATTGCTCCCACTGACAAGGAGGGTGAAGAAGCCTTAATTACACAGCAGAATGTGGGAAGTGGTGAGCATTTGTTTTCAGATTTAAACTGATAACATTCAAAAAATAAGCAACAGAAAAAGGACAACCCTGTGCTCTTTACTATCATCAAAATGTGATGCTTATAAAACAATGGAAAATTACAGATCAAAACCTAAAGAACCCTTAAACTCAAGTCTGTGGAGCTGAAGTGCAACAAGAGGTTCTGTGGGCAGATCTGCGCTTGGGAATAGCTGGAGCCGGGGCAGCTGCCAGCTCAGGAAAGAGTGAAGGACATTTTGTTCAGAGCAGAGCCAGATTTACATAGATGCATTCTCACGGAGTTGCCCCGCAGCCTAAGTCACCTCTATGAGATACAAGACTAACTTTGTGCCAAGTGTTATTACACCTGAAGGAAGGCCTGCGATTCCATCGCAGCGTTCAGGCACTATTATTTAAGCTTGTCACTGAGTTTTTCTGTCTAGTAGCAGCCCTCTGATGCAATTAAATTTAAACGCTAGGGATTCTTCTTTGGGAAACAATTATTCTTTCTGCTTTTCTTTTCTTTTTAATGAGTTCTTGATTTTTTTTTGTTTGGTTTTTTTTTGACTTTCAAACAATTGCTAGAGCAGTCAGTGGGTTAAATACATCGTGGCACATTGTTAAAGACTACAGACAAGGTTAAAGAAAAAAAAACAAACACTAACAACAAAACCAACCACAAATTTGGCTGGAAGAGTAATATTCAAAACTATGACCAAACAGTAGAGCACAGAACATTGTGCTGATGGGCTACACAGTGCTTGACCATTCATACGGTGTTTCCAAGTGCATTAATAGCCAGTGACTCATATGCCCTTAACAATGCTACTCCAAGTGAAGAATTGCTGTGATTACTGTAGAAGTGCTCTGTGTTGGAGCCTGGAGACAATAGCTCAGATATTAATGGAAAAATGTCTGAGAGTACACATTTTCTCCCAGAATATGTTCCAGATTACTAAAAATAAACAAGCTTTTTTCTTTTTTTCCAGATGAATGCTGCTCTCAGATTTAGCGAAAGGAACATGTTTTAATGTCAGTAAAATCATACATATTTGTACGTGGATTTAAAATACGTGTGTGGACTCACCCTGTTTCTTTCAGCATGTTGTGTTTCTTTCAGATACTCACCACAGTGACACGCTGTCACTCTAGCTGGCCTTAAATGGTTAGACAGAAACCAGCAAGGCTCATAAACCATTTGCCATTAATTAGATGGTGGCAATGCTGGCGGTACATTTGGTTAACTGTTTTCTCTCAGCAAATCACCTGCTCAGAGGATATTACGCTTTATGGGTTTATAGAGCATGGAGCAAAGCAGAAGCAGAATCCTTTTGCAGAAAAAAAGACAAAGAGTGTGTTCATGTTCAGAATTGGGAGTCACTTCTAATGTCATGGAAACCTTGTCTTTGCTTGATTTTTTGCTTTATGTTTTCTCTTTGCAGGTTACTTAAAAAATATTCTGCCTTGTGTTTTTACTATAATGGTGTGCATCATCAGGCTTGTTTTTCCTTCCAAATAAAATCTGCCCAAGAAACCTCATCTTCAATTGCAAAATCACTTCAATATCATGCAATTTCTCTGTAATCTTTATAAAGCTAAAAGGGAAATTTATTTCCAAGAGTGCATCCAGTGACATTCACTACAAATATACTGGATGACAGCCTCAGAAGTGTCTATTATCATCAATAAAATGCCTCTATCTCCTACATAGCTCTACTAGAAAAAAATAACTTTGGGGGTTATAAAGAGCTTTGTAGGCTTTTGCTGTAGTCTTCATCTTTTCTTTTAGGAATTACCACAGCATGGAGAAAGCTAAAGAGGGCTGTCTGTCAGCTGATGTCCACAGTCAAAGAACAAAGTGGGAATTTGCAGAGCTTCACAAAATGCTACTGAACAATAACCAGAAGGGTAGACTAGATTTTACTATTTCATTTCCTATTGATTAAGAATGCCTAATAAAAACAGGAGTTAGTGCTGCAATTTGTCTGTGAAACACTGCAAGGCAAAGGCTGTGTACACTTTGAAAGTGGCGAGGATCCTGCTGGGACAACAGTGGTATTTCTGAATTTCAATTACAGAGAAACCCCGCTGAATGATAATACTACTCTGAACTGCAAAAGGCAGGGACTACATAGACCACACTGCTTAACCTTCAGCCCCACTCCCCACAAAGAATGACCTGTTGGACTGAGGTTTTCATGCGCCAACTATGTATGAAAGACTTTTCATCTCTTCTCAAAAGGCTGTAAGAGGCTGTAAGTTCCCTGCTTGTTTCTTTTTTTGTAAGTCAATTGTCTCAACTTAATGTGACTAACCATGTATGTCCTACCACATGTTCAAACAACAGTCTAAATTGAAGTTTGCTCTGGAGTCTTTATCATGGAATAATGCCAGTTAATTATTTTTTAAATAGGCAATTCAATGCTTTCAGCTTCTCCTGTGCAGGCCATGTTCAGGCTCCTCTTGTGTAACCTGTAGACTTGCAAAATATGAGACCTTATTTACTTCACATCAGCTGTCATTATTTGCTCTATTGGACAATGCCAAGCATTGTACATATGTGACTGTTCACAATTAAATGGCTTCGAAGCTGAACATGTTTATGTTTAATATGCTTTGCTTGTTCATTAGATCGCACAGTAATGGCTGTTGTGTCTGCTTCCTCCCTCCCTCCCAGGCAACACCTTACACTTTTGCTTCAGAGAATACAGGAAATCAAGCACAAACCATGCACAAATGTAAGGCACATGGAATCATGCCCTTGTAAACGGGCACGTATCTGACAAAAAAGCTCAACTTTATATTTCTGAGAAAATAAGCAAGTTCTTCAAGGCATGCCTACACATTTTCTTTGTTTCCAAAGAGTCATGAACCCTTTCAGCCCTGGAATAAATTAAACAAAGAAATTAATCTGATGTCCCATACAGTTCACTCCAAGGCATAATGCACAGCAGCCTTTTTAACTGTGGACCAGAAGATCAAGTCGATTTTTTCCTTTCTCATTTTATTTTCCTTGAAGTCCACTCGAATAAGTAAGTTAAGCCGATTTATGTACTCCAAGGTGTCTGATCCTCTGAATCACAGACTGACTACGGTTTAAAATAAAATAGTCTATCTTCATCTTGGAGATGTGCCCAAACAAGTATGTTCGCCAAAGACTTTGCTCCTTCCCTAGAATCTCAGTCATCTGGATAAAGGGTCTGAAAGGAATAAAATAAAGAACTCCCACAACTGATAGTTGAACAATACTATACCTCACTTTAGGTACTTTCACCTCACAAAGATGATCCTACAGGGGAAATATGCCTCCACACGAACTTTATACAGAAACCGCAGAGGAATATTCATGCTCCTTCCCTAAACTCTAAGCAAAGAGCTTTAGAGAGGCTTGCAGTCTTGACAGAGAAGGTATAAAGCTGCATCATAATTTTCTGTGACTTCTCTCTTTGATAAAGGCTTTGAATTTCCCAAAATAACCACTGCACATTAAGGAAATCTGCCTGCTTATTTCTTAGAACCAAGGCACTGCAGGGATTATTCCTTCTGTGAGGAAAGCAGTTTTCCACAATTAATTTGAATGTTGCAAATATTGATCCTCCGCAGTAAGTAACTTTGTATTTTGCATTGCATTTGCAGTGGGGAAGAAAACAGCAACCTTTATCCTCAAAATAGATGTTCTAAAGGGAATTTTTTTGATACAACCTCACATTAATCTGTTGAATTTACATTATGTTCCCATTATTTTGTTTTGAGAAAGAAGTACTCCTCTCTGAGGGGAAAAAGAACCATAAAGATTTGACTGTATTTAAATGAGCAGTAAATCTAGTACTGAGCAATGACTCATAGGATTGGGAAAATAATCTTCTCATGTCAATCATTATTCATCTAAGCGTACACAAATTACTGATCTAAGTGGCTTTTAAAAGCATATTTAAACACTATAATATATTTAATGTATATGGCAATACACAATAAAAACTAAGGACAGGCAGTACTAGAGGGAAGGGTGCAAAATGAGTTTGTATAAATGTTTTGGACATCTGCTGTTTGATTAGTAATAGAGGTTGAGATTTTGTTCAGAGAGAGAACAAGAAGTCTGGACACCAGGCAGACATGAAAATACTTAGTTCAGGGTGAGAGATGCTGTTTGAGATTTTCATCAAATGCTGGATTTGAATTCCAGATGAAGCCCAAACCAGTTCCAGTGAAACAGAAAATCCTACAATTGTATCTAGGAGATGCTTTCAGATGCCACCTGGTAAAAGCAGTCAGTCAGGACAGCAACAAAACCAAGGATCTTGCTAGTAGGACCAGTACTCATCCTCCCAACTTTCAGACAAAAGTGACAAAATAAATCCAGACCAGGCAGTCTGTGCTGTACCTTGCCGACGTCGACTGTTCAGTTTCCTAAAGCAGGTGCCCTCCACAAGTCGATTAAGACGTTGCTGCTTGATCAGTTCCAAGATCTCAGGCTGAATCTTCTCTTTCAGTTCCCTTGGGAAGAAAGAAAGAAAGCACGTGTGAGATTCAATCAAAACCCGTCCTCTTCTCTCTGAAACAAAGATGTTTATGTTCAAAAAGGAGACAAGTCAGAAGCATGCCCAGGTCAGAATCTAGCCTGTTTCAGAATAAGACTGTTTTCTCATAAAAGGGCATGGGAGTCAGGCGATCTCTGTTCTAGACATCTTCCTGCTACAGCATCAGTGTATGACTCAGGGAACTTACTTGTTTCTTAGCCTATGCAGCTAAAAATAACACTTGCTATAATGCACTGCCAAGCTTTCTCTGCAGCAAATAACACTCTTTCATCAGAGGAACATTATGAAGCTTATTCGAGGGTCTCTCATCTTTTCTTAAATGATGCTCTGCTAGTACACTTTACTAGCATTATTATTTAGGACAACACAAGAAGGCTAAAACACACTCTAAATCAACAAAAATAAACAACAGCGAACAGCGCTAATGAGCCAAAACAACGACCAGCTCTTTATGCCTGGTATTGAACTTAAGCTATTCAATTAATTCATTATTGGCAGAATTTGGTGGAAAAGTAACCCATGATGAGGACTGTTCAAGGATCAAGCTTTACCTTTGCCCAGAAGTGCAAAAAACAGCAGTGCATTTAGAAGCATTATCATATAGCCCCGAGAAAACCCAATTTCTCCATTCTACTTTGATAAAAGCAATCAACATGTCAAGAACTAGGTGTAAAATGTATGCATGTAATATTTAAAGTTTGATTTCGTATATCATCACACGGACTCAGAGATGTCTGAAATAATCAGTTATATCCTCACTAAGATTCATTAGGAATAAATAAAAGACAGGTCGAAACATTAACTTGACAGTAAGCCTCGTAAGATTAAAAAAATAACTAAATGTGTAGATGGTTTGTAAAATATGAAGCATGTCAGAAGCATAATTTCGCATTGCTGTGCACATTAGGTAACACCAAAACTCATTCTGCCTGTCAGTACGTTCCAGTAATCATCATCAAAAGAAAGCAAAGCTGTGGTATTCCACGGATAAAATAAAACTGTCTCACTTCTGGAACACTCTGCTGATTTCCGCATTCATGTGGATCCGGTAACTTTGATCTGCCAACAGCCCACTGAAACCACTAGAAATTCTCTTAGAGAGATGAGGGCTTTAAAGACAAACGTCCTAATTCTCCCAGGTATTAACAAAATGGTTGGAGTACCTGATGCATAACTCACTGCATATTTACAAGCTGTGAAAATCTAGCTGGTCAAAAACCAAGTAAGCATTGTAACTATAGAAACAGGCCACCTCTCAGAAACATACAACTAGTCCATCAGGATGATTTTCAGATGTTGTTTTCTTGTTGGGAACTGAGGTAGGAATGTGCTGAACAGTTACATTCTGTGGTTACAAGAATTCTGTGATTGAATAGATGTCTTTCCTTTATGGGTTGATGAGCTTCCCCATTCCTCAGGTAAGAGCTGGGAACAGAGGCAGAGAAAAGTTGTGCTAAATCACAGGGCACACAGCTGAGCAGTCCAAGGTACAGACTGCATACAGCTGGACTGACTCCAAGTATTTAAAACTGATATAAACATCTGCGTGATGTTTTGGTAGTTTAATTTAGAAAACAGATTACTATCATTAAAGACGTGTTGAAGATGGCCTAACATTAGGTTTCTAACACTGAAAGGGAGAAAAAAACAAAAATGAATGGGTCAATGGGTCACCTGGCACATTAATTAGTTACTCGTAGTATTCCCTCTTATGTCCTCTGAAGTCCCATCTTCCCTTTACAAAGCAGAGGAAGATTTTTAAGCAATTCAAAAATGATGAAGTAATTCCTCCTGTAATACTAAGATCTTCTGTAGGAGAAGGGAGGCAGGAATGAAGTGGAGCCTTCTGCCTCCTTTGCTGATGTGCCAGAGTCCCTCTACACATGTACGTAATTTGCCTTCAGAACTGTGAACCTTCTTTAGTTTTACAGACCCCATGCTTCAGCACACGGAGGAACAAAGAATTGAAGGAAGATCATAAAAGCAAATATATTTTTGGAAAAATTATTTATGCTCCTCTAAGATGACATCAGCTGAACAGTTTGTGCCTTGTGAAGAGCACGAACAAACTAGGAAAGCCGAAGGAGACAGCAGCTTTCAAAATTACTGTTAGCTTCCTACTGTGTTCCTGTGATGTAAGAATGACAAAAGTCAGTGGGCTGACATGACAGAAGGGCTGATGGAACTACAGAATAATATATGAGCGCTAATGTTCTGATCTCACTGGTCTCAGCACTACAGGCTGCTGACATCAGTTACATACTTCTGAAACAACAGACTTGGATTGGCTGCAAATCTGAACATTACTGGACTTTAAATATATATATATATATATATATGGATGATTCTAGCTTTAATTTAGAACCCGTTCTACCTGCCCCTATCTTTTGCCTTTTCTGCTTATAACTAAGACTCTTTCTTGTTAGCTGTTCGTCCATGATGGGGCATACTGTAGTCATTTAAATCATTAAAACGTAATGGAAGACTAATCCCAGGACTGCTTTCATGGGTTTTGTCCTTTTATCTTTCTGGCTGGTAGCTATGTGCTCTCCTAATCACTTTGTGCATTCAGAGCAGGCATTAGCAAATCTTTAACTCTGCAGAGAAATCTGTCAAGATAAAAAGCCAAAAAGCATTCACTTCCCTTCTTACCTCTATTTCCCAGTGCTGATTTTCACTCAGATATTTCTTAGCAATGTTTCCCCAACTGACATGAACTGTTCTTTAATGGTCACGCCTCCAACATGGACATCACAATTTTATCCAATATTGCCCTACCTCTGCTGCGTTTAATGCATCAAGAAGATCTCAGGACTCCTACACACCCTTTCAGAGCCATTCAAAATAAATCAGTAATATTTTACAGCCCTGTGGAGTGGCTGTTTGGATGATCAGTAATGATTCCAAGCTCTTGCATGCATTCAGTTCTGAGGAATTTCATATTTTCCCTCATCTGAAGAAACTCCAGTGCACAATACATCAACGCTCTTACAGAAGAAACAATTACTTCGAAAACAAGCTTGCTGTAGTTACAGGGATCTAAAGCAGCGCTCTCTGACTAACATTCAAGTCCAGCTTAAATGAAACTTCTGATCCGGCAGCTTGGAAACTCAAACCATCAGTACTTATACAAAGAAAGCAAAAAAGAAAGATTTCTATCATGTTAAAGGCAGGAAAAACCATCATCCGACCGCCATATGCTCGCACAGAATTAAACAAGGCCCACTGACTTTACATTCATCTGTGCACAATCTCTTTTAGCATATCTGTAAAGCTTTAAAATATGCAGTAGAGCCACGATTGCTCTCTTCACTCACAGTCTCTTTCCTTACAATGGGACCATGATTCTGTACTTCTATCAATTGTGCCATCTATGCAATTTGAGAGAGTTCAGTACACAGAACCAAATCAAAGGGGAAAATGAAAGAACCATTTCTTTTCACTGTCAAGAATGAGCGATCGTGGATGCAATCGAAATGCAAATTCATAGAGTCAAATCTCTGCAAATGCAGTTGTGATTGCTGAAATACCTTATCAATTTACTCAAAGCCTTTATAGCCTTTAGGTTTAGCCTTTGTCCTGAATCTGAAAAAAGTCTGGTAACATGTTAGTTTCTTTTGACTACTTGCGTTAACTGTTTCCTTCACATCAGCCCAGGGAAGGAAATTCCAAACCAGGGTAGCTAGAGATATGCTGGACATAAAAAGCTTGCAGAGGGCAACTGCCCAGTTTCACAAGGCTATGCAAGGCTGCAAGAGAATATAAATAGTTGACCTGTATCACAGCTAAACAGTTGACTCACGGCAGAAGCAAGGAAAATGAGCAGCTTTGGTGACAAGCTTAGCAGTACCGAGCAGCTCTGATCCACTGAGCACTGCACAAGATTGGCAGGAGATTTTGAGCAGTGTAATGATGCAAAACTGACTGGAACCATTTGTAACTGTTTAATTGATGTATTACTATGAGTGACATCAGTTCTAATTGGGCATTAGGTCCTATCTTCTAAAACCCTGAAAACACTGAAAACATAAAAGAAGCATTTCCCCTTTGATCCACAATGGTATGATTAAAGTGTAGTTCTATTTAGCTTAGGCTTCCTCTGTTGCTCTGCTGCCCTTGGATGAAGACATCCCCAGAGCTCATACTTAGATGTATCTATACCCTTTAGAAACAAATCAAAATGAGCATCTAACATCAGAATTCTGATGTCCTGGTTCAAATCCTTCCCTATAGCTTTGCCTTGTGATGGAGATTTGGAAAATTACAAGCCAATATGCTTCAAATATTGTCCAGATTTCGTGACATTTCTGGAATCCTCACTATTTCTCTGCTGATCTCAAAAGGTTCCTGCTATCCCTTTGTGCACCACGGAGTCTGAACTTGTCCTGTGCCATTAGCTCAGCCATGAGCCCTGGTCCAGAGCCAAGAACGGCCTCCATTTCTCATGCAACAGAACAAAGCAGCAGGCAGGAGCTGTGATGGTGATTAGCATTTGATTCTTTGCAGTAAACAACATGGAAATGAGAATCCCATTGTCATGCTACCACAGTGTTATCATTTACAAATAAATAATAGCTTTTCATTAACACCAAAGATAATGCCCTGAAGAAAGATAGCAATACATAATCCCACTCTTTTCTGGAGCCACTATGTATCGACTCCTTACTCTGAACTTCTTGTCTGGCTCAGAGAAGTAGCATTTGCAATTTTTGTCCCTTGGACAGAAGACAAAGTTTAAAAAACATAAAACAAAAAAGCCAACACTGACAACAAGAACAGGTTTATATGCACAAGTGTGCAAGGAGAGGAAGTGTCAGAGCGCTGTTTCATACAAATGAGCCATGACCCCGTAGGAATTTGGTGAATCTGATTTAACTGAATTGAATGAAAAAGTTGCCATTCCCCTGGACAGCTCCCTGGACAGCTTACTTCCTCAGGTTGCCCCCGAAGAGCTCATAAATGTCAATCACGTTTGTTAATCTTCTGACGCAAACATGGGTTAGGAGAGAAGACAATACTTACAGAATTGGACGAGACTGGAAATCTTCCTGGTTCATTCTTTCAGACTGGCGGATTTTCAGTATTTCTGTGTAACTGAGATTCTGAAGCTTACTCTTGAACTGATCCAGTGAGCTAGGCTTGGTAGTGAGTGCTCTCATTATCTGTTCTTTCACTACCTGCATTACCTGTGGTTGACAAGGAAAGAAAAAGAAAACCTATGTTAACATCTGTGTTTTTCTATCAAATCTCCTTCAGTGTCACAGCAAGGTTTCTAGTTTGCATTGGGTTCTTGGGCACCAGAGCAAAGATTCCGCAGTAGCCTATAAATCCAATTCCCAATTTTCCTGTGCTGCTTGGGGAAAGGAGGAGGTAGAGGAAATGAGATCAAAGTTGAGTCTGGGAAGAGGTCCCTGGAGCCAGTATATAGGTGTGGAAGCTGGTTAGTGCTATCAGGTCTCAAGTCAATTGCTCAATAGCATAACCAGAAAAGGATTCAACTTCTGGCAGGACAATGCAGCTTACAGAAAAAGCTGCTCAGCTCTGTAATGAGAAAATTATTATTTCAGGGGGCTGGTGGGGAGAGGGTCAATCACCACACAACTGTTTCTCTGGACAGCTGAGCTATAGCCTCTGGTTACAGGATTGTAAATCTTGCCCTTTCTGTGGGTTGTGTGCTCTTGTCAGCAAGAGCATGGCTCTTCTGGGCTGATGCTCCTGCCATGTTGGGGACGGGCATACACACACATACACAACACACTTGTAACAGCATGACAAAGTCGTGACGTCCTAAGAAGCCAAGAGTGCAGATGCACATCCTGACATCTGCCAGCTCAACACTGGTGACATGCACAAGCTGCAGGGTCTAGCTGCCTACTGGACACACTGCAGAGAGATTTCCAGGCCTTATGACTACCCTGCTGGGTCTCAAAGCTGCTCTTCTGACCATGTGTTAAGCCACTGACTGTGGCCTGTTGCTTCCCTCAGAGCTGTCATAGTAAGAGGAGGGACAGTCTGGCCATAAGGTTGTCCCTGTGAACATTATTGTTTGCTATCTAAGCCCTGTCCCCTCCCTCCCTTCTGCCGTCCAGCTATTTCATTTCAATACTCAGCACGTTCAGCATGAATGAACCTCCACGGTTTCTCAGATGGTGAGAGACTGGTATGTCCATTTCTGGGCTCATCAGTACAAGAGAAAGATGGTAAAGATAACAAAGAAACGATAAAGAAACTGGAGCATCTCTTGTAAGAGAGATACGGTCCTCGGCTCCCTGCTCTGGGTGTCCTGACTTGAGCAGGGGTTGGACCAGGGGACTCCAGAGGTCCATTCTCATCTCATCCCTTTCACGATCCTGCAAGAGCTCCACACTGCAGGCACTTTATGGTCTTATACAGTGAAGGAAAAGAAACTTGCTAACAGAGAACATTAGTCAGAAGGAAGACACCAACCTGCCATGGATATTAAAGGATTGCTTTTGAAGCAATGTCATAAACAATGCAAACCAAAAATCAAGATTGAAGGATGGGTAGGCAGCAGCCATCAATACGAATATTAATTATTTTATCAGAGAAAACTGCTGAGACACAGTTAACTAAGGGGAATCTCTTGGCTTTATTTCAAATGGTTGCACATGACAGATTACTGTGTTTCTCTCTAAATTCTGGACTCATTTCCTTTCCCTAGTGCTGGTACAAATCACACATCTTGAAACATCTGATGCTGTGCTGAAGCTGGCTGAAAGAATGCCAATTTTAGAAAGGCCCGTCCCACCCAAATCCAACAGCTAGGAAGCAGTAGGAAGCAGTAACCACTCTGATGGTATCAACGGAGATATGACCAAAATTAACTGCCACAAGAGGCCAAAAGCTTTTCCTGCACTGTTCGGTTCAATTTCTTCTTTCATCTTTACCACGCATCTTAAAACAGAAGCTCAGCCCTCAGAGGTTCTCTAATCATTCTGAAAATTTACCTTTCCATATGAATATTTCATTGCTTTACATGTGCTCCCTCAATCTTCTAACTCTCATCACCTGCACTGTTTCCTATTTTTACTTCCTGAGATGTAACTTCTTTCCTAGATGTAATCCATAAACTGTGTCCAACAGCTGATAAGCAGTTAATAAATGGAAGACAGTCTCCTACAGGGACCACATCCATCCTAGATATATCCTCCAAGAGCGAGATGTTTCTCACAAAGCTGTTTGCCCAGATGGACAGCAAATGCCTTTGCCACGTTTCCATGCACCTTTGCAAGATCTTACTCTTGGTTAATCTTGGAAATCTGGCCCAGACAAAGAAGAGCTCCAGTCCATCCACTCCTAGAAATCAGACTGTGTGTGCCTGAGCAAGTCGTCTGAAACTTAGTTTGAAGATAGATAGAATGAAACTTAGAGTTCTCTACTCTGTAGCTATGCAGTGTGTCTTTTACATGGAGAACCATCTGTTTTCAGATGGTGGCCACATTCAGCCAAAACTTCCACAGTGCCTTATTAGCTGAGAATCAGCTACTTTAATGACATATTCTTATTGATTTCTCTAGGTCTTGTTTCAATACCTGAAAGGGCTTAGGAAAGGCAATGGATGAAGTTTTGTTAAAGGAAAAGTGGGGAAAAAAAGTAGGCTGACAAGCCCAGCAGCGAGTTGGATATCTAAAATTATCTTCACTCCTTTTTTTTTTCTGCCTTCATTGCAATGACTACTAATTGCTACCAATTAATTCTAGTGTATATCTTATAAAGTTTTACATTAACTACAGTTATTTATTATTAGCAACCATACTGGTACTAGTAAGGGAAAGGAGAGGAGAGACTGGAAACACGGCTTTGCCACTGAAAAGACATCCACAGGTACCTCCTAACACTAATGGCCAAGCTCCAAGTGAACTGTGCTCAACTTTTCACCCTCACAGAGAACACGACATTCAGTTGCTGGTTTTGCTTTCTCTTTCTCAGGACTGCTAAGAAGTTGCACCAAATGAATTTACTACATGCAGTACTGCAGTTAGCCTTCAATTTATTGCTATCATGCGAAAGAATCATGCGAAAAATCAGACATTTAATTCATCCACTTCAGCCCCACTGGAATGACTAAACCAGAGTTGCAAGCAAACACAGTCCTTCAATCACAACCATGGGTGCTCTCATTTTGCCTAGTTGCAAAATCCTATATAAGCCTTTGCTTGATGGGAACATCTCTGGTACTCACTGTTGTGGTTAACATGCAAATTATTTCTCTTCTTTGCTCTGATTGAAAAGGTTACTGACAGAATATCATCAAATAGCTCCTTGGTTTATGGACTGCCCTTGTTCCTGACACAGAAGGCAGGAAGCATGCACCCTGGGCCCAGTATGTAAGGGGTGAGCAATTGCCTTGGTAATGTTTCTAGCAAATAATATTTAACTTGTTGGCCAGAATGTCAAAGCTGTTGGTTGTCAAAGTGAGTCTCCTGAGCATTTGGGAACCACTGCCAAGATCTTCTAATCTGTTCAAAATTTCTAAAGCTGAGCTGCCAGCCGTTGATTACGGCTGTCTCAGAGACACCAGTAATCCTCCTTGTGTATCTGACCTTACAATGAAATTAAAAGTATGCTCTACTCAATATAACTGTACATAAACACTGTAGATAGTTGTTTTAATTGCATTACGCTTTGCTTCTCCTGCTGAGAGATGAGTGTTTTAGAGGGCGCATTTTTTATCTGATGACTTTTTGTATGGTAAGAGGATCCCAAGTTCTGCATTATGACAAGGACAGGCAAATTCACTTAAAGACATTAAGAGGAAGATGGAAGAAAGAAAAAGTAAAAAAACTTTTTTTTTTTTTTTTTTTTTTTTTTAATTTAACCAAAATATCTATGGCATACAGGACCTTATTCCCAGTCTTTTATTCAACTAATCTGCCTTACCTTTTCTATGGTTCATATCCATAACCTTAAATTATACATCTTTTTGTTGAGCTATTTTTGTATATCTCTGTATAATCTCACACTCTGATTATTTTGCCTCTCCCACACTTCCTCCTCACTCCTGCTTCTTATCACAAGAACTTTTAGCTATGCAAATAAAGCCTGTGCCTTTCAGGATTGATCTGAATATTTAGGCTCTACAACAAGAGGACAAAATGAAAAGAGAGTGAGAAGGCATCAGTGTCAGGAAGAGGAATTCATCTGAAGCTAAGACCCATCAAAACAGCAACTTCCCACTGCCAACTAACTTCAGCAGCTTGTCTCCAACTACGAACGACACAAAATGAACCCCTTTGTATATTCTTTGCTACCATACTTATGCAAACTTTGTATTTGGCATGACCGGAGAAGAGTGGCTTTCGCCTGTGACATCCAATCATTACCTGCAAGGAAATGTTAAGTCTGAGCCTTCTGCTCCACAATACCCCTCTCTCTACAAACTCTTAGCATCTGCTTTCTCAGAAACTACCCCTGGGACATCCCAGAGGGCTGGAGATTCACCACAACTCATCCACAGAGAAAAAGACAAGGCATTAACCCTTCTCATAACTTCCCCACAGCTGTTGAATAAGATACCTCTTCATATGGAATGTCCCTCTCACAGCTCACAGCTAGAACAGCTGCAAAGAGTTCTACAGAATTCAGGTATAAGCCATGGATCCATGTAACCACAACGTGCTAATTTGGCACAGTATTAACAAGTTCTGCAAGGTATGAGTCCCATCTCTTTGCAGCATATGATAAAAGATGACACACAGGACTGTACTACATCCAGAGATCCCCCTTTACAACCAGACTTGCAGAATCTGAGATGTAAGACATTTTAAGGCTGCTTTCATTGGCTTCTCCATGTGACCACACAAAAAATCAATGAGTCGCTAAACGGAAAACTGGAGACTTCAAATGATATGCCAAGAATTCATATGTAGTTTCCCTCCCATCTAAGCATTCCTGAAGAGAAGCAGCACAGTTTATACAATGTTAATAAAAAAATAAAGACATCAAATATTTACTGAGATCTAATTTAATCATTTCAGGCACAAAGGAGATCTTGCTCAGTAAAACTCACAAAGTAGGTAGAAATTAAGGTTGCAGAATGAAACGACCAAATCATACTTAATGAACGGTGCTCATTGACAAAAGGAGGCCATAAAGAAAAATTCATTCTGAAGGGACAGAAAATGACTTCAGTTTACAAGCACCTGTCAACCACTTTAATGAAAACGTTACATGTTTCAAGTGTGCACCAGGTAATTCAAGACAATTTTTTAGGTTATTTCAGTGGATGAATTGTTTCAAGTAGATCAATGGTTGTATTTTCAGAGTACTCGGAAGAGTCATCCTGAGAGACTTCGAGGTCCTTGAGAGAAAATTTAACACTGTTCTTTGTTTTCTCATCTCCACACACTGCAATCCATGACTTCAGTACACCAATCCCTTGATCTTAGCCTGGACAAATCTTCCACATTATTTAGAGCATTAATTTAGGCATGCCATTTTACAGAACTAAATTTAAACACAGTCTTGGTACTGTCTAAACATTGTCAAAAGACTGCAAAATTTCTGATTTTTCCCTCTATTACTGTCTGCAGTCTCCAGAATTATCAAAAAACAAAACTAAACTAAACTAAGCAATCCCTCACACCTTAAAAAAGAAACGAAACAAAAAAGAACACCAGTTTTCAATCTTCTTAGCTGTTCCAGAAGACAAGGAAAGTAGCTGTAGCCAATGATAAAGAGACAACGCTAAGCCAGTTGAATGTATATAGTGACAGGAATAATTAAGTTGATTCATTTTCAGGCAGTGGGATGAGGAAGGAGCTGTCAGAAGATTTAGCAGGTATAAGCCCTGATATATTTTAACTCTCAATTTTACGCAGAATTTAAAAGCTGTTGTGAAAAAAACAACTTCTAGTTGATGAAGTTTTAGCTTTCTTAATATAAAAGTATATATGTATATATATGTATTCTGTTTGTGAGCATTTTTATGTTTGTATTTTTTCTTTTTTTTACTATGAACCGAGATATTTTTCTGTCTGCAGAAAAGAGACTTGAAACAATGCAATGGTTTTGATCAAGCTGAGCTGTCTGTTCCCATGTGGTATTGCTATTACTACCCAGTTCAGCAATGACCATCATTTTACAGGTATACTCAATATGAACAAATGAGCACCTAGCAGACATGATGATGGAGCTCAAAGATAGGAGTTGTGACAGCATTTCCACTCAGGGTGCTTATAAAAGGTCTATAACAGGTATTTGGAATCTTAATGCTGCAGTACGAGAGCTCTTCAATGTGAAATCTTGTTTATATCCTTAAAACCCAAACAAATTGCCTGCCCTCTGCTCAGGAAGAGTGCACAGAATCTGGTACTGGATTCTGAGATTCAACCCAGTAGACTGAGTGATGAAGGAAGAAAAGCTGAAGATGAAGTAAGAACAATAACTGTTTCACATTTCAGAGCAGCTTTGATTCTTCCAGTTTTTCTCTGCACCTTGACTAATGGATCACTGGTGGGGAAAACCACTCTGATACCACACAGTCCCTGGGAACTGGTGGGTTGAGACTGTCATTAATCAAGGACTACAGGAGAGAAGGCAGGGGTTTCATCACATTTCTCCATATCCAGGACTGTAGAAAGGGAAGAGAGCTCCAGGGCCACGAGCACAGGACCAGTGAAACCCTGAAACAGTGAGAGATGGGAGCTGACCAAAAGCAAGAGGAGTGGTCAGAGGTCAGAGGAGTGACTGCATCTGAAGAAGCTGATGTAAAACATTCATTTCTCTGGAAAAAAATAAAAATAAAAATAAAAATAAAAATAAAAAAAATCCAGGCTAATTCTGATATTGGATTTGAACATTTTGTAAGGTTGTGTTCAGCTGAAATGAACCACTACTTTTTGTACTCTGTTACATTACATCCCCGAGCTACTCCACCTTTGCAGGAAGAGCCTGTGGCCACAGATTGATCTGGCACTTCCCAAAGGAGCTCCCAGAACTCTGTTATCTGCATGGATCATTTTTACCTACCTATGTACTGACGGTGAAGCATCAGGTACAAGGGAGACCTCCGGTTATTTTTCAATGTTACTACTGATTTGCTCAATTAAAGACAGAAAGAGTGGCAGAGGTACTGACTGTGAACAAGAAGCTGTTTGAATTTGATTGAAAAAAAGCCTACCAAAAAATTCAACTGAAGGGTAATATGGCTGAATGATGAACATGAAGATAACCTTGACGATGACTGCTAACACTGACTACAGGCAAAGGAAAAGGAAAAACAGCTAGTAGGAAAGATGTTATAAACAAGGAAAAGTGACCAGAGCAGGAACAGAGATTCTAGCAAGGGAGTATTTGCATATGGAAGGAAGCATCTGGCTGATGGTCCACAATAAAATAAAGAAGAAGATGAACAAGTTTGAAGGAAAAAAGAGTAAAAAATAAAAGAAAATAAAAAATAAAAAGAGATGGTGGATTTGACAGATGTATTTCAGTAGAAAATGAAGGCTGAAGAAAAACAGCTGCCTGAAGTATAACCTCCTATAAGGACTGGCCTGAGAAATCAGTGGGTAAAACATAGTAATAGAAAGGGAAGTGAACAGCAGTCCTTCATGCAGTTGAAAGGCATGTGCACTTAGAGTCATCATCAAAAAACATGTAAACACTGTTCACAAACTATTTTTGGTAGAAGACAATGTGAAAGTAGTCCAGTAACTTCTTGCAGGGTTAAAATCACATTCTGCCTTCATGTCTAAGGGTTCATTTCAAAGCTGAGCCCACAATGCTAATCTAAATGTACACATCTAATACAGCTTATTTGGGTTGTATTAAGCTCAAAAGGAATGACTGGTAGAAAATCTCTTCCTTCTATTTCATATTTCTAGAATACTATTTGCACCAGAAATAGGAACATATTTATTGCCTTTATGCCTTGAGGTAAGCTAAACAAGAAATGAGTGTTTTGTGTCAAAGCTTTTCTGCCCCAGAAAAATGATGTGCAAAGTTAATAAGACTGTTTTTGTAAGCTTCCTTGGCAGTTAATGGAAGTCTTAGGTCAACCAATATTACATTACCTCCTCTAATGTCTGACAACCTCCTTTGGCAAAATAAATAGTGTACAAAATCTGTGGTGGGTGGCATTTAATCCAGGGCTTTTCACAGACAAAATGTACTGATCTTCTCAAACGAAATGTTAAGAGGGGAGAGGGAAAAATGAGGAGATATTTGTATCCTTAGTCATACACCAATCTAACAATTAACATGCCTGATAACATGCTTGGGATTTCTAAAGAAAAGTAACATGAGAATTACCCATGATTAGGAACATACATTTGGGTGCGTTTTCCCTTAAGATACATGATTACATCAAACAGCATACACTACATGAAAATTAACTTTACTATATGGCAGTCAACTGGTTCTACAGAAGAAAAGCAAGGACAACATTCTAAATAGTATTTTTTTCCCATAAAAAGGTGTAAATAATAATAAATAATCTCAAGTTTTGGTTATTGATGATGAATTTAAAAAAATAAGACTCAGAATAGAGAGAAACATAGGAAAAGTATGGGGGACTCCACACCTCCACATCTGAGTAGAAGGGGGTGGGAGGGGTGGTGCACCTTCCTCATGTCTTCATAATACTAAAAGAAATAAGAGTTCTGCTAGCGTGACATGGCATGACATGTGCAATAACTCAGGTTGCATACTGCCCCCAGTACTGGCCTGTGGGTAAGCTGGATGGTCCCTAGTCAACTGTGCAAACCACAGGCACCAGCTAGCACAAAGCACCAGGCAGTACAGGGACAGCTTCTTTACCTTTCCCCTTCTTGCTTCTTTCCCCTTTGTCAGTATTCCTCTCCCAAACCAAACAGACCTTGGAAATCCATCCACTGTGTCTATAACAATCTTTAGTGAAACCGAGTAGCAAGTTCGGCAGCTCTTCTGCTTGCATATTGCCTTAATTCTCACAGGTATATTAATAAAAGAGATGCATGGCCTCTGAGATAAAACAGGGAAAGCCTTGCAGGTGTTGGATAATTAGCCCAGGACTGTGGTCTGCCAGGCAAAAAATGATAGCAACAGCGGGTCCAGATGGTTTCAGAACAACACTACTCCGATAAAGCAAGAGCTTCACCTACACAGGAAACACACTTTTAATCCTGAGTAATTACTTTCATGTTTATTTTTTCTCTGATATGGAACATAAGCCGCAATACTAAGCAATTAGCTGAGTTAACCATTCTTACAGTATCCCCCAAAATGTGAAATTTCTGTTCAGGAATCTCAGAAACAAACACTTATTCACGTAGGTTTTCCTGATGCATGTGAGAGCCAAACATTCAGCAAATGGGTGTAGCACCATTTGATTCAATCCAGTTACATGCTAATACTCCCAGTGATGGTACACGATTAGGCTGAATATCCATGAACTGTGCAAGAAGGCGGTGTGCAGATATGCAGTTCCTCTGAATGAACTTATCAATATTGATGCATCGTAGCTTTACAGTAAACAGGCTGTCGTAAATTTTAGGTAAACCCTCATTTTCACATTCGTGTCACTAAAGAAAGCAGTGAGCTGAAAATCATGCCTGTAGAACTGTTTCAAGAGATAGTTGTATTGATATCACAGAGTCCACTCAGGGCCACGGGAATAAAAATAGCTGCATGAATTAACAGAGTGATTCACAAAAATATGTGAAGCAATGAAAAGATGAAATGCACCGTGACTTGTTAGACGCTAGCTCTAAAAATCATTCTGTAAATCCTGAGCTCACCAATTACTAACTTGACAGACTGTAATAAGCGCTGTCAGAGCTACTGCAAACCAAGATCTGCTCTGAACTGACAAACGTACAGGAAACGTCCGCGTGTTGGGATTAAAAAATAAAAGGGAAGAACGTTTTCAGTGCTGCTTAAAAACGTCCTGAAATCACTCATTAATACTTTTTCTTTTTCTAAATTGAGTTTGTACAGAGTCAAGTCCAATGAGTCCTTTGCCTAAGGTAGTTAAATCATTACTGTACTCTCATATAAATAATTAGAGCAATATATATAATTTTTTCCCTTTGAATTATGGCACGTACCCAAGCATATAAAGAATTCAACTAGACTATTCTTAGAAGAAGAAAAACCACAGATGACGTGCTTTGCCATACTTCATATTAAAAACTGCGGTGGAATGGTTTACGGCTTCAGAGACCTATATTTTTGATTGCTGCAAAGGAGCAATCTTTTCTCTCCCAGATCAAAGGAAAGGTTTGTTGAGATCTATATGCAGTGCAAGAAAATAAACTACTCCCCAGGATAGATAACAGTGATTTATTTCACACGTAATAATAAAATCAACTACACAAAAGCATTCAATCACTTCACCTTGATTACAAAACCAGTCTGCTAGCCAGGGAAATTAGGAGTGAAACAAACCTATGAGGCTACACAACCCTTCTCTTCGGGAATAGCACTTCCATGAGCAAAGCGCAAGCCATCTACAGCTATACCTAAAGTCAACTAAAGACACATCAACGGCATTGATGCGCCCATCAGACCTGTGTAGGCTGGTTCCTTTGATCCATCCCCTCAACTATGTTTATAGGAAGCACCTGGAAATCGCACTTCTTTCCTTCCAGTGATTGTTATGTCAGTTTTGTTTTTTTCCCCCCTGCTCCTTTCACTCGTGTTAAATCAGAACCAAAGGAGATTTTCTCACAGAACAGTCAAGACAACACTGAAGAGTCTGGCTTCAAGTTTACTTCTTACTATTGATTGGTAACTACCAATGACATGCACAGAAACACACACGTCTCCAGAAACACATCGATCCTGCCTGGGAGGGTAAATAACGTCTTAAAATAGTGCTACTTCTAGTATGTAGCTAATGAGTTACAGATGGAGAAAGGCTTACAATTCCAGTGATGAAAGAGCCTTTCTCTGGTAACTTGAACGTTACCACCACACTTCTTTCCATATCGTCATAAATCACTGCATTTCTTACCACATTGTCAGTAATCTACAATTCTAACAAGCCAGCAGACTCCTTTCTTCCTGCAACTCCGTGACTATCGACTTTGTGTTTTGGGGCCGGAGTCATTCTTAGAATTAAATGCAAGCCATTTGCTTTCCTTTGAAAGACAAAGGCAAACTCTGAGCAATCCAGGTTGAAGAAGTTAACAAAAAAAATATCAGTTCCCCTGCAATCAGATGCATAATTACACAAAGGATTTGCTTCAGGAAATTGACCCTGGTCCAAAATGAAGCCAAATGGCAGACACTGTGCGAGACCAGGCTCCAGGGGCACAGACGCAGTGTATCCAGACACCTGTGTCACACTTTGGTAATGATAAAGCCAGCACAGAGGCAAAAGATATCAGGATGTTATTCTTGTTTTGAATCATCTGCTACAATGCGTAATTAAAGTGCAGCATGTGAGGCAACGAATGCAAAAGGTTATCTTGAAATGTGATGTTATTTGTTGAAGACAAAGGGCGCTAACGTGTCCGTCCAGCAGGAGGCAGATGTCTGCACCCACGGCTCCGCACAGTGTCTTCCCTTACAAAACTACTCGTTTTAATATCTTCTGTTTAATTCCTGCTGCAGACTTGCCTCTCCCTTTTTATTTTTCTTTCCCCTCCTTCTAGAGTTATGACCAGCTCTCAGGATCCCAATAAATCCAATAAACCCAAATATCACAGCAGAAGTCACACAGGGAAACACGGAACTTTTTATTCCAGAGGAGATGGCTGGCTGGGGGAAGCCTTATAAGGCTGCTATTATAACAGGAAAGAGAAAAGCAGCAGCTCCCCACGGCAGCTGTGAACTGGGCAATATGCCCAGGGGCTGGTGGGGCTGCTGGTTCCCAGGGAGGAGCGAGCTGTGCAGGCACAAGGGATGCGAGGCACCACTGCTGGCTGTAGGCATGGGGACAAATACCTTGGGTACCTCATTTGCTGCCAGCACCCACCTCTTCAGGGTGCTCTGGTCAGCCTTGCCTTCTGCTTCTGCTTCCTCAGCCTCATCTCCTTTGGAATGGCTCAGAATGCACCTGTGCTGTGCCTCATTTGGTGCACATCAGTGATTTACAGGAATTTGCAAAATGCCAGGATGGAGCTTTTGATGAATAAAAAACATCCAGCTAAGAAATGCAACCACAAAGTTGACTGACCCATGGCTTTTGGCACACTCCGTGCTGCACTGAGGTCCTGCAAACTTCTTTTGCACATCATTTAGTCTCTGCCACTCTAAACAGTTGGTGCTGCAACTCACAGCCATCACCTACCCAGCAGGCAAAGCAAAGTGACGGCTGCTGGATGGGCAACCTATGGAGAGCATGAGTCAGCCAACCACTATTATTACCCTGTGTACCAGTGAAAACAAGGACTGTCCTGATCCAACACTGAGTAACATCACTATATCCGAGTCCTGCATGAATATCTAAGTAGGGCGCATATTTGCAAAGTGTTAAAAGTATTTAATGAAATGAAGAGAAATTAATTCCGGCACCCCTTAAAGCTCCTTTGCACCACAAAAGCCTGTACTTTGTCTTGGGAAAGCAACTTGCACCTGCCTTGTGTGTCACGGTGTCTGTGCTGCAGCACAGGTACAAAAGTATACTGCTCATGGTAAGACTGTAAGACCCTTCCAGCCTTTATAATGCACATCTGAGTACTTCGGATAAAAGGACTTAAGTAGGTGCAAAGCTGCAAAGCTTTGTTCCATTTTTTACAGCTGTCAGAAGGAAATACAGGGGAAAAAAGCTACCTATTAGAGATCCTTGAGAAAGCAATGAACGGTTGCAATAGGAATCTGGGCTAAGTACCATCCTGTTAAAAAGAACATTTGAGGTGACAATAGCAAGGTTTAAGAACAGTAAATAGCTTATGTTACCTTGTACATAAGCACAAGTCATCAGAATTGATGTTTTACACAGCCACCTCCACTAATAGCAGGATAGGACCCCATAGCAGGATAGGATCTCACAATAGGCAAATATTACCCGGTGAAGACAGAATGGAAGTTTTCTTTCTGGCCATTCACTGTAAATGTGCCTACACACAGTCCTTGATAAAAACTCTGTCTTGTGCAGCAGCAAGGACAACGGAAAGGGATTCTTTAGAAGCTGGAAACAACGCAGAAGTCCTTCCCTTCCCAAAAGGCCAGTCCTCTGCCCTCCTTGAAGCTGTGCTCTTCATGCACATTCACTGCACTGCTCATGAAACTCACAGAACCTAAACTGGTGGCAGCCATATGAAAAATACAGGCAGCAGGTACGTCTGTCAGAATTACCAGCTGGCATCACCAACGGAACTAGCAACACAAGCAAGTTTAGACACGTAAACTTCCTAATAAGATGTTAAAAATACAACCAGTGCAGCTGCTCGTTAGGAAAGACTCTCTCGGCCCAGATGCACGGCTTTCTTTGGAGGACAGCACCAAAAGGAAAACAAGGCAGAGGATTCCCTAATAGCACCCCAGGGAAGCTGTAGAGCAAATATCTGCGCACATCAGGGAAGCTTCTTGCTGTGTGCGGAGCCATCCCAATAGCTGCTGCAAGGTAAAGCTGGATATGTAAGAGGGCTGGAAGAAAGGTGGGGGAAAGTGCTGCAGTTCCACATTGGCAAATATCCTGAATTGAAACCCGTTTTAAGGATTGCTTTGCAGTGCCATAGGGTGTTTATCAATGAAGTGATAACAAAAAGAGAAAACAGAGCGTCAAACTGAGCCCTGGTGACACTGTCATCAAGCTGAATTAGTCTGGGGAATAATCCAATATTTTCAAAGCTCTTCCTTCCTGACCTCCTCACACTGTAGAATAAAACTTGAGGAGAATAAAACTGACTGAAGGACTCAAAAGAAGTAATTTTGACTAGTCTGAAGCGTCTGAGAAACCCCACTGAACAGAGGGCTGTGCTGAAGAACCTGGCAAGAGCTCTGCTGAAATGTCAGTGTTTTCTGAGACAACAAGCAGTGGCAGAAGAACAATCAATCAGCAGGAACTATTGCAAATAAGCCTTTCTACATATAAGTCTGGCATTAAAGGGGCCTGGATGTGGATTGCTACTGCGAGATAATACATTTAGCACAGACATATTCTGTTCATTAGGATGATTTTTTTTTCTTTTATCAACCTGCTATTCACACAAATAGAATCATAGAATCACCAAGGTTGGAAAAGACCTAAAAGATCATCCAGTCCAACCGTTCACCTATTACCAATAGCTCCCACTAAACCATGTCCCTCAACACAACATCCAATCATTCCTTGAACACCCCCATGGTCGGTGACTCCACCACCTCCCTGGGCAGTCCATTCCAGTGCCTGACCACCCTTTCTGAGAAGTAATACTTCCTAATGTCCAGCCTGAATCTCCCTTGCCGCAGCTTGAAACCATTCCCTCTAGTCCTGTAATGACACGAGAGAAGAGGCTGACCCCCAGCTCACTACAACCTCCCTTCAGGAAGTTATAGAGAGCAATAAGGTCCCCCCTGAGCCTCCTCTTTTCCAGGCTGAACATTCCCAGCTCCTTCAGCCTCTCCTCATATGGCCTGTGTACAGTTCAGTAAAATCTATTTTGAAGGGGTTTGCTAACATGAGCTGCTTTTTAGGACTTAAAGCACTTCTCTAAAGAAGTCAGGTATCTCAATTTGAAAACAAATATTTATAAAGAATTGTCACCAGCCTCCATCTCAAAGCACTTTAACACAAGCCTTACATATTCGTGGAGTGTGGAAGACTGCAACACACATAATATTTGCTTAAAACAAAGGAAATCACGAAGAAGGAGTAGTCAGAAGGAAGATGGCAATGGGAATATTTCCTTGTTTTAAGATGAGGGCTTACTTTGAGTAACAAAATGGCAGCAAAGTGTCAGATATTCTTTTCTCACTGTTTGTGTCGATATAGGACAGCCTGGATAAAAATTAGTAATCTGTTTCTAATAGGTCTTACGCATCAGTCAGCAAAGAGCTGCCAGTGACACCGCTTTCATAAATCCCCCGTTTATTTAGTAACTGGCAAAACTGGAAAGAACTGAAACCGAGTAACATCCATGATGCACAAGCCTTCAACATCCAGTAAGCTCTAGGAAGCATGGGGCACATAGGTGTGAGTTCAGATCACATGCCAGATGAATTTGGGATGACTTCCAGAGGACTCCAGCAAGAAAGTGAATGTGGCCCCTTGGATTAGAGCAGAGGCTGCAGGTCATACAAAATCCTAGCCATGCTGAGAAGTTCCTTCTGCTTGCAGCTTCCTTACGTTGCTTAACCACCACCTGCTGCCTCAAACTGGGATGCTATTGATAAAGAGGGAGCACAGATCAACAGCTAAATACTGCCGAGGTGGAAAAACATCTCAACAGAAAGCTTAAAAATCAAGCCTCAGAGCACAGCAAGCTGCACAGCCTGCAGACAGAGGCATCCCTGGCAGCTGATGGAGGCTGGGGGGAGGCTCTGGCTGGGAGGCTGCAGTGGGAGCTGAGCTCGTGCTGCTGAAGGGCTGTGGGCAGGTGGGAGGAACCTCACTGTGTTCAGGGAAGGGAGGGCACCGAGAAGGAACAAGAGCCCTGTTGTGATATGCCTATGGTGGGGAATATAGAGATGTAAATTACTACAGCTTTTCCTCTACATATTTCATGTCTGATTTAAGAAAGCCACTGACAGAGGATGTTACTGGATCAGACTAATCTCAGGCTTAGAGTATGTTTAAAAAATATATATGCGTTTTTGCTGCTGAGAGAAAGCATTGTTAGGGCATGATGCCTCTTCAGGTAGTGCACCCCCTGCAGCATCCAGCAGCCTGCGAGGGTTTGAAGCTGCAGCTGTGACATCCTCAGTCATTTACATACAAATCAGCACACAGCCACAGAAACTGCTTCCAGTTATGTGATGGCCAGCATCTAAGGGGCACCCGGAAACATTCCCCTTTAAACAAAGGTAAAAAACCCAGGGTCACCCTCCATCTGCTTTTCCCCAGTTCCCCTCTATGGACCCAAGATACCACAGGAGGCCCTAACACCCCTGTGATCCTCACTCTTTCCAGATTATTGCTTTTATTCTGACTAAAGCCATGTTCATGGGGCACTCTGGCTTGTCCCACTTTGGCATTGTGCTCTTCTTGAGATCTTTCATTGTTCCAAGTGTGGCTCTGACTTCAGGAGAACATCACGTGCAATAAAGGCCACCCTATCATTCTCCTTCTTGTTCCTTTATCCTTTGCAATCAGAAAAGCAAAGCTGCTATTCTGAATGAATGTTGCATAAGTAGGTGTGATAGAGATGTGTAATTTTTTCCTTCTGCAACATGAGGAAGCTTGCTTAAGTGCAGAAACCAGCACTTGGCATGCTCAGTGGTTGTACAGCACAAGTGTGGCTGAAGAACTACCATTTCTGATGCAGGTGTGGATGCCCTACTGCAAAGCATCAGTTTGGAAAGAAGGTTCTCTTTGACATACAGAGAAAATTTCATTTCTGAAGACTGCAAAATATCTTATCCTACCCAAAGGAGCTCAGCAGAGTGTGACACAAGTTCTTCCTCTTCCTTTTAGTTTTCCTCAATGGAGCAAAACAATTTTCAGGCTCCAATGGACAGAAAACAGAATGTTAGACAAGACAGCTTTCTGAGTTTATAAACCTGCATATTTAAAGACATCTCTCTCAGACTTACTGAATTTACTGCTTGGAAAGAGCAGATGTTAAATTTCCAGTTTCCACCTTATCAGAAGCAAGAAGAGGGGAAAGCTTTTCTGTCGCTGGGATGCCTGCAGATTTGACCAGCTGAGACCACTTCTTACTTTAGACTTCTGAGTACAATGCAAATGTGTCTAAGTACAGCTGAGAGTGAAATCTGTTCTGTGCAAGCACATTTCTCTCCTTACTTGTAACTGTGTCCTACAGAAGACAAGATGGTATCCGTGTGAGAATAAGTATTGGCTTCACTGATGTCATTTATCCCCTAGCCAGAAATCTCCATGACTTGATCCAACAACCCCAATTGCACAGGTAACACAAGCAACTCTTACTCCATGTTATGAAAACTACTGATCAAGCAACATTCCCAGTACCTTTATGGAAAGGATATGCAATAATAATTTTTTTCATTCCCACTAGAAAGGAAACCTCCAAACAAATTTGGACATCAAGCCTAAGACCATCTCAAGAAAGGCAAAGATTCAGTCTTGAGTAGTAACAGGCTTCCTAGACAACAAAACAGCAAAGCTTCAGGGTCCCCTCTTATCTTATACTCTGCAGGCCTGGAAACAAGGAGGTCAAGGACACTGGAAGAGTAAGATTCCTACCATTTAAGGGCTGCCAGTGCTAAACCTCAAGTCATGCAGTCAAGAAGCATTAACAGGTAACAGTTTCATCATTAGGAACGTCATGTCATTCTAGTAGCAGTCTTCTGTCAGTTAAAAATCATCTTTCTTTCCCAAAGAGCCTGGACATTTGGACTAGAGGTTAATCAGGTCTTTTAGTCACTGGAATGTATTTTTAAATATCCTAATTCCCTGCAGAAATAAGATTTTGATAATACATATGCCCTTCACAGAGCAGAATTAAGATTTTATAATCACCACTGCAAACGGCCTGCATAATATGAGACTGACTTCGTCCCTTCTGGACAGTGGGTCCATTGCAAGCAAAATTGCCTCCTGCAATTATTTACTGTACTGCCACACATCCTCTACACCCACCACAGACAAATAGTAGAAGGTAGAATTATCTCAAAGAAGTAAGAAAAGAAGAGATGAAAGGAAAAGGGCAAAGTGATTTCAGATAACTCAGGTAATTCAGCTTATCTGCTTGCTCACCTACAGCTCCACCACTGCAATGCAGCCCATTCATTCCCTGAACACCAAGAGAACCAAAGTTAGTAAATATAGGGAGCTTTATACTTTGTGGGATGCAGAGATCATTTAATATGAGTCCTTGTCCATGTGCTTGGGAAGGTTAGAAAACCCCACAGAGAAGAACACTTCCATCCTCACCTGCACTACAGAACTGACTGCAGCAGGGGCATCCTGCACCCAGCTGTGCTCTGCCTGAGGTCCTTGTAGTTCTTGTAGGGTAAACAGAAAATGCTGCTAAAGGGGATGCAAAAATGTGGTTTGGAGCTGAGTACAGGCAAATCTCAATTTAGGTGAATGGGTGAGATACAGAGACAACCTTGTCCACATTGTCCACATGCAATACTGTTATGCCTATGCCAGTTATCTAGGTCTTACACTGGTCATGTCCAGATACCTGCGGCACTGGAGGGCCCGGGTTCGAATCCCCCCTGTGGCGCAGGGGTAGAAGTGCCACTTCGCTACACAGAGGGCTCGAAACCCGGGAGTTGGACTCGATGATCTCTAAGGTCCCTTCCAACTCGCACGATACTATGATACTATGATGATACTATGATACCCTTCTTATGAGTCAGGCATTTCTCTTTTGGCCTCTGAAGCTCCTGCTCATGTGCAACAGCATCAGTAGGGCAGCAGCCATCTCCTTTCTCAGGCACAGTGAAAAGCTTAATCCCCTTCAGCACCAGCTCGTTCTGCACAGCAGTGATCCTCCTTCTGTCAGTTCCACACTTTACTAGAGGAATGGCCAAAAGGAGTGATTGCTACAGCACCATAATCAACCTACAATGGCCTTGCATCATTATTCTGGGTGAGCATTTACCCCAGTTGGGCCCAGCAATACCAAATCCCCATCCTTAAGCCAGCCGGTGGCAGTACCTTGGGCAGGGAAGGAAGTTTGAGAAATTTGGCTATCCTGGGAAACTTGGAAAAAAAAAGAACCTGCCATAAACGTGCTGCCAAGCCACCCTGCTTCTTGCGGCAGACAAATTACCTCCTGATTAATTCTATCCCAAAAAATGTCTGCAAGAGCTGCCAGGCAGCAGTAACATTTGTTTAATCAGAGCTTCTGGAAAATGAACCGCTTCTGGTGCCTGTGATAGATCTCACCTTCCTCCCCCTCTCTTGCTCTCTTCCCCCACCACGGTGCCAGAGCCACTCTCCTCTTCTGCAGCACAGTGAAGAATGGAATACAGATGAACAGTTTAGAGCCAATAAATCAATCTTGTTTTACTTATTCTTGTTTCCTCCACAGCTTTCCTCCCACTACTGTCCCCTGCCACACAAATACACACACATATAAATACTGTCTTGGGTAGACCAGCATGGTTTTTTCACCTTTTGTTCCACAGTGCGTAACAAATTAACCTCATCAATATCAAGACTCCCACCATGCCTTCTGCACTCTGACTGCTACTACATCATCTGCCTTCACAATGGCCTCCTGCAAACCCAACTCCCACTTGGATGCAAAGGACAGCAATGAATTCTACAGAGTACTCCTGCCCCTTCCTATAAAGATTTTGCTTTCTAAAACTTATCTAAGACAAACCAAGGAAGAATTATCCAGAGAATATGAAATTAAAAGCTTTTTCCTAATACTCTTTGGGATACCAATTTGGCAAGGAATCAGGGGAACAGGACGACTGGCTAATTGGGTTGCAGCATGCTTCCTGCAAGGCTGTTGCAGTGAAATTTGTCATGAATTGCCCAGTTTCTAGTTGGAAATTAAGTAATGATTTTGCTGTTAAAGTAAAAAAAAAAATTCCATATTTTTCTCCCACTGGGTGTAAAGGAAAGCATTAGCAAAAAGAAGAAGAGTTCTCAATCCTCTCTGTAAAGAAATAACCCAGGTCTGGGCACAGAGGGACTCAATACATACCCAGCTCAGTTGGGAAAGATTTTTGCTTTTTTGGGGGGAGTGAGGAAGATTAGAAGGATGAGGATCCACAAATTGCTAAACAGATGTTCACAGTGAATTGTGGGAATAGAGACATTTATTTCTGACAATATGGAACCCATTCTGTGGGCTTTTATGGTGCTCTTCCAACTTGCTGTTCCTTTCTTTTTTTTTTTTTTTTTTTTTTTTCCAAGAAGTAATTGCTATTTTCATTCACATATTTATCATTAAATGAACAAAATAATTCAATGAATAATTCATTAAATGAATAAAATACAATGAATTCAATAAAAAATGTGATAATTTTCAGTATGTCCAGAGCACACTAATTCTTAATGAATTCAAAAAGAATTTTGCAGTCATTTTTACGGTGAGTTCCTCAGGAGGGAAAGGAATGCAAAGATCAATTCTTTCTGTGCCACCTCAAATGTGTCAGAGCAGTAAAACAAACAGTGATATTCCAGGCATATCACACTGTATTATTTTCGGTAGTTTCCATCAGTTTGGTAAAACAGGAAACATGAACTAACACCGTGAGAGGTTATGTTGCACTTTCTATAAGCAGTAGCACATGTGGACTTTTGCCACCAATGGCAGTATATACCATCTCAGGTGAACAGTTGACAGATTGCTTACTTTACTGCTGTCAGCAGAGGTATCTGCGATAGGAAAATAATTCCATATTGGAGTTCATCCGAAACTTGTGAAAATGGCTTTGTGAATGTGAAAGGGAGCTCCAAAGTCTGCACGTTAGTTGTTCTACAGGTCACATTAACAAACCTATCAGTGGGCACTGGTAGAGGCACTTAGTTCTGTTTGACTCCCCTGCTTACCTGCTCTGAAATCTCCTGGGTAGAACAGATTTGTTCTCAAGCTAGAAGCTCAGAAATCTGATGCTTGCTAGCAATTATACAGATTATATACAAACCAGAAGTGTGCAGTCTTCTCACCCATAGCTATAGAAACAGGAGAGGAAAAGGGAAAGGAACATTGCAAAGGTATGTAAGCTCCTGCAGTACAGACAGATAGCCACTGGTAAAGACGATACACGCTGTTGAGCTGGACTGCTCTACCTGCTAACACTTCCTTCTGCAGCTGCTATAACACATTTAGCCAAACTCTCTTTTGAGGTAAAGAAACTTAGTTTCGCATAGTACAATTAATGGTGCTAATTTATTCCAGCAAAGCTTTGGTCAGCTTTTATCTGGATCAGCTAAAAGTTGAATGCAACATATTTTGCAGAGGCCTATATAAGCAAATATGCTGAAGGAAAACTCCAGGAAACAAGCCACAGAATTGTGTTTTACCTTTACAGTTTTAACAGGAACACGAAGCTTGTCACAAGACTCCTTTTTTTCCTTGTCTGAACTGAGATTGTTCCCAACAGATGAAGGAAGTGAGCATTCCATCTTTGCCACCTCCACCAGCAATGCCTAACTGTGGTCAGTATTCTAGAGAGCTGTGACCAAAGGGCATCAGCCCTCCTCTATTACAGGACAGTTGTTCAGAATTTGTTCTCAACTCAAGAAAAGCACATGTCCACTAAATCTTCTTTTAGCCTCAATTCCTCTTCTTCAGCCTTCTTTGCAGTTTGGAATCTGTGTTCCAGAGCTTTAGAATTCAGAAGAGACCATTAGATCAGCTAGCCTGAACTCCTCCACAGCAAAAGTTGTTACATTCTGCAGCTATATTTGCACTGAACTCAGTAAGTTATGTGTCTCTAAAATATTTCAGACTAGCATCTGGTGAAGATCTGCAGACACTGAGAGTTAGGGAATCCACCACTTGTATGACTAATTTAATCAGCCTTCATATCTCATTTCTTCTAATGTTAGCAATAATCCTTAGCAGCCTATAATGGGCCCTCTGCATCTGTATTTAACAGAAGCAAAGTGGCAAAAACATACAAAAACTGGGGAAATTATAATGAAATAGAGAAAACTCCACATTCTGGCTAAAGGACTTGGAAAGAGATCTAATGATTCTAATTAGAATTCCCTCCTTGTAATCCCTCATACACATACATCAGCATATGGATTCACATATCCTCCTCTAAACAAGCCCAAGACAACAGCTATTGTTTCTTACAGATGGTTCCATGTTCTACATTGTACAAGGCAATTCCCTCCTCCCTAGTCAAACTGTCTACAAGAGCTCAGTCTTCCACGAGCACTGTTTTGTGGCTACAGAACTGAAAATGGCCTTATTTTTAACATTGCTATCCTTACCATATGTGCAGTAGTACAACTAATCTGAAATAATTTTAACAGGGATCATTGGGCAGAGATTTTTAAAGAATTCAATTAATGCCAAGCTGTACCATTAACTACTGAAACCCATTATTTTTTATTTTGGGTGTAGGAAATATATTCATATGAAGGTTATTTGTCTACAGTCAAAATTACAGAACTAACTAACAGAAAGGAATTAATGGATGCCTAAACACACGGCATATATAATATGAAGGGCCCAATTTAGATGCTTTTTAGTCTTAGCCATAGGTGGGAGTGCATTCATGCTGAAAGCGTGGTATTACTGTGGGAACATATTCAAGATACAGATGCTGCCTCAGGCAGCCTTTCTTCCCACGCAAATCCCTCTTTGCCAACACTTGGATCAATCTGCATGGATGTAAGGTGCTGAGATAGAGTAACGCAGGCTCACACATGCTCCTTATGTCTGCTCCCAGCCTGCCCTGCAACATCCTTCTCCCCATTATTTGCTACAGAAGTGGCTTGATATGTTTTCTCAGGTTAGACAGTTGCTGGGGTTTTGGAGGATTTTCAATGAAGTTCAGCATCCAAAATTGAACTAGCTGCAATTTTTCTTCACACATCTGTAAACACATTAAGCAGTCATATAAGCCAAGCCAAAGCCTGTTAATGACAAGACTGGCAGAGGACATTTCAAATTGCATATGGAAGAACGTAGGTCTTGAGCTTGATGGCATATTAATGCACTTGAATTTCATTGCACCGCTTGGAACTTGAATAAGCGTGAATTGAATATCAGAACTTGAATAAATTCAGACTTCTTTCCTTGACAACTAACAAGATAACAAAACAACAGAGTCTCTTGCCAGTTCCCAGCCATGGTTTGTCAAATGCTTAAGTGCCCAGAGACAAAATAGTTGCATACATTTCTATCTGCCACTTTACAATATGCTTTCTGTACATTCCCCCATTGCCAGATGTACTCTGGTCTTTTTTATTTTCCCTATTATTACTTTTGCCAAGTGATTTTTACTCTGCAGATATCAAACTATCCATAACATTATCATTTCTTTCTCATTTGAGGTTTCTAAAACTGCTTCTGGAGCTGACAGAGCTTCCCCCAAAAGTGCCATTCTGAGCTGCCAAGTAAGCAACCCCTTGACATTTTCACCTGCATATTGAGACTAACAGCTCAAGGTTTATTTCACAAGCTTCCCAGTAATATGGACACACAATATCCCTCACCATCCCATCATCTTGTTTATACCACCTAAATAGAAAACACGAGAATAAGAAAATTGTCCCAATTCTCCTGCTATTTATGTGACGGTATGTTGCCAGACATGTTGATCACCATGTAAGCAAGCAACTTACTACCCATGCTGAAAAGGGATGTAGTTTATATGTAGGGGGAAAATATGAGGAAGCAGAACTCACGAGGCTGTACAGTAGTTCCATGTGAGTAGCACTGGACTGCCTCTGAGGCAAAGTCCTGTGTCCTGACCTCTTGACTACTGTGCCCTTCCTTCAACATGCAGAATATTATAGAATCCACTGCTCCTCATACTGCCCATCTTTCTTAGCATACGATGCCAAGATGGCTGTCCACCTCTCTTGGCATATGAAGTAGACTAGCAAAAACTCCTTACCTGCCAAATTGAGTTTCCTCTCTAGTTGTCTGGACTCTGAGCCACATATACTGGCTTTTGCAGTTTCCCACAACTACACGGCAAGCGCTCAACCATATCAACATGTTTGTAAGAAACCAGCTTACAAAAACAGATCAACAGAATTTTGACTCTGTGCTTTTGTCCCTAAAATTATCATCACTGCAATTCATTACGTTGCATTACTACATGAATTACAACCTATATGAGCCTATTGAGAAACAGAGTATTACTGGCATAAAGGTTACTTGAGATGCTGATTTACTACAAGCATCACGTAACATGGTACTAATAGATCATACAGGAGGGAAGCCTTCATTTTGGTAGAACTTCCACTTCATTTTCCTCATCCCAGTGAGTGCTGTCAATAACCAAAACAAGAGTAGAAGACATTGTTCCTTCTGGATCCAGCTAGCATAATGAGCTATTCAAGAACAGGAGGAATATACAACCTGGAACACATAACTAAAGTCTGGACTGACCAAAAGGGCAAATTCTGTAGTTAAATTCACACAGGCCCCCTGATTTCAGTGAAACTATTAAAATAATTAAAGAAGTTTATCTAAATGGATTGGTGCCCAAATGCTCTTGGCATGTAAACAATCTGTGAAGAGAATCACTGGGAGGAAGTGTCATTTCCGTTTAATATTAGAAAAATAATGTCAGGCTGCACAATCATCTTCCAAGACATGCAGAAGAAACAGCCTAGGGTATTTAAAAAACTAACTAGACAAGGAACATGGTAAGTTCCATGCTCACCAACTAGATAACATGACCCAAGAAGTCTTTTGTCATCCATAATGAGCATAATTATATACAGATGTAAAGCACATTAAGCTTACGTAAAAATTTATTTCATTATATTTCACTTTGGGTGCATAGCTCATTTAATGGGATGTCTCTAGGAATGCAATTCAGTAGTGCAGCTAGTAACATCAGCTGCTGTTTAACTGGGACAGAATTAGCATAAATTCAACTTAATGGGGACACGTTTAGCTAAGACCAAATAACTTTGGTACATCACAGTACAACTCTACAATCCAGAAGTTTTATAACCACTAAGTTAGACTACAGGAAAAGTGCAAAAATGAAATACTTGACCAATAGAATGTATAGTCTAGGAGTGCATTTTTCATTGCTGTTGTATTTCTTTGATACCAAACACAGAATTGTAGGGGTGGAAGGGATCTCCAGAGATCCCCAAGTCCAACCTCCCTGCTAAAGAAGGTTCCCTATGGCAGGTTGCACAGGCAGATGTCCAGACAGGTCTTGAAGCTGTCTCTATAGAAGAGACTCCCAACTTCTCTGGGCAACCTGTTCCAGTGTTTCATCACCCTGAAGGTAAGGAAGTTCTTCCTCGTGTTAGTATGGAACTTCCTGTGTTCCAGTCTCTGCCCAATGCCTCTTGTTCTATTGCTGCTTGCCATTGGAAAAGTACACAAACCTTATTTTATCTAATACATCACTGTAGCCATGGTTACATAGGGGATCTCGATTTCTGAAGCTATGAGAAGGGTAACCCCAACAGATTTATTTTTATTTCTTTTTAAACTGATCTCCTCTCTTAGCATTATTATTTGCCTGAAAGAGCAACTTTCCACTTTGTAAGACTGTTTCATCACTGTGTTGAAACCCATGCCATGTTATCTATCACCATGGTCAGGGAAGACGTGGTAGATGGTGCCTGCACTTCAGCATTCCCCCAGAAGCATTTAAAGTCTGAAACAATTGCTTCCAGTAATCCTCACTAAACTATGGAAAATGACTGCATCCCATTTTCCAGATGTTCCTTCCTGCTCCTCAGCAAGATGAAACAGACACCCAAAGATTAATCTGTAGATAACAGAAAGGGTCCTTGCTTTGTTAAAGGCCATAAGCAAACCAGTAAGAACAGATGATCTAGAACCCAGAGAAGTATGTTTCTGCAAGAATGACTCAGGCAGTAATCATCACGACATACTCATAAATATAGCACAGAGAAGCATCAATTCAAATTGACTTCTCACCTCATAAAGTCACCATAAAGAGCAAGCCATGTGTCAGGGAGTCTGTGTAGTCTGCTACTAATCTCCTATGCCAACTCTTGTTGGATAAGTTTCTCATGTTCTCAGTCATTATAGGAAAGCTTTCTTCTAATCTTAGATGTGGACTGCTAACTCTCTGCAGCCTGGAAGTGACAGATCCTGCATGGTTAACTTTTAGGAGTCAATATGTAGGCTGTTAGTCTAATTTTTGTTATCTATTTTTCCTCAAGAATATGACAGCAGCAATTCACACTATGAATTGCTGTGGGAGACAACAGCCTTTGATATCTTAAGTTAATTATTGAATAAACCTATATTTGTCTTCCAGATTAATCACAGATGTTGTTGGTGATAACATGATAATGTCAGGTGAGTCTGGAGCTTAGGACACCTAGGCACAAACAAATATTCTTGTTTTCAGGAGCACAAATCTGTACAGAGAAAGCACACAAAATACATCATTCACCTTTTATTTTATTTTTTCTCAAAAATCACTAGCAGGAGATACAGCTAAAAGCAGTTGGGTTTCAAGTGTTTATAGGATTGCAAAATCTGCCTGTGACAGCCGGCTGCCACCATGGGAGGATGGATAAAATTCTACCTTACATCTACTAACTTTGAGCAAATGTTGTGTATCTTCTACACGGATGGACATGAATGACACCAGACACCAAAATCCAGGCACCTGGTTAGCTCCCACAATGACTACAAAGAGTACTCCACTTCCCACCTCCTGCTCCTGAGGTGCTTAGTTTGGTAGGGGTCTTGGAAAGGGACACATCCTCTGCAACAGAAGTGGCTTTCATAGAACCCTACCAATCCTTTGAAAACTCAGAACCAAAGCAGAGTATGCTGGCATGCTACAATACATTGTACATAAGCACTCACTAAAAAGTAACTGCAAAAAGACTTTATAAAATAAAACAATTCTGTACATGAAATATCTTGAAAAAAATACAAATGTGTTCATTTGTTTCATTTCTTTGGATTGTATCCCAAGAATAGTTCTACCCTGGGATACCACTGCATTTCAAACAAATCCTTGCCCTTGGTGACTGAAATTTGTTAAACTTAAACCTTGCTTAACTGTATACTGAATGGTTGGTACAATACTCCTGAAGATGTATAACGAGTTGGTTTCAGAGTAGAGAGTGGAACCATTTAATTGAATCAGCAAGAAAACATACCACCTAAATAATTAATTTGGCACAAGTGTGCTACAGGCTTCATCCCAACCCAGTTTTCATTGGTTGTAATGAGCTTTTGTTAAGTAATTAATTCCACATTCATCTGTTTCTTTCCAGACATAAAAGTTATGAAAATTCACAGCATAGAAAAATAGGTCACAGGGAACAGATGCCAAGTGCCAATGACCCCCACTCCCCATCTCACTTTAAAATATAAAACCATGGCTGAGTTTACCATCGATGAAGAACACTCAGCCTCCTCTAGGACACCTTGGCTTCCCCAAACCATTTTTATTCAAATGCCTGAGTCCACTTTTAAAAACATACCTTTGGATAGTGTAGAAATCCTGTTAATATTGAAGTTTTCTTTAACATTACACTATAAGTTTATGCTTCAAGCTTTCAGCACCTGACAGGTTTCCATCTGCTGAATTCCTAATACCACTTCAATATATCATTTTTCCTAATTACTTTCCAAACCAGGATGACCCATCTTTAACAGTACATTTGTACAAATATTCAGTCAGCTCACAGTGCTTGCTATTATCAACTTCAGGACACAATTTCTAGTAAGCATTTAATTAAAAAAATGCAACCGAAAAAAATCAGGCTTCTATCCAGATGTTATTAAAAATATATTGAAACCAACTGTTATTAAAATTGCAATCATGAAATACTTTTACAATGACTTTATAAGGATGGAGAAAGCAAACTGCGCTTGTATGTATGTGTAAGATGAGAGAATATTTAAAACTCATGCCACGAAAACCCTAAACACCTTACTTGCTCATCCTTCACAAAAATCACATACTCTGATAAATTAGAAGTACATCAATTCATAGAAAAACATGAGGAAACACACTGTGAGATGCATTCAAAACGAAACAAATATAACAGTTTCTGTTATAAACCAGTTTCCATTACAGCACTCTCACTGTTCTCGGCAAAAGTAATTTAAATGGATGAAACAGAACTGGAAACAGTGCTGAAATTATTATTTGAAGCCAAATAACGTAACCTGCCTGTTGGCTTTAGCCGTGACATTGTTATTTAAACTTTGAATACAAATACAAATGTGTTTTATTTCCTTCAGAAACATTACAAAGGGTTACTTTCATCCAGGTCTCCCTTAGCCTTCAAGCTATAAACAGCCATAAATATCAGTATACACTTGTGAAAATCCTGCACACCTTTGCACTGAGATCCCAACCAAGCCAAGTTAAATTTAGAAAAATAGCAAGGAATAATGTTTTTTTTCCCCCATTTCCTACTATTTTTCCAAAAGTTTGCATTGAAAGACCATCTCTACAGCCCACATATATGAGGTCTACTGGCTGCAGCAGGAATAAATGTACGATGAAGCTGGGGCACCATTCACTTAGCTTCTCAAGGGCACTGCTAGATGAGAATCAACTGAACTGGCTCACACTTTAACTTCAAGCTTCACCTCTGTGAAATCCTGGTTCTCATTGCTAAAGCTCTCTGGACTTGATCATTAAAGCTCTCTGGAAGCTAGTACAAAGAAATCTGAAAGATTTCTCCCCATGCCTCACACAGAGTACGATCAAGAGATAATGTGAGGCTAGAGAACACTTATCACAGCCACATATCCCGAAGGGGTTATTGAAATCAGCAGGCTTTTAAGGATGTCCTAGAAATTCTTATATTAACACCTCAATGCCTTGACAAAGGGTGTGCAAAAACAAAAGGAAAAAGAAAAGCTGAAAGAAGTGTACAACTATCTGATAACCTCTGTATACTGTAGCACAAGGAAAAAGTCTCTGTAACTTATGCATGGCTATATAATTTACTGTCCAAAAAGTTTTGGAATCACCATACTTAAGACTGAAAGAAAAACTTCAAGCTGCACATTTTTGTGTGAGCAAAGGGAAAAAAGTTTTCTGACATCTGATTGATAACAGATTTTTCTAGTTATGCTAAAATTCTTATTGGTCACCTATCAACTATATTTCAATTAAATAACCATTCCCAAGACCCCATATGGCCCTCCCAATATTTATTTCCCCACTGCTCTTCTGACTGTTTTCAGTCTTTAACTGAGGTCCTCCAAACTGTGTTTCTCCAGAAGAATAAAATCCTTGCTGAAAGCCTTCAAATACAATATGCAGGATCCAGGATGAAAAATAAGTAGAGATGCTGAATATATACAGCAAACCCATGACAAGTAAATTCAAACAAATGTAAACTTAAATGAACAATGAATGCAAGCCGATCTACATGGAACAGCTCCTGGATCCTTCAGGAGCTGCCTTTACACTATGGGATATTGCACTCTGCACTCCACATGGAAAAAGGAAGGCTACTGAAAATACAATGACAGGGCTGGTGTGTATTTGGAGGTTTGTATATTTGTTGAAAATGTGACCTTTTAGTTCAGTCTCCCAGAAGTGTGAACATTTTTTATACCACTGATATATATTCCAATTCAGAGCAGGTTGCAGCCAGTATGTATTTCTAGAAATAATAAAACCTCAGACCTTGGTTTGGACAGCAGTTCAAAAATGGACTGCCAAAGGCCATCGAGACTCAGTAAATTGCTATTTACTCCTCCAGAGGAACTCCCTCTTGTTACATTTATCGAATTGTTAGTCACTATTGACATTAGATTTCAAATAATGGACTAAGACTTTCACATCGGTTTGAATACTAAAAAATCTTCCATTTTATTTTTTTCTTCTTCTTACATGTTTTTTGTTTTTTTTTCTTAGAGTGCCTAAGACCTACTGGGCAACAAATTGCTTCCAAAGAATCAGAAGTAATTCATTTGTTTCAATTTAGAATAGGTCCTCAAAAAACTGTTTACCTTGTCAGTAAATTTCAAGGGGAAAATATGCAATTTCGACAGCAATATTGATGATGTAAACTGTGTCTGAGGTTATATTCACCTATTGAACAGTGAAGCCCATTAGTATTAACAGAAGCTACAAACATGCTCTTCCCTCAGCACATCAATGCAGCATTGCCGTCAGGGAAAGAAAGGGCAGTGCCTACGTTCTCATGTGCTCTTCTTGGAGCTCAAGGCCTTCAGAACACTAACAGGCCAAAGACTCAGCATACAGCTTGACTTTTTGGAGCATCTAGAGAAAGCCAGCTTTAAGGATTACTTGTTAACACTGCTCAAATTTGATAAAAGCACCTTTCAAAACAGATACAGACTGCAGGATGCACAAAAGAAAAGAATTCTTCAATTCTTTTGACTCCAGATTTGCTCCTTAAACACCTCCTAGAAATCTGGTGTATGCATTAAGTGAAAGATCTTTAAGGTCCCTTCCAACCCAAGCATTCTATTACGCTGTATGTAACAGAAGTAACTCTAGTTATTTTTCTTTCTGATTTTATTAGTACTTAATTGAAGACTGTTATCTCAGTATATCCCTTTGCTATAAAATGCCCAAAAATATTCCAAAAAGAGGTCAACCCACATTAATGTTTCTATCATTCATTATTCAGATATAGGGCAAGAGTACACTACCCAGCATAAATGTAGGTCACAGACTCATCACCACACACACTAACAAAACAAACCAGTTTAATACAGTTTAATCTTCTTTCCTTAAAAAAGTAAATCAAACAAACAAACCCACGACCATGAACAACTAAGGGATGAGTCAGTCTGGGATTTAAGTCTGCACAGCTAAGTAATTCATTATGCACTATTCTGGAAGCATAGCATACTTCAGGGAAGAAACTGAATGTTAAATAATGGGACTCAGCAATAATCAGGATGGGTATTGTTCATCTTGGAGTGTAGCAAAGGGATGAGATTTCTCCTTGTTGATCATATGAAGAAGTCTGTACTACTGAAAAACAATCTGGTGTAGAAATGTGAAGCCCCATAAAAACCTTTGTCCAGACACTACAAGTAAGGAACATACAGTAAATCATATTTACATACCGGAAAGTGCATGTGAAAAATGTTTCTGTAATTAAATCCTGAAGAGACATATGCTTCTTTATCCTCATTTGTGATGAACGAGTTAGCATCAAAAATACAAACAAGCTTTTTTCAGCTCCAACCAGGCAAAAGCTCATCTTCTAGCTCTGCTATTGTAGCGCCCATGGCAACATATTTACTGACACAGAGGCAGATTAGTGATTAAACTAGGAAAACATTCACTTGCTGTAATGCGTGACATACTTTGACAGAGAAAGGAAAAAAAAAAACCATCCCAGGAAAACACTATGGAAGATGTACAGGTTTCTCACTGATGTCTATTCATGTACACTGTTGTGCATACACACAGCCTCAGCACACACTACAGTTTAAATGTCCATTCGTGCAATTCTGTCATCAATGGACAACATCTGTACTTTTTTTTTTTCCGATGGCAATGTAAAAATTCCCTTCAGTTGTGCAGGTTTTCACTTAATCACACTGAAAACTATTCACTTTTCCCCCTTTTACTTACTTTTTATCTCACAATCGTAAATCAGGAGCAGTTTCAGTTACTTGCCAAAGGAACACATTGCAGAAAAAACAATGGCATTTATTTGAAGGGCAATAACTGCTGTGAACTGGAGTAGGCACATATATTCTAGGTAGGCTTTTAAGATTCCTTAGGTGAATACATCCAGTGTAGGGGGATCACTTTCTACCTCTAATGTTTATTTACTGCTTGTCTAACATTTCAGAGGCTTTATCACCTTACAGTTGAAATCTCAAATGATCTGACACAGCTCTTATGATAAGCTGCATCCAATGCTGATGGCTCTGTATCGTTGACTAACATCTACTAGAAAACCCAGACATATCCTCTAAAAAGTAAAAATAGACCTCGGAGAAGTCTGTAATTATCCTTGAATATCCCTAGACAGGCACGTGCCTAGTCCATGTAAACAAGTCCACATCACCAGCCATGGAATTAATACGGTTCAAAGCAGCTGAAGTGTTGACTGGGAATACTTCAGTGCTGCTTTCTCTGAACATAACATCTTTCCTCTTTTCCTACAGGCCAGGTTTAAGAAAAGACTACAATAACACTACGATGAAAATGTCATCAACTATACTTGGAACAAGAGCGAGGATGCGGTAGCTCACAGGTCAGTAAGCCTCTCAGCAGGACACAGCAGTGACAGCTGACATCATACTGCATTATACTCCTACAGGATGCCTTTTTGCTTACCTCTGAGAAATACAAATCGGTATCTTATTCCTCTGCTGCATCTGTGACATGAGAAAGGAGACTCCAAAACAGAGTGGACTCTGATATCAGGAAAATCTTGGGACATAGGTATTTTAAACAATGTATTTCTACACTGTATACATCTTTATAAATATATACAATGTAGAAATCTATATTTATACATTATATATGCAGGAAAAATCTAACAAAATGCTTGAAATGTTTCCAGCTGCACTACAGTCTATGAGACCTTAAAATATTTAGCACACCGTACTCAGTTCCTTTTGTACTTTGCACACCTCATCAGTGCACTGAGGCATGAAAGATGAAGATGAGCTCTGTGTTCAGCAAGCTCTCAAGAACCAAACAGGGATGGCAGTAGGAATTTAGGGAGCTGTGGGGTTCAGCTGCAAACAAGGCAGGCAAAAGTATGTCCTAGCTTCTTGACTTGCCCTTGTGTTTGTGAATTTACTGACCTACAGCTTAACTCCTAAGATGCATTCCGCTCATTTTAGTGGGGCAAGGCAGAATTTCAGTATGTGAAAAGAGCAATGTATATATTTACAGTATGTAAAGGAACAGTGTATATCTTGTAGGAGAAGTTACACCAGCTTCCTTAACACGTAAAATGCCTAAAAATAAACTAAGGCAATAGAAACCCTGTCTTTCCAGCAATGCCTAGCATTTAGATCCTTTGATCTATTAACATCCTGCAACTAAGATGTCTCCTCTTGACAATACTTTGTGCCCTGTTACTTACAGTTTACCTACTTAAACTATATTGAAATACATTGAATATTGAACATATTTATTATACAGATTAATGATAATTATCCCCAACAATCCCAAGATACTTGTATGGCCCTCTTCACAGCTTCCCACAGCCTCAGCACTTTCAGGAGGGATGACAGACAGCCCCATATAGACTTAACTTCACAAACTGAATGAATGGATTGAAAAAAAGATTTCTTTTAACTACTTATTTCAACCAGGTCAGATCTTCACTTCTTAATCAGTGCCACCTTAGCCATGCCAGCTATTTGATCAGACCAATGAAAAGTGACCAAAGCACAAAATGACAGAAGGCTGCATCCAGTTGTTCGGGGCAAAATCCTTGATGCAGATCTAGCTATAATGATAGAAGAACTTCATTATCTTGGCTGACTGTGCAATTACACAGAGATTACATGGAAAAACAGCAGCAAATGCCCCCAAATGGCACATGCTGTGTCTACTGCGGGAGTTGCATAGTTCTGCTAACTGACAAGCCTTTAGAGTCAACCTACACCACAGGCAAACATTTTGAGGGAAGTGAGTTATGAAATCTGAAGCGCTCTTTTAAAATGCAAATCCCGACAGGATGACTGTAAATGAACATTTTTTCCTAATGAGATAGTGATACTGCTCATTGACTGATGTCTGAAAATCATAATCCTGAGATGTAGGCTGCCATCTAAAGGGTCAACTCAAGCCAAAAAGCAGATGGTGGCTATTTTAGGTATTTGCCTATTGGACTGCCATTTATTTATAAGTCTTCTCCAGTTGTTAGGAAGCTTTGGCAGAACCTCTGTTTGCATGCAAGGACCCCTGAAGTATACCCATCAGGTTCTATGCCTCAGTTCTGTCTCTTCCTCTTCAATGTACAAGCTCTTTATTGCTCCTTTGCAAGCTCCCCTCGCCCTCTCTTCAAGTCCACTACGCTCTCCTGAATTTCTGCAGACTGCACCTGTAAGCTGCATGAAATTACCCAACACAGACTGAACAAGAGAGAGGTTCTTGCTGGCTTTTGGTGTGTGGATACATATATCGCCTTTTCTAGAGTTACTCTCTGCCCTTCTTCATTTGTTCTTAGTTGCTTTGGCAGGTTTTCCTTTCAAACTATTTCTTTTGGTCTCTTAATCTTCATCACCACTTGCCAAAGAAAAATGGTGAACAAGGCACGCAGCTCTCAGCAGGAGCTGGAGCAGCACTCTGAATGAGGAGAACAGCAAAGCTGACAGCTGTGCTTTTCTGCACTGAGCACAGTGGGTAAATCAATACCCCAGCAGCCCTGCTGCCATCTGTGGAGTTTCTGGAGCAGACAGGTTATTTATAGAAACTTGTTTGCACAAAGCCAATATTTACCTGTCGGCGCTGTCAAAATTTGCAATCCATCTTTGCTGTTACCCTGCTGCTTTTCATGTCAATAGTGGAATTTTCCAAAAGAAAATACTGTAACATTTCCCCCCCTAAACGTTCTCTTCCAGCAAGGGTTGGTTACGTTAATTGTTGCAGCAGGAATGCATCTGGTTTCCATGGGGCCTTGGGGATACTCCAGAATGCAGGGAAGCTAGAGGGATGTCAGCCCTGAAGAGCCCATTTCTTTGCCCTGTTCAAGCAGCAGCATGCCATTTCCTTGCCAATGCCAAACTGAGATTTTACATCACTAGAAGCAACCTTCCCAGCCCTCAAACAACAAGGCTTCCTTCCTGAAAATTTGGCTGCTGTTGCTACTGTTGTAAACATAGCCATTATTTTCAAGCAGAAGAGAAGTTTTCAAGCAAAATTGTAGTGTATTTTCCTTTAAAAGTGGACTAAAAATTTTACAGCTAAGTCCTGGGAATGAAATGCTTGAGTAGCCTCAAGCCTGACTCCCTGTAGCTGAGAGGGAGGAACTAACCCCTGGTTTCTGCCCTAGTTTTTCCAGCACTGCTAGGACAGCACAAGGCAGCGGGATCAGCTGCTGGTGTCTGAGTGGCTAAGCAGAGGCTGTGACTCTCTTCTTACAGATCTTGTGATGGTCAACATTACAAAAATAAGCTCTTTGGTAATCAGAGAGAAAATTCTATTGAACTTTCCATTTCAACTGATGCTCAGAGTGGTTCAGGGTTCAAACCCAGTTCCTGAGAGTGCTTTGGGCACAAATCTAAAGGAGTCTCGCCTGCCAGTGGATTAGCACTCTTCCATACAATCTGAAGGCAATCTACATATCCTGCTATCTCACAAGTCAGGGCTAGCAAAAGCAGAGCAGAGCTTAGAACACGAGCAATGGAAGCATTTTTCAATAAATCCTATAAAGAATAAGGATTAAATTACTCCATCAAATGAAGAATGCATTGCACGATCTTGCACCAACGTAAGCAGGACACCAGTTAAATATACCAGTCTGAGACATCGTCTAAGCAATAAGGGGAGCGGGTGAACAAGAACACTGAACAGAAGCAGAAAGTATTTAAACTTCTTTTGTTCATTTCAATACTAATTACCACGTTCTATGACTTAAACAGCTTCCTAACCAAGGGCTAGGATGCAGAGTAAAGCCAGAAAACAGAACACAGATATTTCTCACTCTTGCTTTCTCCACTGAGACTCACAAAAAGGATCCTCTTTATATAGTGTGGTTTCAGATGGTTTCTGAATATTGTTTAAAGAATATGTCAAAACCACAACAAAGTAATTCCTCCTCTTAGATAAGGTCTACAAATTCCCTCCAGGGTAAGTACTAGAGATCCTGCAGGAAGACTGCTTGTTAGACAAATGGAGTCACAGATGTGATTTTTATCTGCTATGCTAAGTGGGGATGTTATATACAAGGCAGAGATGCCCATTTGTGGAAAGAAACATTTTGAACAGAGACATTCCTCCTAGATATCAATTTTTCATTCATTTCTAGAGAATTTCCTGTTCTTGTCTCCTTGCATGAGGAATCCATTTTTATTCTTTTCAACCAATAACAAAAATGCGGAGGGCTGATAATTCTTAAGACCTCACAGGATCAAACTACTGGTACTAAAGGATCTTGTAATTTAAATGGAGCATGGGACATTTCCACAACTGCGCAATTCTTGTCCTTGACACTTAAACCAAGAGAATGCTCCAGGATCTCAGTTCAAAGTTCTTCTGTGCTCAGAGCAACCCACACCCAGTATCAGTGCTTCTCATTCCATCTCATTATATTTCATTCCATTACATTTGAAATATCAATGCTTCTATTGTGCTTTAAGGGACCTGGTTTAGCCATCACTTTGCTATTGCTCCACGTTGATCAGATAAATGTTTGTCATGCCAGAAAGCAAACAAAGCCCCAAGCCCAAACCTTCACTTGTGAAACCATGCCTCATTTGTTAAGCTTTGACAGCAGTAAGAATACTCCTTAAGAGAAAACTCATGGCAATAGTAATGAGAAAAGACAGCTTGAGATTAAGTACTGGGCCAGGAATTCTGTTTAAATATAGGCTAAGCATTACCAATTTCCAGTATGTTAGTAAAGCCAAGTTTAAAAACTTAGCGAGGATCATTTTAGGAATACTATCTAAGGGCTATTTTCTCATTTAAAATACTAAAAAACAAAGGAAGTAGGCCAGTCCCTTAAATTATGCACAGTGTACTAACATTTAGGATGTGTTGATCTAACTACTGACTGCCACAGATGCCTTTGTATGATCTTGGGCACAAGCACTAAAGACCGAGAACTGCTATATCTAGGTGAATGAATGGGAAAAGGCACACTAGGGGCTTAAATCAACACCACACAGAGGTGGAAAAGCAACATGTAGTACTGTAACTGAAAACGCTGGGGATTTTTCCTCTACATTACCTAGGAACTTCATTCAAAGATGTAATTCTCAGAGGTGACATGACTTCATTTAAGAAATGACATATCTCAGGACACTGAAATCTGTCCTCTTGATCTATATGACGGCACATTATACAGACATTATACAGTTTTCTATGTAGATCTACATGGCTTAAAGGGCACTGGGAAATGTCGCATGCAACAAGACATAGGGAACAGAAGCAGAGTGATCTCCTCTGCTCTATTACTGAGTTGCAGAGATGGGACCTGGATGACTTGACTGATCCTTTCAGTACAACGTTCATTAATCTTTTTTTTTTTGTTTGTTTCCTGAGCCTGATTTAAAAGGAGAAAAAAAAAAAGAAGAGAAAAAACACTCTGATTGCAGCCTTCAGCATACTTATGTGATTAGGGTAATGAGAAAGAGACAGTTTTACAAAGCAGTTTGGAGATTCGTTCATTTCTTCTTTCAAATTGCAGAATGCAGCTGGTTTCAGCTTCCCAGCTGGCACAGGGGGGACTCCTTGCTGTAAGTGCTCAGCTTAATCTGGGGTCTTCTCAATCAGACACAGCTGAAGTAGTGGCATGATTATAGGCCTTGGTCAAGTGTCGTAATACAAGATGATTTATATTAATCAGCATCCTCTAAAAATCAGTGCAAAACAAATGCAACACAACTAAAGACCTTGAATAAAGCCTTTCTAAGCCAGCCACTGCTCCCTCTGAATATGCCCTCTTGACAAATGGTAGCCAAGTAACCCAACAGCTACAGCACCAAAGGACCAGCACGCAGCCTGGCCATCACAAGCATCACTGGGATGTGGTCAGCATATACCGTAAATTCCTTTTTAATGTTCACATGTTGGTTATGACCTTGTGGAAAACTTTCAGTAGCCTGATATGTGCTGTTGGTTCTGAAGAGTTTCAAGTTGTCAGAGGCCACCCATTGTCATCCATGACAAAATAACCTGCTGCCTTCCTCTACTGCTGAACCATTAAATAAAATGCTTATGCCAAGACACAGCTGTGCCAGATCTCCTGTTTCATGAAGGAACAAATGACATTAAGGCCATCTTATGCTTTAATTCACAGAAAATTTACAGGGTAAATAAGAATGGAGTGGCAAGAGAGGAGGCGGATGGTGGGGATTTCAGTGGTTTCACTTAGCTTTAGTGGCACCAAGGTGAAAAAGTCAAAAGCTTTTGGTGCTCTCATTGCTTTAATGAGGATAATGTCTCTTGGTTGCATGTGACTTCTGATGCTCTGCAGTAAAGCACCAACTCTGCTTGGCTGCTCTGTGGTACCTAGGTATCTGCATGCTGGCAAGATAGAAGAGAGGACGCAAGAATAAGATACAAGTGAGGTAGAATAGTCTGCCAGGGAGAAAAGAAAGGAGTAATGAAAGAGGAAGGTCACTGCAGACAAAATAATCAGAAGAATGAGACAACTCTGGATCAAAATGCAGTCTGCCTCTTACACTGGATAAAACTTATATTACCGGACATCAAACTTTTACTATTTGTGGATGGTGATGTATTTAAATGTTGAGTGGAAAAAAAACCACCTGTTTTAAAACCTTCTAAAAATCTAGCAGCAAGTGGAGCAGACCCTTCAGTTTAGCCACCCTAGAGCAAATTCCAGATGACCACATGGTCAAATGCCACGCTTTCACCTCCAACAAACCTAACTCTCCCCTAGGTGGAGAACTGCAAGCAATACCTATGGTTCCAGAACCATAAACTGCAAGCACCACAACAGCCTGCTGGAATTCAGAGTCCCTTCACATCTTGAAGCTTGCCTACACAGGCTCTACCCAAATACGCATATTTCAGCTCACAAATATGATCTGGGTCATGCAGCTCCCCTGTTAGCTGCATTTTCCACAGTGTCTCTGCACAGGTATGGATAGGCTGCAAGTGGCTAGGCGCTGGAACCTCCTTTATTCTGTCCAGGAGAGCACATCAGCTGGGGGGATGGAGAAGGTATTTTTAATTAATCCAATGTAAACAAAACTGCCAAAAAATGCAGTGAAGAACGGAGGCTCAGCCCTCCTGTAGGTCAAACCCAAGGGCTGCACTGGTACCCTGAGGGAACTTCATTATCCTCAGCTGAGCTGCATGAGGGATTAATTTAACCCTGAGAAAAGGGTCAAGAGAAACTGGGAAAGGAACAGAACTCATTAATAAGAGCTATAAGGATACATTTTCATGGAGTTTGGTCAAATTCCTCCCTCCAGTTGCTGCTTTTAGTGCACGTGGTACAAACAGTAACACCACTATTTCTATTCTTTCCCCTCTGCTGTTGTCAAAGCCCATTTCTTCTATTGTATATTCTCAAATGACTTTTAGTTTAAATCATTTATAGTCTCAAAACCCATAAAGTACTTTGAGGCTTTTTCACCTACTTGAGTGTTTTTCTTTTGCTTTCTTTTAATAAATTCTTAAAATGCAAGCTGGAGGCTTTTCTTTTTTTTCTTTTCTCTTTCTTCTTTCCTTTCATGAAGCTGCTTTCTGTTTTATAGCTAATTGTTTCAGCTGTAGGCTGCAAGTAGCGTTCATATTCCAGAAAGACAAAGCTGTCAGGTTCTAAATGTGATTGAGGTGCAAAAACATGCAGGAGCCCATTATTGCATCAGCTGCCACCATTAGGATAGGAAAAGAAAAAAAGAGGGTGAAAGGGCAAAGTATGAACAGTAGAAACAGTGCAAGACCCAGCATTTTTTTATGCCTTTCTTTTACATTTCTAACCCCTTCCTTAAAGATGATTGTTATTTGGCCAACACAATGATGATGCTACATCATTTTTTATTCATTTTGATTAAATAAAGCATCCCAATATAACTGCGTACAGTTATAATTATACAAAGGTGAAGTAGATGGATAACCAGAGGTTATATAGGAAAGACTCATCAATGTCAATGCTCACAGTCAAGATGCTTGCCAATGTTAAGGCTCACTGTAGAAACTACACACAGGAGCAATCTCCAGAAAGAGATGCTACCTTAGTGGTGGTCAGCCTTTAAATGGGATCTAGGAGAGATGGAGTCAAACTCCAGCCCGTTCCAGGAGCACAGCTGAATTACCTTCACCTGTGCTCCCGCTGCTGACCCATCACTTGCCTTAGACGGTTAATCAGAGGTTCAGGCTGTGATCAACCATTTCCCATACAAACTGGAAACATAGAAAACGTAAATGATACAGAAATCACTCAGATAACTTTTCTAATACCAGCATTTGTAGGAAAAGAAGGAGGAAAAGGCCTCTCTGATAGCCATCTTGTCTACCTACCTCCTCCAAAACAGTTGCCATAGCCTGTTCTTGCTTGCTCTCTATTTTGAGGGTTGCTCCATTCTTCCTTCCTCAAGGAGGCAATCTGCAAGCTTCTGAGAAAGGATGCATGCAGGAGGAAGACCTTTTGGCTCTGGTCACAGAGCAGGGCCACTCCAATCATGTAACAGTGAAGGAGCCCACGGCCATGAGCCAGCATGGTTCACACCAAGCAGGCATGACTGATCTAGTCTAAACCTTAACAATGCCCAGATACTGCCTATCATGTATTTTCGCGCATGCTGTGATGTACAACTGTTCACATTTCAGCTCTTTCAGAGCCAAAGCTTGACTGCTCCAATGCCGACAAATTTAAGTTTTAAGGAAAAATGGCCCTCATTTGAACCCAGTGGGTTAGGAACAAGTTTAAATGAGCATCAGGAACAATCTCAGAGTTCATGTATTTGCAGTGGTTATTCTTGCCTCTCTACAAAGCCTCTTTTGTTGAAGAAAATTTCACATCTCTTTTAAGCAACTAGAATCTCAGTGCTTTAATTATAAAAGAGCCCTTGGCTAATATAACAAGTTTACATCGGTAAATTGGGTTTACGCTTTATTTCAGGCCATTTGCAGGGAAATCCTAGCCCCAGAGACACTAGTTTATTTTTTCTTTGTCTGAACTACTTCATCGAATCTTCATTACATTTTGTACCTGAAACATCCCACTCTGTCAGGATAGCATTATTGTTCATGCATGTCCCAAACAGAAAGCGATGGAGGCAAAGGTGAAGTTCTCCTCCTTGATTTTTGGAAGCACAAAAAGTCCGTGGTAGGTGGATGAACTGCATCAGCCTGACTTAGTCAACAACAACATCATGAGACAGTGCTTTCTCCCCTGCTGTTTCTCAGAGATAGCATGCCTGCCAAATATAAAGAATACCTTCTTGTTCAAGGTTGGGCTTGGTATTTCCATTCTGGACATGGCATGAATGTTCTCCTTCACAACACAGGCTGCCAGCCACAACAAATCTTGGCTCACAGTTCTGCCTTTCCCACCGTTAACTCTTCTTTGCCCTCAAACACTGCAAGGACTAGCACCTTTCTTGGCTTTTGCTGATTATTTTCGAGCCATACCTCTGCTCTGGCAGCACACACAGTGACTCTGACTTCACACTGCCAGAGTCTTAGAGACAAACATCTAGTAGCGCTCCTGATTTCAAGTGAGTGTAATAAACATCTCAGAAAGAGGTGACCCAATGATATATCCTCTATGCAAATTTAATAAACACTTGCTAGGTAGCTACCTGTCTCATTAGTATCATGTGCATTTCTGCAGATTATTCCTCTGATATGTCTAGAATTCTGACAGAAGATCAATTTGGCCAATATCAAATTTACCATGTCTCTCTAATAGTGACCTGGAGCAATCTGAATGCCGGCTGATGTCAGTGAAAAGCTACTGGCTAACAGCTATGATCTCATTCCAATACCCTCAACTGCTGAAAACAAGACCATGAGTTATATAGCATATCTAGGTATTTATGCTTCTAAATTCCTTTATCTTAGGAACAGATTTCTAAAATCTGCTGGATACAGAGGAAAGCTTTTACACGATGCTAACTGAAATTTCTTTAGAGGTGATATTCCTAAGTAGGGATAATTTTCATAATTACAAGGGTAAGGCCATCATCAAAAGGTGCAAAAGAAGAAGAATGACATCCAAGCGCTACACTGAACCAACTACTAACCCAGCCAAACTCATTTAAAAGAAAATCCAACAACACTCAGCTGTCGATCAGGTTAAGCTACTTTCTATTTAAAGGCCAGTGAGGCTCCTGATGAGACCAACACCACCAACTGCAGGGGGTTTGGATTATCATGCTTAGGAATCAGTGAATACAGATCCTGAATTACCACAGGATTAAGAGCAGAGCAGACAGAATTTCACTCAAGTGCTCAAATGCTTCTGTCAAACACACAGTTTAATCTTCTCTATCAGCTCTGAAAATACACACAAAACAGTCGAAATCTGCTCTTTTTCTTCCTTTTTGTGCTAATACCAAAAACCTTTTTATAGGTAAAAAATTTTCAGAGCTCAACTCCTCCTCAAGCCTGACAGCAGCAGGAAAATAACTTCAAAGGTAGGTAATGTCTTTAGGCTGTTGTACATCTCTGTTTCACTCATACATTTGTCAGTACAGTGTATTAATTTAGCTACATTATTTTGAAGAAGCCTTTTGAATCTGCTTAGAATAACAGGAAGAATAGAGATAACCTGGCAATACAAGAGATTTGCATGTTCTGCAGAAATTCACATTTCCAGTGATGAGACCGTGAACTGTATTAGTAAGAAGTCTTGAAGGACTACAAAGGAAACCAAAAGTATTACTAGACTGTTTATTATATCGATACACAAAAAACATACCATTCCTCTTCTTACACCAGCAGCATCAGGCATCCTGGTTATCCCCTCCCACTTCTTAAAACAAACCTGGATTTTCCAATAATTTCTATCTGGATTCTTGCATGCTAGCATGGTATAAACAATAATAATAATCTTCTTTCCCTAAATCCAAGGGACTCGATTTTCAAAGAAACCTCATATACTTTTCAAACTGGCTCCAATTATGTTTGGGTAGCACTTACATTTTGGAATAATCCCATTGAATTGCATAAAATGGCTCCTATGAGTAGTTCTGCTTAGTGCAATGGGGAACTGAGAATTTATTATTACACAGTCTGTTCCTAGATATGAATTAAATGTATTTGGTTAATTATCTCTTCTTTTTCCCTCATTGTTTCTCCCTCATACTTAACTGAAGAAACAGAAAGAAAACTAAATTGTAACACACAGAACTGAGATATTTATTATGCATATAAAAAGCACGGTCTCCTTTCCGCCTATTGCATCTATACCTGTCTGCTGGAGAGTTCAATGTAAAATGTTACAGCTAGAATTAAAGAACTGAGCATTCACATCAGAGCTCGACTATCAACCTGTTATCACACAAAGTGCTTACATCTTTCTGCTGAGTCAATGTGGTTTAGAAATAACATTCTGAAAAAAAGAAAGAAAGAAAAGAAAAAAGAAAAGGAAAAAGAAAAGGTTTCCTACACCCTTAAGGTTTTTGGGGTTAGCATGGTTTATTTATAGGCATCAATGAAAAAGAGAAAATCTTACTCTGTTCTCCTACTGCTCACTGCAGGTAAGAGGAGCTTGCAGGTTTTCAACAAAACCCATGCCTTGACAAAACTGAAATTATCAACAGGGGACAACTGCGAGACAGCAAGATAAATCAGTGCTATTACAGAATGACTTGGGATGATGAAACAACTTCACTGACTGTGCTGCTGGACTGCACCAGTCAACTACCTTTTTTTCTTCCTTTCTTCCTGCATCCTGACAGCAAAGAAAGGAGTGAGCTTTTATCCCTGGTGGAACAAACATTTTGCTTTATATATTGGTAGTCAAAATTGTTTCTTGTTTTGTAACTGGCTTGCAAAGAGTTCTCTGACATCTTTCACTCTCCCTAGGAGGATGTGTCTTTTGACTTACTGAACAGTACATTTTGGCCTTTTCATTTCACTAGAAAGATGAGCCCTTGATTTTGAGGTGCAAACACTGAAACTGGTGGGAGCTGCAACACTTGTTTCAGTGCAGCCAAGGTCCCATCTCCTGCTTAGGGGTTCCTTTCCAGCATCTCCTGAGTTTGCATCCCAAGCAAAAAGTTCCCATAAGCAGTGAATACTGCTGAGGCAACTGGATTTGCAAAGGACTACTGCTGTGCCCTGAACCACAGCTCACACATGACCTACTGTATTCACCTTTCACAGGGGTGTCCTGTTGCATTGGTTGCAGCAAGATATAGATGCTCCAAACTGGCTGAGGTGTCAGAGATGCACAGTCTCCTCATCAGGTTATGTGACTTCTAGTGCTTGTGACACAGAAGCATGGATGGGGACAGTATGCCAAGGGCAGGATCCAAAGTGATCTGAATTCAGACCCAGGTGTCTTCCTGTGCAAGAGATGGTGAGGAAATGCGCACATTTCTTTACAGTCTCAAGAACTACATATTGTGATTATCTTTTGGCTGCCCACTACTGCAAACTGGGATTTTGGTGCAGTAAAGCTTCTACATCACAGCTCAGCAAACTTCTTCAACGAGCAGCAACTGAGCTCAGGTGTTTAAGTTTAAAATCATATGATTAGCTGTGGGGCTTTCCTATATTTTTCACATTACAAATCTGCCATATATCTCTTTGACTGAATAAAGCAAGTTCCTTTCAATTACTGATACTCAGTAACACACAGCAGGGTTTTAAAGGTGACTATCTCCTTGTTGGTTGAAGCTTGACAGCAAAGTGTTCTACAATAAAAAAAAAACCAACCCTGATGCACAACCAGCAATTGTTTGTCTTACCCAACGAATGGCAAGTGCTTGCACTCAGTGCCATGCATGAAATGCTTGATCTTTACTCCATTAAATCAATTTTTGATTGGAAGTTTCCATTTATATTGTAAGCGTATTAAAAATTCAAAATCAAGACATTCACTGGGCTGGAACCTTCTGCAGTGAAAACTGTTACTGGGACTGGTGCAAAGTTCAGTCTGGAGTGGGAGTCCATGACTTATGAATGATGGAAATTCTGCATGCAAAAGTGGGTTGATTTATAATTTAACACATGAACAAGCAAAACTTATTTTGTTTGAGATTCACTCATACTTTTTCTGTAGTATCAGTACATAGTGCACATTCACTTGTCCTGACTTCATACATTTTAAGCATAACCCCCCAAATATTTTGCTATTGTTTGAAATGGGTTGTAAATTTGAGCAAGGGATTCAAGAAAGTAAGTTATGAAGTGAGAAAACAGGAATTTATCCCTTAAACAATTGTGACTGTTGTCAATTTACTTCATGTACCAAAGCAGCTAGAAAATAAAAAATTGTGTGTAAAAATGAGAGCTTCCGAGTGCATCCTATACCTCTTTGCAGCTGTAATTGTCTCAAAGTATGACTCTGAGAGCCTGAACAATGTAGAGCCTTACCTCCGAGAAGCTCCTATTTCTGCAAGCTGAGCAGAGCTTCAATCACCCACATGGGTGAACTCTATCCTACACAAGATGAATATGGGGGAAGGGAGAGGAGAAGGTCCCTTGTGAAGGCACAGAGGGAGACAAGGTAGAAGACTGGTAACCTGTATTTCTTCCCTTCCTGTGGCTAATGCCTGGGAAGGATTTTAGCCCCTTGTGTTGAAGACAAGGAACGTGACTTGATTTTCTTACAGATCAGGGTTCTTCCAGCCACAGTGTTCCTCAGCACTCTGGTGAATTATCAGATGAAGAAGTGATAGCTTTGCTAGTTTTGCTACGGTGACAAGAACTGGGACATGTGACTCTTTTAGGGGGTTCAGGGCATTGGCTTCAGCATGTTCTGGCATATCCTGTCTAGCTGAAAGCCAAGGGCCCTTGCAGCGCTGAGGCATGGGCACACCAGGAAAATGCACACCTCTGTGCCTTATGCCCATGATCTACATGGAGGGCAGATAGGCACTGCAAAGCCTCTCTGCTGTTTTCACACATCAGCAAGAAACACAGATGAACAGAGCTGCATTTCTACTGATGCAGTTCTCTAACAGGACAGTCTAGGCAGTCCCTTCAGGATGTGTTCCCAGGGGCTGGGATAAATCCATGACAGTTTACACATTTGCCAGAGAAAGCTGGAAACAGAGAAAGACATCACACCTTGAAAAGAGCCTCCAAAGGAAGCATAAAAGAACACCATCCCTTACAGTGGATTCCATTAGACACCAAGGCAGAAAATCCACCCAGAAGTTAGAACCTTATTAACTTTCACAGCCAAGTGAGCTATATTTGCATGGATCTGGAAAATCTATAGTTGTTTATGTTTTCAAGTCTCCTTAATTAGCTAGGTGAGACGAACAAATAAAGAAATGTTCTGCTGCTTCTGAGAAGAAGAGCTGCAGCTTATCTTGAAAGCATTCTCATCATTGCTGAGATTCGTGGGCGCGTGCCTTTTATAAATGTGAAATCATTCAAACCTTTTCACCATTTCCCCCACATTTTTTTTTTCTTATATCCATTTCATTCTCACAGGTGTCGGAATAAAGTGACAGCTTTGATCTTAGTGGAGATAACCATATGTGGGTAGATGCTTTTTCTTGAAATGCAAACTGGGAGTGGATCTAGAGGTCAAGCCAGAAGGCTACATATACTTGAAAATCTAGTTTAAACGAGAATCCCTTTGTGAGGCTTCTAATATGCCTTCAGATGTGTATCTTGAAATACCAATCTGTGAAAGCTGCTCTCCATGTAACTATGTTCCGAGTCTTAAGAAAACTGATGTTCAAAGAGAAGGGAAGACTAAAAGAGTTGGGTTTGTAGCTATGGAACAAGCGCTTTCATTGCCACATCAAAAGCACTGATAAAAGCAGTCCACCAACTCAGGATAAGAGTGTAGTATTTGATGTATTAATTTGACAGCATGCTAGCATTAATATGAAGATCTCCTTCTTCACCCCATTACAAGACTGATTTTGTGCATTACAGAGGAGTTTAAAACATCCAAAACGGCTAATCAAAGTTCTAGTTTATATGAAGGTCACACTTCTCCCATGAGGCCCGACTTTCTCATTATTTTTTAAAACCATTAAATGCTTAAGTAGAGAAACCTGCCAGAATTTGTTGTGAAGCCAACAAAAAAAGAGATCTATGTTCTGCAGACCTTTCACAATGCTATATATATATTTTTTGCATTACATATGGGCTCTGCAAGTTGGTGACAATAAGGGTGGGTAACTCAATTCACGTTTTCATTTTCAGAGTGAATGTTATGATCCCTGCTATATTGGAACACAATTTGGTTTGGGTAGGGATGTAGATGATACTACTGGGAAGAGGTAGTTCTGGAAGCCAAAGCACTGTCCAGTTACATTATCTGTACAACTGAGTCTCCCTAACACAAAACCAATCTCTCTTCTCATCTTGCCTCTATTCAGAGACATGTTCCAAAGAGTGGATTGTAGTTCCTAATGATGGGGAGTGGAGCACTCCTTATTAAGCAGTGGTAAAGTGTCTACAGTGAAAAAACACAGGGCAGAGCAAGAGTGTGCTTGCTCACAATAAAGCAGGTGAGGACCTAGATGCTCTAATAGGTAAAAATTTCTGCTTTTGCCACTGTTCCCACCATTCCCAAGGAGCATCAGCTGGAGTGGGATGTTAATTTGTTCTAGCAATTCAGGCTCTCTACAAGACATTGAGTCCAAATTTGAAAGGAAATCTATAGTTTTTTTTAGAGACAAAGTAAATGAGCACCATAAAACAAGCACACTGGAATGGGAACAGATATGCTCCCAGAGGCCTGTGCTGGGCTACACTCTAATTGCAAACAATAACATACATGAAGTAGAGACACATGATTCCTCTTTACAAGACAACTCAGTGAAACGCTGCCAAAAATCTTTCTGTGTGCCACTTAGTGCTTCAAGACAATAGGAGAATAATGACAGGTCTGTAAAATCTGCTGCAATTGACAGTTCCTATTGTTCTGAAAACTTTTTGTGACGCACAGGAGTTTTCAGATTAGAACGGCACAATGTTGAACAAAATAGGTGTCAAGCAAATCAGTTCGCTTTTCACGACTCAGTTGTTTTTGTTTTACTTTTATTCTGTGCTTGTTCCACTTTTATTCTGTGCTTGGCGGTGCTCTGTTGTGTGCACTTGCCATTTGAGATAAAGAGTGCATGTATGGAATAGGAAGTGAAAGCCTTCTGTGACTTGGCATGCAGTTCTCTGTATGCCATGCCTCATACGGACTAACTTTTCCTATAAGCATTTTTCCCCCAAACACAAAAATAAGAAACCCTTCATTTGAGCCATTAGCCTCATTCAGGTTTATCACACTGTACAACTCCTTTGGATGTACAAACATTCAGAAAGAAGAGTATTTGGTTTGTGGGGTGCATAAAAATTACTTGAGTAACTGGATGAAAATAAAAATACAGCTGAAGCAAAACTGATGAGTGGTGGCTCCTGCATCTATTTACCTAGAACAAGCATGCCCACAATGTTTCTACTGAAGCAGAAGGAAGGTTAAGATCCAGGTTAATACTGAAATATTCCTATTGAGTATCTCTGAACATGTGGAAACTGCAGAGCCATCCAAGGCCCTACTTCCTCATTAAACGAAGCCTCCGTACTCTACATTTCCAATATAGACAAACTGAAGGTAATGGGGCTCTGTGAGCAGATGAAGGATAACCTGTAAAGTTGAAAGCACAATGAAATGAGTCAGAAGATGGGGAATACCCATTCAGCTCAAGTGTTCAACATTATTGTTGCTGAGGCAAAGGGAGAGGAGAAATGATCTGCTGCCTTTGCAAAAATCTTGCTCTTCCAAGAAAAATTTAAGCGTAAGACTGAAGATCAGATCAATGCTTGGTGGCTTTTAGTGTAAGTCAAGGGAAGAATGCCAACTTGGTCTGGCACCAAGCATTTTAGAAGACATATGAACCTGTCGAACCAAGTGTTTTCCAATGCAACCAATTAAAGCTACCTCAAGATAGCATTTTTCAGCTTCTGCATCCTCCCAACTGCTGCCAGCATGCCACAGCTCTCACTGAAGCCTACTCACTCCTCTGTTGCTGGAACTCTTATAGCCTGGGAATCTGAAATGCTTCCCCCACATAGATCATCCCCAAGCACTAGTGACAAGCAACTGTTCTCTACACCATAAGGTCAAAAAAATCTAATGCAAATGTGGCTTTGACTGCAGCACAGTTTTTTCTACCTCTGGCACTTAACCGTGGTTTGAAGCCAGCAGACAGACTGACATAATGCACTATCCAGAGCTTAACAGTCATAGGCTGCCTCTATCCTGCCCCATCATCCTCCTTTTATCGGCTAAGGCACAGGGATAGACAAGTAAACAAATCCCTTCAAACAAGGTTATGGGAGATACAGGGACTCTAAACAGTCATGGAGTATTTGCCTAGTGACAGCGACTAAACGTAAGAGGTTTGTATTGTTTGAACTATATCCCTGGAGCATTAAGAAGAACAAAGACATCATGTTAGAGATGCAGTTACCTTAAAAGACAATGCTCTCCTGGGCTCCCTTGTTATCAGTCAGAAAACAAAGCAGAAGGTAGTAGGTTTAGAAATAAAACACAGAAAAGTGCAATGGAGCTTCCTTTTGATGCATACCAAGTGGGCAGGTTGGAGCCAAAGACAAACCATGCCCCGATGTGCAGAGCCCAAGCTTCCCCTCATCTTTTTATGGAATATCTCAGCCTAGATTAAAACATCCCCCTCTAAGGTGGGAAGTGGGCACATCTGTTTGCCTAGACTGCTGTATGTGATGGGATTTTCAGCTAGATCAGTGCTGAGTAAATACAAGTGAATGATACAAGTCCTACAGGAAGGTAACATCGCAGCTAAATAACTATTAAAAAAAAAATAATTTTGGGCACTTCCATCATTGCTAAAAAAACAAACAAACAAACAAGTTTTGCAGGAGAAGCCAATAGTTACCTTTTTTACACATTAGGAAAATAACATTGTTTTGAAGCTTAGTGCCACAGGATGTCTGGGGCAATCACTTCAATAAAAGGTGTCCCAAATATCCCTAGAAAATACAGGGTGAGTGACTTGCATCTATGTCTTCAGAAAAGCCAACATCTCAAACTTATTGAAGGGGTCTTTAGTTGTACCATCTAAACTAGACAGATGAGCGTACTCTACCCTTCTACAGCAGACACTCCCACTGAATGATGCATTGCTTTCTACCTGTTTAATTTTTCTAATTTATTTGGATCAAACTGTTCCTTTCAGCATCAACAGCTGAGGTGATGTTGATTCCTTCAGCAGAAGCAATTAGCTCCATGGATGCAACTCACAAGGCAATTTCTCAAAAGCAATGCTGATCAGTTAAGCCCTATCCAAAAATCACACTCTCGGTGAGAGATTTCCAGACAGCAATGCCACTTTCCAGCAGCTCCCAGCACTGGGAAAGGAAATTCTGTGTTTATTTCTAAAATGAACACAATATAGGAAAAAGGATCCTTGAAAGGCAGTCAGCTTAATGTGATTTGTGCACTTAGTTTGGTTAATATACAATTCCTGATACCCAAGATTAGAGCACAGACTAAAAATACAGAAACTTTTTTATACATCTTTTGTTCCTGTTTGTCCTCTCTCCTATGTGTTTTCCCAAACAAGATAAGATAACTACAGCCTCTGAGAGGGATAAGCAGTCATCCCCCAGACCCAGATCTGCAAATCTTTTCGTCTAATGGCAAATACCCGATAAAAGACAAATAGCCCTGAACCAAATTCATAGTTGGTGTAACTCAAGTAACCCCAGAGGGCTACAGAAGGACAGATTTGCACCTGCCTTCCGACCTACTTCTAAATACACTGTTTCCACTGTACAAAAGCAAAAAAGCAGAATCCCAGCAGGCAGAGGAATAAACTTCCAGCACTACAATGGTGGACAAGGAAACACTCCACACCCACCATGCACTCACCTGTTCTCATCAGCAAATGAGAAAGCTTTGGAATTGCATGCCTTTTTTTAAAGCCTCCTCCAAAAGAGAAATTAATTAAGAGAAAAACAAAAATGAACAAACAAAAAAAACCCCAAAAACCCAGAGGGCAGGACAAGCAACAATTCTCTGCGCCGAGAACAGCAGTGAATGATGAGCAACTCGTGTTTCCTTGGCTCAGTGTCTGCACTAGTGCTTTACAAATCCTTGTACCAGTGCACCTGCTATCAGCGTACAGACGCTGGCCACTACAACTCGGTCAGCTAGGAGTTCCAAGCATTCCCTTCCATGTGGCTCGCTCTCCTTCTCAAGCACAGAGGGTCCTGAAATGCCTCAGAGCACGCAGCATCCTCTCTCAGACACATCTTAATTAGGCTGAGCAGCCACCCAAGGCAAAGCAAGCAGCTAACGAGTTTGTTCGGTGCCTGGAACTGTTAATCAGAACACATCTCACCACCTGTGAGACAAAATCAAGAAAATCTTCATGCTATTTGCAGCTACCGCAAATCTGCTTTTGCCACTCCTTGACCGACAACACCATTTACAGACCAGCGCTCAGGCTGAAGCAGAACAACAAAGTGCACAGCTGTACTTACGGAGATCCCGTAGCTCCATCCTTCCTGATGACATATCGCCTCCCACACCAGCGCAAGCAAATGACTTAATGCTGCTGTTTGGGGATGGCACAGTGTGCGTGAGCGGCAGATGGTCTCCGGTGAGGCTCTCTGACAGTCCCTGTCCCTTGTGCTGCCATGTGAGAGGGGCCCCCGCACACCGTTGCCTGGTCCCAGTGCCGCCCAGCTTTGCTTATGGTGTGGTGCTGCTGGCCAGGCAGGCTCCCATTGGCACGGCGGGTGACGGCAGCCAATCGCAACCGGCTCCCGTTTCGGGGAAACTCCTGCCCACTTATTCTGCAGCTGGGGAGACCCTATTTCTCAGGAAGAGCATCGCGCTCCCAGCATCACAGGGGGAAAGAAAAACCCTGCCTGTCCATCTCTGTGATTCCCCCACTTGCCCTCCCCAGGGCTGAAGGGATAGAGGCAGAGCCGGGGGAAACATGGGGAGCGCACCGAGCTGAGCCAAGCGGAGACGCACAATTCCTTGCTCCATCGCCATGGAAACAGCCTGGATGCAGCGGGATGGATTTGTGCGGCACATCTGCCGCCAGGCTCATGATCAGCAGCAAGCTCGCCTCTTGCCTCTGTTCTTGCTGCTTATTTCATGGGGAGTTTGCCTTCTCTTTTCAGATGCACTAGGAAAGTAGATGCAGGCAGAGATGTGCACACGTCAGCTTTCTCCTTGTGCAAACACCTCGTGCTGCATGTATGTATAAGCACATGTGTATGGCCAGGAGCAATAACTTGCATCTATCCATATTCCAAGGACATGTCCAGATATTACTCCTATTTCACGTTCGAGTAATGGACCAACACAACTGAATAGGCAATCAAAATAATACACTTTGCTTTCCAGTTACTTAAATTCCACCTTAAAGTGGGGTGATAATCTGACATGACTATTAAGAAACTTCACCATTAATCTGTTGTTTTTTTAGTGGGCTCCTAAAATGGCATCTAACACCCACAGAAGGCTACACCTGAGTCAGCAGGCAGCAAGCTCCTCAAGGGGTGCCCACAACCCTGTCCCAGGCCAGATGATGTGCCACCAGGAAAACTCTGCACACAAAAGGGTTATTAACCACGGACATAGGTCTCTGTCCTGCACTCTGACAATACCAGAAGGAAGAGATTACTAGGTTAGGAGAGGAATGGAAGCAACAGTTAAGAGGGAAAAAAAGATTCACAGGTCAGTAATGGAATCAGCAAAGTGTTTTGTCATTTTAGAATCATTTCTGACTGCTCCTCAGACTTTCTTTGGGGCACCTGAACAAACCATTCATCTTCAATTACTGAACCCGCAGAAGGGCAATAACACTTAAATGCATCCATTTATATTACGAGGATAAAACCTGAAAGATCACAAGATGCTGACATACTATTATAATGGTGCTAGAGAACAAGTTCAGATGGAAAAAATGAAGATGTTCCTTTGTCACGAAAACTTTATTTAAATAAAGAAGAACATAAAAATGAAGGTGTCTCTAAAAATAAGCATTCCTGTGTTGTTCTAATAATAGAAACCCACTGCATTTACCATGGCAAGCAGTGGCATTTCAAAAAGCTGCCTGCTGCTGGAGCCCTGCAGGTAGAATGAAGGCCACTCCTTGTTGGATTTCCTCTGCCAGCCTCCTAATCTAAAGTCCAGGTAAGTCTTTAGAATCCTTGGGCCAAGTGCTCAAGTGGAGAGTCAAGAAGAGAGAGCAGCACTGAGGCATCTGTCTTTTCAAGGCATCTCTCACTCTTATTAGTTTTGACTGAAAAATGAGTTCTTAAGAGAGCTGTATTTTCCAACGGATAAGGATGTTAGAAGGATTCACTTCTTGCAGTGACTTACTTCTGGCTTTTTATTTTCCTCCTAAGCAGTGTGAGCCACCACTTCCTGCAGCACCATCTCCGTGATAATTACCCTGAGTCTATAGACTTTTGTGGCCTCTCTTTTAGTTCTGAATCCTCAAACTTCAGTAAGATATGTGTGTGCATTTTAGGGGAAGACAGACCAATTATGAAGATGAGTTTTGCTGTCAGGACTTGCTGGAAAGAAGTTTCTTTCCAGCCCCATATTTCTCCCCTTGCTTTCTCCACCCACAACCCACAGGGGAAGAAGGGTTTGGGGATGTGGTACATACTCCACCCTTTGTATGGGAATTATAATACAGCTCAGCAGTTTGACGCTCAGTTTGTGAGCTCTAATTGTAGTGTCTTATGGCCTGAAAATGTTGTCAATATGCAGAACTTAAACCGTAAGTAAATACATAAAATATTTCTGGGCAAAGAAAAACAACTGTCACACTCCTCGTGGTTCTCTACACCGAAATTTGTTTGTTAAGCCAGTATTAAATTGGAGAGCTTTTTAATCACATACATTATCCCTTTCTGTCGTATGACACCCAGAGGTCAAAATCCTCCATTTGCTTTTGTTTAACCAAGTGCTACTGTAAACAAAAGTAATGATTATGAGGGCAACTTTGAAGTACCTGGAAAAACCTTTGCTGGGCCCAAATTCCAAAACTCCTCATCTGCATTTAACCCCCTAGCAGAAAGAAGACTGCATTCCAGATTAGGGCAGCCAATGAAGAATTCAGAAGACCCATTTTAAGGCCTTTTCCTGCCATAAGAAAGGAAAACAAGTGACAGAGATGGCTGCTTCTAAAAGCAAGCAATTAGATTTGACTTTAGAAAATTTCACCCTTTGCCACTCGCTTTCTTAGTAATTCCTGCTGTAAATTGCATTTCTTTTCCTTCCAAGGTTGTGATGTGAGAATAAACAGATTAAGAATTTTGCTGTATTCTGAAGCAGGACAGGACACAAATACATGAGGAAGCTTTTGAGGGAGATCAAAAATTCAAGGCCAGAAAAATCCAGGCAATTTTAAACAGACATAAGAAACCAGAATTGTGAAAAATCTTCTAAGTCTGTGAGATAAAATGAAGTTGTTCTGCTGAAAGGATCAAAGATTTCCAGGAAGGCTTCACACCAAAGATGCTGCTTGCCAATCCAACAGCCACAGTCAGCAGCATGCTGTGATGGACAAAGACCTGTTTGTGTGTGGGAGTGAAGGAACAATCAGCAGTGATATAATGCTTACTCATCCTTCCAGATCATGAGTTTTACTATTTTTAGCCTAGATACCTACGTGGAGAAGGTGGTTAACCTACTAAAACTAAGTCACAGACATGTTGATTGGCTCTCAGTAACTCCTCATTCAAGATCCTATATTACCAGTCAATTCTCAGTAAGCTTTCTTCGAAACTCCATTTGCAGAAGCAGCTGAATTGTACCAGGGACAGCCTGTCCTATTTACGCATCCCAGGAATACCTATAGATTTCCCTTCCATATCCACATTCTCAAAGTAGCAGTTAGCACTCAGGCTGTAGGTAATCCAAAGAAGTATTTCAGAAGCTTTCAAGACTGTATTTCACATTTATCTCGCCTCCTTTACCAGAACACCCAACACTTAATTTTAAATAGCCAGGTTGTGGAGTTTCTTGGTTTGCTTGTATTTTAATGTTAATGCAACTGAAATGAGCTTTTGGACAGCAATGTGTATACACAAAGAAAAAATGAAAACACTAGGCCAGGAAATAAAGAGCTATCTGTCCTGTCTGCCTCTGAAGACAGCCTTACTACAAGCCACAGAGCTTATCTGGCTAGGAGAACTCAGTGCTATGTAAGCTGATGAAAAGTCTGTCAGGAATGCAGCTTTGCAAATCAGATTAGACACGACCTTCAGAGGTGATCTGCCACCATGTCATCCAGGAAAGTCTGTATGAATTACAAAAACAAAGAACCTTCTCCATAGCACGGACAGGGCTGATTTACACTACCCCATCACCCATGTGCACGTTTAGTATTCACTACTTTCTCCTGTACTTTGAACACAGGGAGCATTCAAGTCTTTTCCTGCATCACCAGGTGAGCTGCCATTGTTCTAAGGATGCATACGTACATTAAAATATGATTACATGCAGCCTGTGGGTTAGATAGAGCGATCAGTATGCTAAAATAGGCACCTTCTATAGCAGTGGAATAATGTTTGGATTGTGCATTGTTCTCAGATCTCTGAAATCACTCTAAATAACTTCACTCTACTTTCAGGATGCAGGGAAGAGTGGTAAAGAAAATCTTTACTTATGTTATAAAAATTAAGTTGGATCTTAAGTTTGGTTCAAGAGCCTTGGACACAGTCAGCAACAGTCCAGACAATGAATGTCCAGAGGTATTGAATCTGCATCTTCATCTTCTCTGACAACTGAAGCTCTTCAGCTAAGCCAAAGGCAGCCTACAAACTACCAGAATTGGCTACAGGAGCTGATATGAATATTCCTCAGTTTTCCTATTGCTAAATGATTACATGCAGTTTGGGTGGTGAAAGATCTAATCTAGACAGCGCAATGGTATGCTCCGTTTCCCCATTCAATATTAACTCCAAGATTTAAAATATCACACTAAACACAGAGCCAAAACATCCTCATGTCAAAAAAAACCCCAAAACAACAACAAAACAACCCAAACCAATCAAAACCAACAATCAAAACCAACAAATGGAAAGGAAAAAAGAGCAAAAAGTCAGGTATAAAAAACTTGCTATCAAAAAAAGAAGAAGAAAAAAATGGAATCAGAGTGAACGGATTTAATCAAAATTATTTCCAACCTCGAAACTGGAAACTGCGAGGCTCTAGCTGAAAAACAGCCTCATGTGATGCTTAGGTTTGGTGGCAGCGTCACATACAATTATAGTTAGTTTGTCTTTGTATAGCTATCATTTCAAACAACCTTAAAATACACAAGCCCCTGCAGCCATCTGCAACCTTTAAGTCTTGCCATTTCAAGCATACATAGCAGTCTTATAGCATGCGAGGGTACTGAAGAACTTCAAATCAATTATAATAAATCTAGATAGAAGACAGAAAAAGGTTTCACATACACATCGTCAACTTCAAGATTCCTTACACAGCCCTCAGAACAGAACTGCAAGGGCCACTATAATTACGTTGCTGTGTAAGTTCTGAGATATTCACCCTACGAGAGCATTTTCTGCCAAATCTGTCACATTGGGAACAGTATTTCCCTGCTCCTTTCACCCCCATTTTGTTCAAATGCTTATTTATTTGTATCAAAAATCCTTTGCCACATTGCTGAGAGAACTTCCAGTCAGATCACTTTCATCTAATTCTTTCATTCACTCACTTGTTTCAGAATACACATGGCTATAACAGAACCATTTCACATTGCTGTATCGTTATACCCACTATCTTCTTCTACCTTTAGCAATTTCTTCAGCATGTGCTGTGCTCAGGCTGACAGACAAGAGACACAAGCTGGATTTATCTGCAATCCAAACTGTCTGAGACTTCCCTTAATGCCTACTCTCTGCAGGATGGGAACCGAGGAATGAATGTCATGCTACTGCCCCTGCTGAAATGGAGTATGCCACGTACAGATCTGGTCTTGCCTCTCTTATATACAAGCAAGATCCCCTCCTTCTTATTAATTTGGGCATTATGTTCTTCTGGAAGGTGGAGATTAAATCTCTACTTGACCATATGACAATGAGACAGAATGATTTTACATTTTGGCTTTTAACAAAACCAATTAGGAAGGACCAATAAAAAAGAAGAAGAATTTATCTGACGCAGTTATCTGAACTTACTCTGATGCTGCCATGGTTCACCATTTCAATAGTGATGTATGAGTTCGTTTAATATGTTACTAATGAATAGGTACTTAGGAACTACTTAAATGGCAGATTATTTACCCCACTGACTGTAGCAGCCCATGTGTCAGCACATCTGCCGCAAAAGATTAAATCTGTACACATAAAACTCAGGTTCCCTTCTGCTCATGGGAAAGAGTTTGGCAGGGTGAGACCTGAAGCAGAGGTGCTCGGTTATATCTAACAGGACTTTAAGGATGTTGCAGAGGGTGACATCAGCAGATATCTCAGGTTTTCTAAACAACTTGTATACCTTTTTTGAGGCACTATGGAAAAAAAGAAACCAGGATTTGCATTCTGGAGAATTTCTACATATGTGTTTTAATTTCACAAGCTTCTGTGCTGTGTTATTTAAGAATAACACTCGGACATACAGCAGCCTTGTGGGGAATTGTGTTAGTGTGATTAGGAACATTTAAGAACAGAATGACAATGTGGTTGATAATGTTTCAAAAGATTGTACTGAAAACAGTACAATTACAGTGTTGTTTGTGCCCTGACCCGCCTCCTCAAGCTGCTGTATAAGGATCTCTTAATCAGTATTTTACAAGCTGTCGATGAGGTCCTATCCACCATTTAAGACATTCACTTCACACTACTCTTACATCACAGACTCAGGGAAGGGTAAGTGTCAGAAGGCTTGGGAGTGCAGAAAGAGATTGCCAAGACTAGAGTTAATGAGAAGAAGAGAAAACATAAGCATAAGGCTAGCCGACAGGTCCAGCAAGTACCCAACACACTTCCATGTAAAGAACGAGCTCTGCCTCCTTCCACCTCTTACGGGCACCAAAGGGAATTTGCTCACATAAGCTGAATGAACTGGCAGGGCTCTTTCCTATGCTGTTATCTTTTGCAAGTAATCTCTAATAACAGCAATATACCAAGTGTACACTAGCTTTAGCTAGGGCATCATAGGGCAACTTGGAGCATGTAAAATGAACTGTAGTTCCTTCTGTGCCCAGCTCTAATAGCTCTCTGTTCCTAGAACCATCCCTCCTCAAAGGCACTAGCTGACACTTCTTCAGTCTGTCCCCATGTACATGGAAGCGTGCAGCCCAATATACATACCCTAGACACGTGGCTTTGCACAACAGCAGGGCGCCTACACACGCCCATTCACAATCATAGGGAGTATAAATAGCCTGGCTTTATAAATAAGCTTGCTTAAATGAATACTCTTACTTAAATAAATCTCACATAAACACTCTCACATGCTGCCTAGTGCATCTCAGGTTTAAGTCTGGAAAGTGGCAACCATGTTAGAATGACAGGAGAAACAAAGCATGAAAATAAAGCACATGAACACCCCATTTTGAGATTCAACAGATATGAGTGACAGGTAAGGCCAGTGTCCTGATGTACCATTCCTCTGGTTAAGGCTTTGTGAAAAAGAAAAGAGATAAATGAGGCAAAAAGAAACTGCAACCAGAAGAGATCCTCAAGCCCTAAAGCAGCAGCCCACACAAAACTGACATTACAAAAATAAACCCTCACATTCTCAGTTGGAAGGAAAAAAAAAAAAAAAAAAAAAAAAGGAAAAAAATGTATTAGGAAATGGAAAGTAAGTTTCCTTTCCCCTTCTCTGCATCTTTGGAAAGACACCGGATGACTGTCCAGACCCTACACCGTGCTCATATCTACAATATGCTTTTATGGACATTTCCTGTCTTACCCTCTCCAAAACATTTCAAGTAGCTGTTAGGACAGTCTTCCCTTAAGACAGGTAGGAAGGACTAGCTGTCACAAAGGACTCTATGAACCTTCCTATAGCAATCCTGCTTCACGTTCAGCCCACACGCCAGGACCAGCATTATCCACGTTCTGGCTCGTTTTGTCAGGACTTCTGCATCAGCTTGTAACTTCCTTTCCACTAATGAGTCCCTTGCTAATCGATCCTGCTGAGTGCATATTTCTTTAGTCTCAATCATCCACGCGCTAAAGATGCCCATCAGTAGCACAGCAGAGCCGTACTTACCATCTCTCAGACAAATCCCACCTTGCACTCACTATTTTGATTGAACTGCTCACCAAATCACCAGAACTCCTCTGACTCTTACGTCCTGTCTGCCACTCACCCTGTGCTCCTTTGCCAGCATGATGGTCCTCATCCATCAGAATAAAAACTCTTGCTATGTCAATGGTTCAATTAGCAAAGGAGCAGGCAGCTCATTACAATCATCCAGGCTTTTGTTCTTTGTCATTCTTGACTGCAGATGCAGACATCAAAAATTCAAAGAGCACTTATGGGAATATCATGTTATTAATTTCCTAGGAAAGTTTTACTCACTGCTTTGTGGGTGTTTTGTTGCTGCTAATTTTTTTCAGCCTTTAATGCATGCACACATTGTATAAATATAAGACAACAACAATAAAAGACAATGCTAAAAAATGCCACTGAGATGCTCTAAGATCAGATTTTGTTAAATGACCTCATTTGTATCAAGTCCCACCCCTTACAACTATGGAGGAAAAAGCCAAAATCAATACTGCTGAATCTGTCTGCTATACTATGACCTTTTCATGCTATCAGAAAAAATGATAATATCCACTCATGCACAAAATACGGCTAATATCTTCATACAGAATCAAAGAATCGTAGAATCATCAAGGTCAGAAAAGATCTCTAAAAGCATCTAGTCCAACCATTCACCGCCCACCAACACTATTCACTAAACCATGTCCCTAAGTACTATTTTTACCTTTAAACACCTCCAGGTAACCCCACCACTTTTCTGGGCAACCAGTTCCAATACCTGACCACTCTTTCTGAGAAGAAATAATTTCCAATACCCAATCTGAATCTTCCTTGGTGCACCTTTTAAGGTCATTACCTCTTGTCCTATTGCTAGTTACCTGAGAGAAGAGGCCAATCTCCACCTCACCACAACCTCTTTTCAGGTAGCTGTAGAGAGCTGTAGAGAATGATGTAGATACCTTCCAATGTAATTTTCTGTAAGCCAAAAAAGACTATCCATCCCAACCGCAGTGAAAAGCAATGTTCCTTGGAACTGTTATTATTGTTAGGATTATTAATACTTTTGTTATTATTATATTATCCCAGGTATTTATACAAACTGGGAGAAGAACCCCTTGATAGTAGCCCTGTAGAGAAGGACTTGGGGGTCCTGGTGGACGAGAAGCTGGACATGAGCCAGCAGTGTGTGCTTGCAGCCCAGAAGGCCAACTGTGTTCTGGGCTGCATTAATGGAGGGGTGGCCAGCAGGGAGAGGGAGGTGACTGACCCCCTCTAGTCAGCTCCTGTGATGCCCCATCTGCAGTGCTGTGTCCAGGCATGGGGCCCACAGCACAGGAAGGACATGGAGCTCTTGGAGCGGGTCCAGAGGAGGACCGCTATGATGATCAGAGGGCTGAAGCACCTCTCCTATGGGGAAAGGTTGAGGGAACTGGGCTTGTTTAGCTTAGAAAGGCTCCAGGAAGACCTCATGTGGCCTTCCAATACTTGAAGGCAGTGTATAAGTGGGAGGAGGAACAGCTGTTTACAAGGGTGGATAGTGATAGGACATGGGGGAATGGTTTTAAACTGAGACAGGAGAGGTTGAGGTTAGATATTAGGAGAAAGTTTTTCACACAGAGGGTGGTGACACACTGGAACAGGTTGCCCAAGGAGGCTGTGGATGTCCCATCCCTGGAGGCATTCAAGGCCAGGATGGATGTGGCTCTGGGCAGCCTGGGCTGGTGGTTGGTGACCCTGCACATAGCAGGGAGGTTGAAACTAGATGATCACTGTGGTCCTTTTCAAACCAGCCCATTCTATCATTCTATGATTATTTAATGGAGTCCCACAGCTTTCCTTGGGACTTTTGAACAGCCCTAGCTTTTTATCTCATCCAACGACGTATGTGTGATTTTGCATCAGCTGTGCTCATCAGCTGGAAAAAATTTCTTTTAAAGCAGTTTTTGGACTGAAATTTCAGCATAAATCTGTGCTGTGGATCTGATGGAGCCATGATCCCATTCACTTCAACTGCTGTAGCAGAGTCAACATGAGGAGGAAGAGGTGGGCATCTGGTAGGGACTCTGTCCTTAGCTAGGTTAATCAGATAACTGATAGAAGAAACCTGGTCTTTCTTTAACTTGCTCTGATGTAGCAAATGACAGAAAGAGGATGGAACAGACACGCCTGGATGCTTCCTGATGTCCCCACAAAATTATTTTGTCCTTATGGGTGTAAAAAAGATGTACATATTCCCTGCTCTTTGCAAGTGGTAGGTAGAATCACTACTTCATCTTCAAAATGAAGAGATAAATTTATAATAGTCAAGCAATGCAGAAGCAGCTGCAAAAACTGACATAAACTGCAAGTTCTGTCCTCTCCCCCCAGCCCCCAGCCTCTGAAACACAGACATTTACAGTGGTAAGCCAGTAGTACTTCTACCTGTTACATTACCACTTTATTAAGTGTTCTACCATTTTCATTCCATTAATGTTTTCCTGTGATGCATTTCAGAATTGGTTTAAAAAAAAAGGAGAGAGAGGGGGAGAGAGAGAGAGAGAGAGAAAGAGGCTTAAAGACTTCAGCCTTCCTTAATCATGCAGGGATATATTTTCAAAGCAGTATGCCAGGAGTATTCCACGTGATTCTCATTCATGTTAAAATTAGAGACACCAGAATAAACCCCATATGCTGCTTTGAAAAGGTACTGCAACGTGTCCAAAGAAAATTTCTGCAGCTTAATGGTGCTTGCACATTTTTTTCTGCCTGCTTTTCTTCCTTTGATTCCTGAATATATTTTTAACAGCTCTTAATTTATTTCTCTTTTAATAACACTTTGTACTATTTGGAAAAAATAAAAAGAAGTGATTTGCTGGTTATCTTGGTCTCTTTGCAGCCTTTTTATTTATTTTTTTAGTTATCAGTTCAATCAGAATAGCTTTGCTCTGTACTATGCAAAGCTTCCAATATCACTCTCTCTTGAAATGGTCACCACAGGCAACCTGCCTACTGGAGCTGAATCCTGCAGTAAGGGCTGGCTGCTTTCCACACCTGAGCCGTCCTAGCTGTGGCTGCTGTGGTAGTTACAGAAGCCCACCCAAAGGCAGATGCAGTACTGGGTTTGCTGTGAGTACGGTTTGTTACAGTTCGACACTGTAATCACAGCAAGCATTTCATGTGCTGCGGTCATGTAGGTACAAACTGATAAATGCTGGTAGACTACAAAATTTGTCAGTTATAACTATTGTCTTCTTCATCACCTAAAGAGAGAGATATTTTAGCCGAGATTTCATTTTCTGACTGCTCCAGTTCTCTTGTCCTTGCCCTCCAAGTTTTACTGCGTACTAAGGCTGCACGTGAGAGACTGCACTGAGAAAAAGCATGAATGACATATCATCATGTTTTCCTCATCCCATCTCATTATTGTCTCAAATCCAACACGTTGTCACTTACAATAAAAATGCAAACACTGTATCCAACTACATCATTAACCTTTAAAGGATATAAACAAAGGGAAAAAAGTCTGCCTAGGTCCTTAACATAAGAAAAAAATTGTGAGATTGGTTCATTATGTGTCTGTGCTAGTTTTAATGATGGATAATGATACGAATTACTATTTTCCCCATTCTTGTACTGAAAAATGAGGTATTTTCTACACATGGAAATACAGAGTAATTCAGGTTGCTAGGAAGTTCTAGTGGTCATCAGGCTCCACAAGCACATCAGATCTTAGCTCAAGCTTAAGCCAACTTGCTCAAGGTCTTGCCTAGGTGAGTTTTGAGTTTCTCCAAGAATGAAGATAGTGTGCAACCTGTCCTAGTGCGGCACCATTGTCAGTAATTGGAAATATTTTATTCTTATGTCCAACTACAGTTTCCTTCTCTGCAGTTTGTGACCACTGTGTTTTTTCCCTTCACTGCTTACTTCTGAGAAGGGCATGTATTTTCTCTACAGCTTCCTGTTCAGGTAGTGGAAAAAGACAGCAACTAGATCCAACCTCCTCTGTTCAGCCAGGTGAACAAATGTCGCTCTTTCCCAGTTCCCTTGAACAGCAGACTCCATTCCCCTTGATCACCATTGTGGCCTTCTACAGGACTAGCTGAATTTGGTCAACCTCTCCCCTTTATTGGGGCACAAAACTATACGCAGTTTCTCCAAATGCTGCCTCAAAAGTGCCAGGGGGTGGGTGGGTGTGGAAATAATCACTTCCTTTGAGCAGCTAGCTATGCATTAGCTAATGCAATTCAGCATGCAGATAGTCCACAGCACACAAGCACGCGATACTCATCAAAACAGGGACCATCCTACCAGTAAAGACCTACAATTATATGAACAAAACATGAAATTAGTCTGGGCCCTCAGTTTGCATTGGCAATCATGTATCCTCAGCCTGCTGTGGTGCAGAAATTAATTTCAAAGCCCTAGCCATGGTAAAAATCAATACTAGATACTGAAGTGTTACTCTAGTACTAAAATCAAGAAGCGTAGAGAAGGAAATTAGAATCATCAAATTCTTTCAAATGATAATAACTGAAGCAAATGGAGCAGCTATGAAACATTGTGTTCTCTGGGTCTTAAAAGCAACAAGCCAACAAAAAAAACACCCAACTCACGCAAAACTAAATAAGTTTATGGAGACGTTGCCCTTCTTTTCTTCCTAAGTAGGGTCACTGGTTTAATGATTTTCCTTTAGGTGGTACCTTTAACACTGCACACTCTGAAAGGCCATTTAGGCCATGTGTATGTCTGAAGCCATTTGCAGACTGCACACATAGAACATTTTCTACCTGAGGTTTATTTCCCAGACTCACAGATCTTTTATCAGAGAAAATTAAGCCGAAATTAAACCTACAGTCCGCTGTACGTAAACTTATGCTGGATAAAGGAATTTATCTATCATTGCTATTAAAATGTTGTGTTCATGCAGTTACTTGCAAGTGGAGACTTGTTTGTTCAGATAGCTAAATCTAAAGGAATAAGAAATACTTCTTTAAATGCAATTTCGACTTAAAAATTTCAACGCTATCCTTCAGATTTCCACCACCACTGAAAATAGCTGCCAGTAAACACTATCCCAGCTTCACAAACAGACTCCCAATATTCCACAACCTCCAAAAGTCTTTTCTGGTCTCCTGACAGGAGTTGTGGCAGCGCAAAGTTGTCAGCAGGTACCTCATCTACAGAAAGTGAGAAAAGTCATTAACACCCTCCTTATGTCAAGGAGGGTGGGAGCAGCTTTATGAGCCATGCCATTGCTCTGAAGGAAAGGGAACAGACAGAAGGAAAGTCAGGGGGAATAAATCCTGTTGGAGGCCAGAATACAGAAAGACTGAAGAAATGTTGACTAAGACAGAAACCCAGTAAAATTTCCACACACTTCCCTCCCCAATCCCGCCCTCCCCACCTCCCCCCCCAAAAAAAAAGCTGTAAAAAACTCTAGCAATTGGCTTATAAATGTACTTTTAACAAAAACAAAAAGACATGCAGGCCTTAAAATGCAGAGTAAGTATCAGTTACATGACAATCACACAAACTTAGAAATATATATATATATATAATTATATAAAATATAGAAATATATAAATACAAATATATATACATATATAAATATAAATCACAAGGAAGTAAACAGCCATTTAGTAATTTCTAAATCCCTAGCTTACACAGAAAAGACTACTTGGAAGGGATATGAAAATCTTGACAGCTATGAGACTACTTCCTTCATCTTACACATTTGATGTTGCAAAATAGGGATGTTCTGTTTTCCTACTTGGTGACTTTTGAAATGTTATTTTCAATATGAAAGGATAATCAGTCACCTCTGAAAAGGCTGACAGTATACAATACGATGGGACCTGCAGTTTCCTTTGGATTCTTGGGTAAGTAAAACAGAAAGGTCCAGGCGGTCTTTACTATTCAAGCAAAATAGATACAATCACAATTCTTAAGCTCTTGCTGCTGAGGTTCGTATATCAGCAACACAATAAAGATCAGCCAGCTTCTCTGAGACAGAAAACTGATGCTTGAAATACATCTCCAGAGAGAAAAAATTAGCATAAAATTCAAAGCATGTGTGGAAGCTATTTCCCCTGATGCTTCCATTCTTCCAGATGCAGACTTGACATTCTTGACGCAAGAATGGCTCTCAAACATTTTAGTTTCATGGTCAAGGCATTAATATCTCCATCTGACACAGCAATACCTTCAATTGTCTGCACTGGTGTCTTTTTCAACAATTCTGACACAGAGTTTGGTATTTGTTTCTTCACCTGTGACCGTGTTGTTTGGGTCAATATATGTATACATCAAATCTCTCTCCATTCCTGCACTCAGCTTCTAATTTGATACTCCTCAACAATCATTTGCATTTCTGGGGGCCTTGTTTATCTGCTAGCCACACATAATGGTAACTAATGGGAGGGGGTCTATCAATAAATTCTCTTTAAGTCATCAGTAAATGCACAGTATTTCCCAAGTGGTTGTTCAGACTGACAGCGTGCAAGGGCAAAGAAAGACAGGTCATATCGCCTTGAAAGGGTCACCTGTCATTCTTCTCTGTTTTGCTCTTGATGGATGAGTGTCAGAACCCAAGCTCACTCTTAGCTACCTTGCCTTTCCTAAGAAACTCAAGCCCCAAAACTATATGGAGAAAAACCTAACGCTTCCAGAAAGGTTTTCTAGACTTCTCTATTGATAATGTGTTTGCTGTACAAAGTTGAAGGGACTCATGTGCTGGGGTGGATTATCCATGCAGATAAACACTCCCACCCATGCTGGGCTTTGTGCAGTCCACGCAAGATGACTTGACTGTATATTCAGTGCTGCTGGCACCCCGGGTAACCTAAGAAAAGCCCAGAATCAGGCTCTTCCATTGGCCTTGTGTGTGAGTGCAGGCAGGGCTGATAAGGGAGAAGGGCAGGGGGCAGGGCATGGGATGGGGGTAGTACTCATCTCCTCCCACTCACTGCCTCTGTCCGCAGCCCTCCCTCTTGCATGCCTCTGCTGCAACAGAGCCACCCGCTCTTGGCTCACGCTGGTACATTGGGTAACAGGAGCGTTCTATCAGATGCTGGCCAGTTACCTCATCTGCTAAAAATAGAGACATGCAGCAGACTGATTGGCAGATGCCTTTTTAGTAGTGACTGACGTATTCCACCAAGACAGTATGTGAGACGTACATTCCAAAGAACAAAGGACATTTGTAAAAGGACAGATGAGACAAAACCAACAAAAAGCCCTGGCTTTGCTTACGAGACATGTATGAAAGATTTTTTCCTGCTCTATTCAACCACCACGCTATTCAGATGACAATTACTTAAAGCGAACCAGCAATAACATGAGCTCTTCTGCTACTCTAACAGAAGCTATAAAAATCTCATTGTCAGTCACATCGTTCATCACGATAACCTCATTTCAACTGAAACAAAATCTCTGAGACACCACCTCCCCCCCCCTTCATTCTCTTTTTTATTTGCCTATAATAAGGTCTATAGTCTAGGGAGCTCTTGGGCTAAATTCCATGCATTGTGATTCACAAAATGAAAATCTGGTATTATATGCCCACTGACATTCACATCAGCAGCAATTCATGCAGCAAAAAGCCATATGCCATGCACTTCTGATTTAACTGTACTACAGAAACATATCCTAGAAAGAAGAAATAAAAACACAGAGAAAAGAGTGGTTCCTAGGACCTGATTATGCCCACACTTTAATCCAAGAATGACAAGGGCAGCATCACAAAATATGCTGCTTTCATGACAGTTCCAGTTAAGTTCTATCATTCCTTTTAGCGATTAATATACCCTGCTTACACAAGGAGGATTCTTTCCTGGTGGAAAACGTTCTTGCAGAGCACAAAGAAGGGGGTTAGCACTGATAACTTGCACCCAACATTTCTCCTCTGGTTATCAGGCTTACCACTCAATCATTTTTTCGAAGGCTAAGATGCTTATTGGCTTGATCAGCGCCCACGGAGATGAAAATGAAGAACACTTTGAAAATGTGAAGTACCAGCGGTTTTAAAAATTGCCATCTACAGGGTGTTAAGCAGATCTGCGTGTGTTCTACAGCAACACACAGACTTCATTAGAAAGCAGTGGGATAAAATCCACTCTGTCAATGAAGGCGAAGTTTTCACAAGTAAGAGTTTACATTGCTGAAACCACAAAAGATTTCCATCACTGGGGAATGGATAAGTCAAATAAATTTTTGACCAAGGAGTGGATTTCATTAAAATAGCCTTTTTTCTTTTCTTTTTTAAACAAATAAACAACAGCAACAAAACAATAAAAAATACTTTTCCTAATAATAAGAGATGCTTTGCTGAGACATTCTCCTTTGCTGAAGAATCCATCTCTTTTTTAATGTACCCACACTGGAACACAAACGAGCAGAATTTCAGTCTTTAAATGCTTTTCTTTTTAAGTCTGTGACCTCCTTGAAATCACTGAGTATGTGATCACTGGAGAAGGCTAGTTCAGCTACAGTAACAACAAGATGTGACCCCGCTACTAAAGACTTCCAAAGCCTTCTGGCAAAGACAGGAAGTAACGAAGAAACTATTTTTAAATAAAAAATAAATCTTTAAACTAGAAACCCTGTGAGGTGCAGAGAAAGGGCAAGAACATCTTTCCATTCCGCTTCATTATCCAGTATGAGAATTTATACTTCACAAATTAACTCTTATGTTTTTGAAATATTTGATTCTATTCTATATATTCTTGACAACGCCGGTGAAAACTGAAAGATTCTCAGAAAGAGGCCACTAATTACATTTAAAAATGCAAGTTCGGTTCCTATGAGTTTGATAGTCCAAACCTTTGGGATATGAATATTTGAAGTTACAGCTGACTTTTACAGATCGATCCTTCAGGAACTGGAAAGCTGCATCGTTAAGAGTCTTAAATGCCCCTTCTCAGGCTCCTGCAGCCAGAAGCAGCAAACGAGTAATAAACCTGCTTTGACAAACGCAGTGGGACACATTTGGAGATCTGACAGGTGTGGATAAATGCACAGAGATGGAGAAGTCAAAACAGTGCCATTCCCAAATGAGCAGCCGATGAAGAAATAAACTTGCAGTACCCAGCCCACAAAAAGCACAGAGGAAACACTGACCAAGTGCTAGGAAAAGATCTCCCAACACTATGTGGAACTGCACTGCTTTAACCATCTTAAGCAAGTGATTACAAATAGAATAGATCTGACAACCATCCTGTCCTCTCCTATCCTTGCTAGGGGATCTCGTTGGTACTCAAAGGGGGATATTTTTCAATCAAAAAGCCACATTTTCTGAACAAGATATGCAGCAGGCTTTCAAACTGTTAAGTGCTCTAAACATTTTTGATATAAATGTATACATTACACAATTAATGACAAATTATATTTATAGCAATGATTTGCTTTCAATAAAAGCTACTAAAATGCTAATGGCTTCAGGTGTGAAAATGTGGAATTTGTGCTAATACTGAATTCACTCTATGTGAGAATAATTTATTTGCATTATCCCTGTCTGATATAAACAAAGCACTGCCAAGGGAAGGTGCAATAAAGCTAAGAGAGAGGTGTAATCATTCCACTGGCCCAGTCTTTCCCACAAGTAAAACACAAAGAAAATTCTTCCAAAAGAGCTCTCAAATGAAGATAAATGCATCTGTTTCTGGCTACTGAGACACTGATAAGAAAACACCACCTGCTTTGGGGAACATCTGTGGAAGAGCTATTTACCACCCTTTCCCCTCCTTAATAATTAAAAGGAAAAGCAAGTGGCAGACAGGTTCACAGAAAGACCAAAGGATTTGACTTGCAAGTTGGTTTGTTTTAACTAATTTTTCTCTCCTCTTTAAGAAAATTGTTCTTCCCTTTGGCATTATCCTCCCCACATCTCTATGCATGGCTGGGAACAGCAGGGCCAGACAGGCTCGAACACTGCCGTGAGGATGGACGTGCAGCGTGCCTGATGGAGGAGGCTGGAGCAGCTGGACAGAATCCTTGTTGCTGTTCTTGGCCCTGCTGCTGTATTACGGTCAAGACACTTAGGCTCTGCATACCCTTGCCATCTGTAAAGTGGTTTTATCAAGGAGAAAACTGTGAGGTGCTGTTACTATTGCTGGAGGGCATCACCCAAGTACAGGAGGAAACCTGCTTCCCCTACTGGCCTGCTGCAAGGCAGAGCCTATGGAGCTGCCATGACACAGTCTAGCACATAAATCTGGGACAAGATTGCTGTTAGGGGGGCATTTTGAACAGGATCCATGCACATTCTGCCCTTGGAGTGTCCCCTGCTTGTAGGACACCCAGGAGGCAGGTGAGAGCTCCTCCATTACTGTCACCTTGTATTGCTGTCCTGAACTTTCCCAAACATGCTGCTCAGACCTCTGCTTCCCCATGGCCAGCTTGTACTACTTTGTGGTGATGTGGGTCCACCACACTTGTTTCCACACAGAACACTACTTACACAGTGTCCCTCCTTAAAATCCTGCCCATGAAGATTTGGTCACACTCTGAACCCAGTGATTCATTCTACAGCTGCCTTCAGTACATTAAGAAGCTGAGGAACCTGTGATGCAGCATTTCTGAACCATCATCCAGGAAAGAAATAGTATTTCTCATTTTTATGTTATGCTTGGTTACCTTTTCTGTTATCTTGTCATAGAGCAAGGAAAAACGTTCACAGGGTCTGAGCATGAGCAATAAACATCTTCTGTGGTTATCAAGTGCTTCACTGTCTGCTTTGGTATTTAATTACAGGACTCACGTAGGGCATTTATTGTTTGCATCTGCTGCCACTGTGAACAGTATCTGCTATACCGATTACTGCACAACACAGTGCTTTCCTGTTTATACCCATCAGAGCCATATATCATCCCCTTGCAGAGTAGGCCCCTCTTCTGCACAGACCCAGCGCCAAGGGCTGGCTTGTCACTGACATGGCCAGATACACAAGCCAGCTGCTGCTGTAAGAACATACCATTGCTGCTTTCCAAATGGATGTCTCTGTCCCTGTAGACATTCAAGGTCAGGCTGGACAGGGCTCAGAGCAACCTGATCTAGCTGCAGGTATCCCTGTTCATTACAGGGGAGTTGGACTAAATGACATTTAAAGGTCTGTGCCAACCATTCTATGATTGTGTGAATCTACATGATAAGCATAACTACTCCAGGGTATGCAGGTCTGCTGGTGTGGGACCAGGGCCAGCTACACCAAGATACTGAAAACAGAGATTTTTGGAGTTGTTACACCAATACAAAACACATTTTCATAGAACATTTTAAAATTGGTATTTTTTACTTCAGTGATCTGAAACATATGTCCAAAGGGCAAAATAAATTGAATTCTCAGTAATGAGGAAAATGCGTCAGTGGCACCATTAGCTGACCTTCCTCTGCTTTTCCATTCTCTAAACCTATAGTTTCAGTGAGTGCAGAGATTTTGATTTCAAGCATTGTACCCCACAGTTTTTCAGTTAGCTCAGCTTAAGTTCTGTTGCAAGGATAATCTGTGTCTTGTTATGACTAGTGATTTTTATGCCATCTAAAAACATAAAACTATCCCATAGACTAATAAAAATTGCTATCATTATGTTTACTCTCTACAAAACTGATTCAAAACCTTGGTTGGTGAATCAAGTAACTTTATTTTTTCTTACATCCTGGGGCTGGAGTCAGTAATTTTTACCCTTACTCTCCTTTGTTGTTGTTTGTTTTCTTTTTAAGATGGCACTAAGCAGGGAATTAGCAGATCTCATATTGTTCTGCAGGTCTAACAAGACAAGATACCTTTCTTCCTATTAGTACATGAATTTCAAATTCATAAAAAACATCAGACAAATCTTTGGAGAACAGAGGTGAGAGGATAATCACATTCCCCACATCTTCTATCTGCAGTCTCCTTGTCTCACAATGAGTGTATTTTACAAGAAGATCACTAACACAGGATATCTCTAAGTAAACTCTCATTAGGACAACACAGGGGCATCCATCCACCTAACTATAACTAGTGGAGATCAATACAGATTTCCTTTAAGAGTATCCTTCAATTTGGCCTCATAGGGGTTATTTTATAGTGTGGAGCCAGTACCAAATATTCAACTGACTATCACGTTAAAAATACAACCGGCCAACTCAAGTACATCATAGCCTGTGTGACAGCAGAGCCTGGATACCCTGAGCCAAGCAGAATATAGCTGGCCCCTACAGGAGGAAAAACTGACTGACAGACACCTATTTAAACTGGCAGGCTGGTGATGAAGGATTCTAGATGCTGGAGTATAAATCAGTTCAGCTTTCTTACAGTCAGAACTGTCTCCAAAAGCTATACACAATGTTTTCTTCTGTTGCAATAAAACACAGAATTATATAATCTTGTCTCCAAGCTTTATATTTTCAAAAACATAAGCTATGCTGTCTGCTCACAAATGACTGTGGAGGATAGAGCTTGTTAAGTGTCCTTTGATCATCTGTAGGCTCAAAGAAAAACAAAAAGGTTTCAAATGGAACTGTTGCCACTTGCATGTCTGTCTATCCCATTGTATCTTAATTTCTCTAGAAAACTCACCAGACGTGAATTATGCATGCCTTAAAATATTACAAAAGCAAAATATATGTTTAGCTGCCTGACTGAATTATTCTATTCAGACATCCACTAGTATACTGAGAGACTTTAAAAAAGGTTTCAGGTCTGACAGTATCGTACTATCACCATAGAGATCCAAGGAGTTTTGCTAATGCAAGGGAGTTAAGCCTGACAAAAAATGCCTGTTTTAATGAATGAGAATCAGAGAGACAAAGCATGAGATCATAAATGTCTCACTAAAACACCATCACATTCTTCTAACTATAAATAAAGTGCCATTTTATTTACTTACTAAGTCTTTTTTAAAAAAATGAACAAACCTATATGGAATCTCTACAAGATAGACTGTGGAACCACGGAGGTGTAGTATGTGATATTATTGCCAAAAGAGTCTTAATCTTTGAATAAGCTCTGAAACCTGCAAGCAAAAACCAGGCTCATAACTACCTGAGAAACCTGAACATCTATATGTCTATAGGTCATAGATGCATTCTAGAGTCTTGAGGGAATTGACTGATGTAGTCGCCAAAACACTCATAATGATATTTGAAAAATGGCAGTCAGGTGAAGTCCCTGGTGACTGAAAAAAAGGCAACATCACACCTATTTTTAAGAAGGGAAAAAGGATGACCCAAGGAACTATCAATCCATTGGCCTCTGTGCCAAGGAACATCATGGAACAGATACTGCTGGAACTTATGCTAAGGCACATGGAAGACAGGGAGGTGATGGGACAGCCAGCATAGCTTCACCAAGGGCAGGTCTTACCTGAACAATCTAGTGGTCTTCTATGATGGCATAACTTCATGAATGGACAAAGACAGAGACACTGATATCATCTATCTGGACTTCAGTAACGCCTCTGACACAGAGCCTCATAACATCCTTAACTCAAGTTGGAAAGATATAGATGTGATGGGTGGATGTCAAATGGAGGAGGAACTGGTTGTAAGTTCACACCCAGAGAGTGGCCGTCAATGGCTCAATGTCCAGACGGAGATCAGTGATGAGTGGTGCCCTTCCGGTGTCAGTACTGGGGCTAACACTGTTTAATATCCTCATTAGTGACATCAAAAATGGGATTGAGTGCACCCTCAGCAAGTTCGCAGATGACGCCAAGCTGTGTGATGTAGTTGGGAGGGACGGGATGCCATCCAGAGAGGGTCCAGGTGAATCTCATGACATTCAACAAACCCAAATAAAGGTCTTGCACCCAGGTTGTGACAAACTCCACTATCAATATAAACTGGAGGATAAAAGGGTAGAGCACCTTTTTGCTAAAAAAGATGTTGGTGTTCTGGTGGATGGCAAGCTGGACATGAGCCACCAATGTGCCTTCAGCCCAGGAAGCCAAACGTATCCCAGGCTGCATCAAAAGAAGTGTGGCCAGAAGACTGGGAATGGTAATCATGCCCCTCAACTCTCTGTGGTAAGACCTCACCTGTAGTATTGTGTGCAGATGTGGAGTCCTCAGTATAGCAAAGACGTAGACCTGTTGGAGTGCATCCAGAGGAGTGCCACAAAGATGATTAAAGTGATGGACAATTCCCCTACAAGGGCAAGCTGAGAGCTGGGGCTGTTCAGCCAGGAGAAAAGAAGGCTCCAAAGTGACCTAATAGTAGCCTTTCAGTATGTAAAGAAGAGCTGTAAGAAAGAAGGGGACAAACTGTTTACACAGTCTATTGTGGTAGGACAAGGTTTCCAACTGAAAGAAGGAAGGTTTTTTTGTTTGTTTGTTTGTTTTATGATAAGAATAGTGAAGCACAGTAGCTTGACAGAGATGTGGTGGATATCCCACCCCTGGAGACATTCCAGGTCATACTGGACTGGGTTCAGAGTAATTTGACTGAGATGTAGATGTCCCTGTTCATTTCAGGGCAAGTGGAATAGCTGACCCTTAATGGTCCCTTCCAACTTAAACGATTCCATGATTCTAAACTATTGGGAAGCATTAGATCACTTCTCTGAAGCACCTGTAACTCTTCAATGCAGGACATGAGGAAATAAGTCCTCCTACTTGCATACAAGCCTCCTACCACCTCTCCTATGCAAACTATTGTGACTAATCAGAGGTTTAAAATTCAACTAACAAAGCTCCTTCTCTTCAATTATGACTAAATGCTAAAGCAACTAGATGAGCTTTTTAATGGAATCTCCAGGTCTCCTGAAAGGGTAGGCCAAATGCACCTTGGGTCTTATACAGCTTCTGCTTGCCAAGTTTATAAAACGTGTGCATAAAGAACAGGTACTCAGCACATAGAAAGGATGAACAAAGAATATTAATGTGCCAAGGTCACCAAAGCTGCTTGCCAGGTAATGATTAAAAACAAAGTTGCTTGGTTTGGTTTGATAAAGTCATCAGCACAGGCAGCTGTCAGGTACCAACCAGATGAATAAACTTTGGGTACCACTACATAACATCTCATCCTCCGCAAATCCAGAAGTGCTTCGCAAGCCCACATGACAACATAGTTTACCTTACTCACAGATCCCTTTAAGATAGTTATCAGCTGAGTAATGCATACCACCACATCACCACAGAACGTCATCTGAAGTGGCTAAGAGAAGAAAAATCTTGTGACTAGGAGAAAGGATTTAGATAAGCAGACTGTAACTGAATTGCTAGAAAAGAAAACCACAGGAGTTTAGCATTCCCCCCGCTTAAAGAAAAGGGTTACAAATCCAAGAATGAATTCAACAGCAGAGATCCTGGATGGGCCTTTCAAGCACCACCCACAACTCTCATGTTTCCAAGAATCACAGAATGGCTTGGGTTGGAAGGTACCTCAAAGACCATCTAGTTCCAACCCCCGTGCTGTGACTGGGGTTGCATGTCACTAGATTAAGAACTTGATCATGTTGCTCAGGGCCCCATCTAGCCTGGCCTTGAGCTCCTCCAGGGATAGGGTATCCACGCATCCTTTGGGCAGCCTGTGCCAGCACCTTACCACTCTCTCAGTGAAAATCTTCCCTAACATCTAATCTAAATTCCTCCTCCTTTAGTTTAAAACCATTTCCCCTTTTCTTTTCAAAATCTAACCATGTAAAAAGTTGATTTCCCTCCTGTTTATAATCTCTATTTAAATACTGGAAGGCCATAATGAGGTCTCCCCTGAGTCTTCTCCAAGATAAACAAGTCAAGCTCCTTCAGCCTGTCTTCACAGCACTTCATACTTCAGCCCTCTGATCATGGCCCTCCTGTGGACCCGCTCTAAAAGCTCCACATCTTTCCTGGAGGCCCCAGATCTGGATGCAGTACTCCAGATGGGGCCTCATGAGGGTAGAGTACAGAGGAACAATCACCTCCTTCACCATTCTGGCCACCCCTCTTTTGATGCAGTGCAGGATACCGTTGGCCTTCTGGGCTGAAAGAGCACACACATTTATTCCATGAAGTTAAAGGCTGCCTATGTCTTCCATGACACAGGCAGTGGAATCTATTGCCAGCCTGCACATTCCGGAAGAACTGCTGGGTAAACTCACTAGATTTTCAGTAACATAAAACCACAAATAACTCACTTAACAGATCTGAGAAGAAACCACCTGATCTTCCAAAGTTCCAAAGTCTAACTCTAACAAATTTCTGTATTTCCTTTTAGGATGTTTTTGGCCATTGAGAGAAATAGACCAACTTTTACCTGAATTCCCTAGGATTACTAATGATATTCCAACTAAAGTTGTAGTAAGTTATATACAGAAATTCTTTTCCTGAGACAGAAGGCCTATAACCAATAGGCAGATATTAATACACTTGTTTAACACAACCACATATTACGAAGAGGTCTATTAAAAAAAAGTTATTACTTTTAAGTCCTTAATTTTCATATTCTACGTTCTTCAGTAGATTGCCTTGCTATTACTCTTTGCAGTTCTGTACCATTTGGAAAAAGAAGCGTGTCAGAAATTCCACACAAGAACAAGCCTCTAGGTTATCCTGCCCCGACACTTGGCATTTTGGACTTCCCTTCAGTTTTGTTTTTTTTTTTTTTTTTTGCCAGAGTTCAGGTATTGCCACTAACAAGAGGTATCTTACCAAGAAGAAATCAACAAAGGTTATTTCATACTGTGTCCTAAGGATTCACCTTTCCTCTGCAGTGGAAAATGGACACTTAGACCATTTCATTGAGAGCAGTTCCAGACAGAAGTTAGGCACGATCATCCTTACTAGTGTACACATAACATTCACATCTGGTGATAACAGCACTTCTTTGGGAGATGATGACACAATGCAGCAGTCTCACTTCTCATACTCAAGTAGTATGTCTATAATCAACATCTGGTCTCAAGTAGAGGCTCACGATTCAGTTGAAGGATCACAAAAATGATAAAGATGCTAAAGATGCCATCAAGTCGCATAAGCACAATTTTGTTGGCAAAATGCCATATATACTGTTCAGCCTCTTCTTACGCTACACAGTTAAACCAGGATGCCTAGGGCCCATAAAGACACACAGCCTTGTTCTCAACAGCTTTGCTGTCAGAACATTGGTTGAAACTTTCAGATTTCTCTTACAATGAAAAGGGTGTAATAGCAATAGTTATTTGTTCTGTTTCAGCTGGCCAGACTGTACAGCACTTTGTCAGGACTGTGACCCCTCTTGAATATTTTACCACTTTAGCGCTTGTATGAAATGAAAGGGATGCACAGAATTATCACTGCAGCACTCTCTTTGCATTATTTACAACATTAGAGGCTGCAGCACTTCAGCATAATATTGCTAACATAAAAAGGCAGAAATTCGCCTCAAGCCAGGTTTTTATTTTCAGTCTGCAGTTAAAGATGATTGAAAAAGGTCTATGAACTTCTCTTATATCTTCCATTCCAACTGCTACTTTCTAAATGCTGCCCCTCCAATGTGTAGAGAATATGAACAGAAGAAATCCCACAGTATTCAGCAGACATAGGATCAGTAAATCCCTGTACCTCTAGGGAAGAATGGCCTTGTTTCACCATTTTGCCCAGTGATTCCGTCCCCACCCCTTTTCTTGCCTTATTGAAGTCCTCCGAAGTTGCCCTCATTTCCTTCCATGTCTTGTTCAAGAGCTGAATGCAGATACAGAAGAACTCCTCAAACGATCTGTCATGTGTGAAGAACATGGGATGGAAATCGTTGCACGTCTCACTGGCTAAAAACAGAAAAACAAGGAGTAGTGGAATAAAACATTTAAAGGCACGAGTGGAAAAAAGAAAAAATAAGAACACCACAAAAAATCCCCCCAAACGCAAATATAGTACAACGTCACAAACCATAATTCACAAGAATCATAGTTCCAGTAGCAAAGGTTGTCAAAACATTATCTTGAAAATCTAGCCTTAGTCTACAGTCTTAAAGTTAATGAAACACAGTGCTTCTCTGCATGAGACCATCAGCAAGAGCAAGAGGAAGCAATGACCTCCTTGCCTGAATATTCTCACAATGGGTGCCTAACCAGTGCTAAGTTTTTATTGTTCTCGGGACAGAGAAAGACACAGGCAGAAACATAAGTATTCTCAATGAAACAGTCTTTCGACTGCTAACGGTGTGTATCCTACTGTCAGCTGAGAACCAAACACTAAGCACGAGTCACAAAATAAAATCACCAATGTTGGAAAAGACCTCCAACATCATCTACTCCAATCGTCCACCTACCACCAGCATTTCTCCACTAAACCATATCCCTTAGTAAAACATCCAAGTATTTCTTGAGCACCTTCAGTGATAGTAACTCAACCTCCCTGGGCAGCCCATTCCAGTGCCTGACCACTCTTCCAGAGGAAAAATGTTTTCTAATAGCCAACCGGAATTTGAGGCCATTACCTTCCACCCTATCACTAGTTACTAGGGAGAAGAAGCCAACTGCCACCTTTCCAGAATCTCCTTTCAGGTAGTTATAGAGCGCAATGAGGTCTCCCTTGAGCTTCCCATCTTTCAGACTGAAGAATCCCAGTTACCTCAGCCATTCCTCATAAGACTTGTGCTCCAGATCTCTCACCAGCTTCACTGCCCTTCTCTGAACACACTCCAGGCCCCCTTGAAGGGGCCTAAAACTCAATACAGTACTCAAGGTACTCACTCACCAGAGCCGAGTACAGGGAGGTGATAATTTTCCTGCTCCTGCTGGCTACATTATTTCTGATACAAGCCGGCATTGGCCTTCTTGGCAAGCTGGGCACACTACTGGGTCATTTTTAGCTGTGTCAACCAATACCCTCAGGTCCATTTCTTTCACACAGCCTTCAAGACACTATTCCAAGCCTGTAGTGTTGCCTGGGGTTGTGATCAAACAATATTAGACCACTGTACTGAAATATGAAGCTCTGTTGACACAACTGATTAGCTACTGTATTGTATATGGGCATACCACAGAGGTAAACAGAGAAATCTAGATAGACATATGGATGAAAATACAAGCAATTACATTTGTTCTTTGAAAATAACTGGAAACAAAATAAATGGATCTTATGTCACCTGTCCCTTATTTGAGGTAGGGCAAAGAAAAAAAAAAACAAAAACAACAAAACACAACACACACAAAACATAATTTATAAAAATCAAACACAGGCTTTAAGAAAGGCAAAATGAAACACTACTACAATTACGATTCTAGAAAGGAAGAGTTTAATTTGATAAGACCGCTATGAATCTCCTGGAGCAAAGAAGGTATTTTCAAGAACTAATGGCAGAGCTGAAGCAACACTGAACTGTGGGCCTCCCTGAGAACCTGGGAACAAAAAGGGCTTTAGCCAAGGGCAGAAGAGATCTTAAAAACTTGCCGTGGCTTGGAGGGCCACCTCAGTAGGCTGCACATTTATCCTCTTTAAAAAGAACAGGTTGACTCAGTTCTTTATCACATACCCAGTTCTCAAATCTCTCAGTTTCATCTCTCAATTTTCCATCTAGTGTTCTTCTGATCTTTTTCAGTAGCCACTCACATGCCCATACAGCAGCATCTTCCCTTCCTCTAGGATCAAACAGCCATAGCTTAGGTAGGTTTTATCCTCTTCAAGAGTGGTAGTATTCAGCATTGGGATAAAGTACCCTTTTCAATGAAGCTGCGTCAGTACATGATATTTCTCAGTACATGATATTTCTACATGATATATCTTAGTGAAACCACAGAAATTAGAATGAACTGAATGTGAACAGTACAGGCAGGCTGACTCCTTGTATGAGCTTCAAGCTCTTGGTCTTAGTACCTCCTTCTATCCACAAAAATAACCATCCAGCATATTTAGTAACTTCTGCCATGTTAGTAGCTGCTATGAACACCAAACAAACACCAGATGTGCTTTCAATCACCTGAAGCCTCTAAGAAATATGGTTTCTGATCTTTCTCAAGATGCAATATTCCAATTACAAAGCAAATCTCTGAAGCTTAATTGTACATCTGAGGCTTAATTTTAACACCAGATTTACTAAGATCTAATCAAATCCTCAGCTACGTAGCAAAGATAAGACTTAATTTTGAAGCATAGGTTTCATTGTAATCAAATAAACACCATTTACTTAAAAGGATGTGCTGACAAGGGTGAATTAGTCAAAGCAGAGACCTGTATTTATGAGGCAGGGCTCATTTGCTTTACAACACCTCAGGCATGATTTTCAGAGCACCTTCAGTTTCCATTCATCCAACTGGAGCTGCAAGGGCTCAGCACTTCCAGTAATCAGACCTTCAGCCTGTAATAATGTTAGAGACACAACAGTCCAGATTCTCAGAGGGAGCTTGTCATGAAATACCATAATGATGAGAAGAAACACTAAGCAGAAGAATGTAGCCTGTATTGTCACTGTAAATCACAGCATGAAACAAGGCATTAAACCCAGTGCACACTGGCCTTTTCTCTCTGAGAGAAAAATATCCATAATTGATTTCAAAGGCAGCTTTTTGTATATCTCAAAAATTCTATCCCAAGTAATTTAATTCAATGGGAACATCGTAAATGAAGCATATCAGCAATCTTTATATTAGAGTGTATCTGTAGGCTGCAGGTCAGTTTCTCTAATGAGAGAAACCTTGACCCTACACTTTCTTTCTCTATTATTCAATCAAGATGAGGACGAAGAAAAAGGCAAAACTTAGTTACCAGTGGTTTGCAGATCACAGTAAATACTGAGTCACAACTTCCACTGCCTCCAGCTCTAAGTCAGCATCTCTGCTGTCAGGGTACTGCCTCTCTCCACAGAGTGGGCAAATATAGAGGCTGCTCAGCTGTCAATTGATTAATTTTTTTTTCCACTAACTTGCAGTTTGACTAATTGTAAACAGAAACAGAGATTGGAATAATTTGGAGACCTTTCAGAAAAGAGCTGCAGGAAAAAATTTCTGGCCTTAAGCCCAGTAAGTACACTGTAACCTTCATTTTCACAAGCAGGAACTAGCCCCATTTGTAAGCAACACAAAAACATACATACGGCTGCAACACGGGGACACAAATCATCATGATTATTTAATAACATCATCAAGTTTTAATTATGCCTCCATGAGATCACCTTTTAAAGGCAAGGCAAGCAACAGAAGAAAGCTACAGCCTACATAAATCAGGTGAAGATCTTGTTGATTTTCCCTTCTTGGCACTGTTCTTGAAGCTGTAGATCAATGTGTCACCTATCAGGATTGAAGTAGTCCTTCAAGCTTCTAGCTGATCTATAGCTGTGACTTTGAGGAAGAAGCTTAGTTCATTTCTCAACATCAACTGCACTGGCAAAAAACAAACAACAAAAAAAAAGGAGCTAATTTCTATCTGGGAGTTTATGTTGGTTACTTCAATGCATATTTTTAGTGTTTCCCTGAAACAATTCCTAAATTACGAGTAAGACATTCAAGCATCTCTGAATGTTCAAACAGTAAATGGATACGGTATGTTGGGTTGCTCTTCTGTTGACTAGTAGAGACAATAGAAAAAAGGAAAACAAATTGAGAAAGAAGAGTTTTTTCTTTCATTTTTCACTCTGTATCTGAATGCTCTTTCCCGTGAGAAACAACACCATCAGGGACGAATTTCTTCTAGCTCTGTCAAGAGCAGTCGTGCATATTTGCATAAGCCTGTCTGGGAAGGGCACAAGTACACTATGATGTTTCAGTAACTGTTTGACTTGAAGTACAACTGAGATTTAAATGTCATTGTTGCTGTGGTGAATGGAATACAGACAATACAGATTTCTGCCTGCAAGACAGAATCCAGGAAAGGCTGAGAGCCCCAGACAGACATCAGCCTGAGGTGTCATCTCTCACAGCCCAAACCAGTAAGAATCCAAAGCAACTGGTGCTGATGTTGCCCCTGCAGCTGGAACTCACACTTTTTCTGCTTAAACACTCAAACAGATCAGAGGGTATGATGTTGTTTACATCTTTTCCTTTGCCATAAGAAATGAACTATAGGTACACAGTGATAATAAGCAATTTCCACTTGGAAGAGGGAAAACTCCGAGTAGAATTTTTTTTCTCCTTTGATTCATTTTGCACAATACTTGGAAGTAACATGGAGATGATCCTTCTTTCCCCACAAAACCACAACAGAAAGGCACACAGTGCTACCCATTATTTTCAAAATGCATCCATGGTGCCAGCGGGAACAAGTTTGGAGTAATTTAAGTAGTCTTTTTGCAGAAGGAAGGAATCTGTACGATTTCTGTTCTCTTTTAAAGAGATAATACATAAGGCATCTTAAAAAGACATGGGAAGACTCAAAAGATGATCAGCCTTCATATTTTTCAAGAACCTAAATGTTGACATCAAGAGTTTTTTCTTATGTGGCAAAATCTTGGCTTCACTGTTTGCACTACAGCAGAAACAAGTAAAAAGCACTGATATTCTGATGTACTAAATAAAATACCATCTCACAGGCCACATGAAGACTACTTTGTCTGTAGAAGGCAGTAGAGTGTGTATAAATGTGCATATCTACAGATTTTTGCTCAAATAAAAATCCTAAAGACTAAGTGAAGTCCAACACTAGAGCCTGGGTTCTGCTACTGTACATGAAGACAAGGATCCTAGAAATCCTTGCAAAGCCTTACAGGAAGAAAAAGGCTTAATCCTTTATAAAACTCCACAGTCTACTTCCTCTTCTATACATAAAATTAGTTCCCCTGCAGATCAACAATTCAGTAGCTTTTCCACTCTTCTGTAAATGATGGCTTGGAGCCATCACATTGGGAAACTGTAAAAGATAATTTACTAATCACAAATGAAAAAGCTCATCATGGATGTCAGCTATGTACTATTGGCCTACAAAACACAAGTAGAACAGATTTTGCTTAGATGATGAAAGTGATAACATTGCTGTGCATTCTCAAATATTTGAAGACCAGGCAGACAGCTTAAATCAATCAAATGATTTAGTTAGCCATATATGTTTATAATATAAAAACATGTGTTTATACTAGCCATATAAATATGGTTCCTTAGCATTAATCTCGCAACATGTAAAGGGACAGTCTCTCTGTTAAGAAGTAAGCTCTGCACTGGTAGTGGTATTAACAGATCGTTCATACTACAAAACTCATCAAGAAAAACATGCCAAAATGCCTTTCAGAGGGAAGCAGAGTTGCAGAGTCTTGGGAAAACAGTTTGCAAAGCTTCAGTGAGAAAGGGGCTTGGAAACACTTCCCCAGCTGAAAAATACCTGGAATCTTTGTGATCAACTCTCCACACGGATCTGTGTTTCTATTAACAAGCTGCTCTTTAATTCTGAGTGACTCATTTATCCCTGCTGCTTTTTGTCCCTGATTTCACAAAATGGAGTTGCTAATATTTGATAGGGAAGGCAGGGGGTTGCCGAGAGACCCACTGCATTTTCTGAAATGCAGCAAGATATATAAATGAATGGTGCAATATGGACTTTGGAAATACAATCTCCACTGGGCTCCTCTGGGATTATTATTTGCAATAACAGAAGACAATCAAAGAGTAACTAATTCTCACTAGCTCTCCCAGGGGAAAGAGCACTGCAATTTCTGCTTCTCCCTGAAGATGAGATAAAGTAAAAATAAGTACCGCCATGACCATTTTTATGTATACGCAATCAAAAATTCTCCTAGTAATACATACAGCACATAAGAAAAAGTGCATCTAGTGCTGCAGAAATACCGCAATTGCCAAGTTCTTTACACTATTGATCCCTGTAGTCTGCTGGCAATAATTTGAAATATCTCTGGTCACTCTTCTGTAACTTGATAGGGAAGCAGTGTGGTTTAAGGCAAGTCAGGCCACTAACAATGGCAGTGCAATAATCACAGAATCACAGTATTGCAAAATACCCCAAGTTGGAAGGAACCCACAAGAATCATCCAGTCCAGCTCCTGGCTACACAAAGGACCACCCAAAATTCAAATCCTGAATCTGAATGTGTCGTCCAAATGCTTCTTGAACTGCCTCTCCCCCTCCCCAGCTCCATGGTCAGAGAAGGAAATACGTCATGGAAAGGATGCTTGCTCTCTCTCTCACTGCCTGGCAGCAGGTGTGGGTGTGCTTCCAAGCCGTGCGCTTTCAACTTCAAAGTAGGCTTCTTGGTCTTTGAAAAACTCTCTCTTATTTTACTTGATTTATTAGCCTCAGTTTCAATTAGATTGCATTATATTGTGTTATCTTGCATTCCAATATCACAGTTAGTAAAATAAGTTTTCCTCCTTAGATCATTGCCGCTGCTCTGTTTGTTTCCTTGAGCCCTGCTCCCATCTCCCTACACCTTTTCCCTTTTTCCCCTTCCCATTCTTGGGGGCCGGGGGGTCCACGGGCCTACTGCCCTCCTGTCACAGACATAGATTGATCTAGGTAAATTCATGACACACCTCCAGACCAAACATCTCCTTTGCAGATGAAGCACTTGGTCCTGTAGAGAGGGATGCCTTCTAAAAGGCTTACAGAACACCACTGATTACGTTTGCTTGCTTTCCAAATTTCTCAAATATCCACTAAGCGCATAGGAACCAAAGAGAGGTTGCACATCTCCTGCTTATTCCATTGGCAAAATGCACTTTGTATCTTGTTCCAGTTGGTCCCGTAGAGAAGCCTCTGGGACACTGCTGACAACGCAGAGCACCACATGGGTATGCAGCTACTACCTTGCACAAACCACATCTGCAAGAAGTGGTGGCAAACTGGGAAGAGATTGCTGTTTTCTTTTATTAACATTGCCTGGGAAACTGATTTCCATCCGCCCCATCTGGAGAGCCAGAGCAACACTAAGGAAGAAGGGGCTATTCAGGGACCATACAGGGAAGGGGAAGCAATGTCACAAGTACTAGGAAGGAAAGGACTTGTAAACTTTTCAGATTGGAAACATGAAAACCTCATTTGCCAACTTAATCTGCATGGATTCACCAAAATACAATGTGACTGTAGAAGATCTCCCCCTGTTCCCGAATTTCCAGCAGAGGAAGAAGCATTTGCTGCTCACAGGAAGGTATATATCAGTCACTCCACATATAAACTGGCTCTCACAATATTGAGATGGGAGGGATGGAGGTTCCAAGACAACAAGCCACGGTGAGAGAGGAGAAGGATAGTTGATGTTCTGATCTCCATTTCTTTCTTTGTCCGTTTCTGGGTATTTTAGAGGTATCACTGCTGAGTAGTACAAATTTGGATGAAATAAATTTGGGTTATATCCCAATTTGAACTCATGGAATAGAAAGATAAATAAATCAGGATATGAAGAATTTATGTATTTTAATATATTTGCAACATATCTTATTTTAGTCATCTTAAGCTGTAGGATTAATCTAATGAGCCTTTTTAGTACTCACCTTTGTCTTCAGCAATTAGAAATCTTATTTCACGTATCTTGCCGTCCTTTGGTTCCAAATGGACAGCAACTAACTCTTTTCCTTTGCATTTTTCAGTCACTCTTCTACTCTCACCCATGCTCCATGAGAGATGACCCACAACTGCCTGAACACTGCCAGCAAGGGGATGAGGAGATAAGAGGTGGCTGCCCCTGCCCTGCAGGGAAACCTGAACGAGAGCTACCTGAGGACCAGACCAGGTGCCCAGCCCATGCAGGGAGTGACTGCTGGGCAAGATATGCTGGCAGCACCAAAGGAAGACAACACAGAGACCCATGGGGCCCCCATCACTTAAGCACCCTAAGAAAGACACCACCCAAACCATCACTGCTCCAGCCCTGTCAGACATTGCTGCAGCAGTACAGGGGGAAACATGCCAGCCTCTGACTCCCTCCCTGCTGCCACTGAGCAGCTGTCAGACTTCAGCTGCCACGTCTGCTCCTCCACCTCACAGAGGACCCAGGTTTACAACTGGCCCAGCATGGCAGGAGCTTCTCTGGTACCCAGAGTGGCAACTCCTCAGGCCCTCCTCACCTCATCCCTTGCAGCAGCCATGCTGGTGCCACCTGATGGGCAGAGCCGTCCTGCACCAGTGGCACCTGCAGCTCTCACCAGGCACATGCAGGGGATGGGCCGGCACCCCAGGTGGGACCTACTGCAAGCAGCAGGAACAGCAGCACCAATTACAGTTTGTAAGTTGAGTGGTCATCAGTAGGTAGTTCTGGAAAGGTGTTAGAGTATTCAACCTTCTCTGTTCTCAGGTCAGTTTATTTATTTATCTATTTATTTATTTAATGGTGAAATCTCAGACTGAATCTCCATTTTGTCTCTCAAAAGAAAGTAGAAGCAATGGTTTTAACATCAGCCTAATGGTTTTCTGTAAGAATCCAGCTCTAGATTCTCAGCTCTAAAGATACATAAAGAAAGAATAATAACAACAAAATACTAACTGTTAATTTCAAGAGACAGCTTCCCTTTTGAATTCTTTCAAGTGGCACTTCCTGATTCATACTGCTATTAAGTACGAGTCGTACTGTGGCAGCGTTGATCCCTCCCTATGGGAATCTTTTCAATATATTAGTAAGTCTGAACATCACATTAGAGATGGGACAAATTGCCAAAGCATGAGCTCTATCTTACTGGCAGGCATTTAAATGCATGCTGCAGCTTGCTTGGTATGCATATTTTAGTTCAAATTTTATCTTTGCTTTGGAGCTCACATAAGAAAATGTTTCACAAATAGACTCGTGAAAAAATTACTCTCAGGTAAATCCCTTACTGGAAGAATCAATTATTTATAAAATTATTTCTAGAACATCATACCTATAGCCGGGTATATTCACTTATGTATATACTTTCATTGATATACATTCCGTTGCCTGTCAGATTCTGCCCATTCCCACTATTAGAGGATAAGGACACTCACTGGACCAATGAACTGTGCAGGATGTGCAACAGTTCTCTCCAGAAGTAGGTGTGTGTGTATGAAATTGTCATCCCAGAATTCCTGACAAGGTAATCCGGAACCAATCAAAATCCATTTTTCAAATGAAAATTAAGAATTCAGTTTGCTTCCCATTTCCATTTACCACAAAGAAGACACTACAGAACCGGTTACCATGACACCCTCAGTCCTGGAGAGGATGAGAACCAGTGCAAACAAACTCAAGAGGCTTGGTGTTCACTACAGTAGCATACACACCATCGTTTGTGAAAGTGATGAGTTGATCATGCAATGTACGGAAGAAGTGTTCCTTCTTAACAAGCATTTTCAGAGTAGTAAAATTATCTAGAAATACATGCGTACAAGAGACCAGACACACCCAGTGGTTTACCTTACCTAATCGTATATTTAGCTGGAGGAGAAAGGATACAGAATTCCTAACATACAGTAAACCACCAACTCCTCATAATGATGTAAGGCAACAACATTTCTCTGAACTGACAAGGTTTCTCATTAGGAGAGTAATTGAAAGAAACTGGAAGAAAAGTACATATAAAGGGCTTCTTACAGTCTGTGTGCTTTCCTTTTTCTAGGCTGACAATACATTCCACTAGGCAATGAAAAGCAAGGATTCCACAAAGCCTCAAGCCTGAGGAGACGACTTAGATGTCTACAGTACATGCAGCCCCAACCCCTTCATTGACTTAACAGGTTTTTCTTTGATGATGATTACTGCTGTATCAGAAACATGCCTTCCCTCCCCAGGATATCATTAAACAAAGGATCCAGTGTTTAAAATTTCCCCTCTCTCTCTTTCCCAAAGAAAAACAGTAGAAGAATTCCCACTTCTGCAGTACAAGTCAGTAAAGCCTGCACATAAGTGCAGCTACCAACGGATATGGTTGCTCACAGCTGACATCTCTGCTACATCCATAGGGAGGAGGTTCAAGAATGAGACCCAGGCAGACTCATCCTGTTACATCCAGAGCTGATGGCAAACAACTGAATGAAGCCAATGCAGCAGTAGTGTCCACATACTGGGCTTACTTCATGAAAATATTTCTTTTTGCATCTATCTGTAAATACAGAGACTTCCACTGCTTACAATGGAACTGAAGACCAAACAATGTTGCTGCTCAGAAATGTAAACAGAAAGTGTAAGTGCAAAGAGAGGAAAGTTACTGAAATGATTCTTATATACACCAAGGAACTGGATAAGATTGCAGAGGATCAGTGTTGTGCTGATAAGGGTTCTCCATCTCTTTCCATAGAAGTCTATTTTTATTTGTGATAAAACAGGTGCTAGATACAAATAGCTCTGAATTGCCTCTACGATGTGTCATACCACTCTCCTGGCTAACCACGAAAGCACTCAAATTCCCTCTCCTCTCCCCTGCTACTCCCAGTATTAAAAAGCAGCAATCAATAACAGTAAGAAAACGTGCTTTTGAAATCCGATGGATAAACGAGAGCATTGTTATCAGAGGTGAGGGAGCACTTCATCTGCATTAATCATGCACCTCTAGGAGAAAACTGTGAGTGTTGAAATGGTACGAAAAACAAGGGCTTATATTTGTCATACCGAAAAAAGAATGTCCTTTGTGAAAAGGTGACAGAGATATGCAAGAACAGATCTGCAGTTATGCTCCAGTGTATCTACAGCATCTCTCAATGACGATATTAAAGAATGTTAACAAATCAACATGATAAATTTGCCTTGGGACTAAGAAATATTTATGGTCACTTGTGGTAAAAATAGGGAACAGAAAGGTGTCGCACATATAAAGCAGAAACTACAGAGGTGTGTCTAAAAAATAGGCATAGTTCGCAAAACGTCTTAGAAAGGCTGACACCATTGCTTTCTCAGGTTCCTGTACACAAGGCAATGATGGCTACATGAAGGCTTAAAAAACATTTAAAAAAGCATTTCTGACAACTTCTAAGCCTGTGGACTGTCTGCCTATGTGTGGGCTGACTGACACAGATAGAGGCATTTACAGAAGGCCAACTAAGCTCCAACTTATTGAGGGAAACACCTTATCACATCTGTTAAATGTTGATACCCTAGTCCTTTCCCTGTAAGATCCTGTCTCTCCTAAGCTCTCAAAGAAACTAGCCTATCCATATCTCCAAACAAATCAGGAAGAATGACAGTAACAATGGGGGAGGTAGATATTCTCAGCATTCATAAAGAGCAGCATGAAGGCACTCACAATGTGCAACCACTTTTTTTAGTCCTACAGTACTCACTGGCAAAGATTATTCCTAAATGCTGTTTTCTTTCTGCCAGCTATTGCATCTCCACAGACCCAGATTACTGAGGGCTGGAGACAGAAATGCCCGTGTGCCAAAGCAGGCACCTGTCCTGCCTTCACTTGTGCATCTCCTTGCTGTCCCCGCAAGCAGCATACTGAGGGAGGACTGCTGATGTTTCACTTCTTACTCTGACTTATTGCTTCTCCTCCTGAAGGGATTGTTGCTAAGATGATCACTCCTACCACTAATTACCCATTTTCTCTATTTGAGAAGCTACACAGGCTGCACTAAAGGCTGTACAGCATACACCTCTCCAAAGACCTTCTCTGAGATACTTCATTGAGAAGATAACTCTGGTTGCCATTTGAAATACAAACCATGCTGTTTTGATTCACAAGAGAGAAGCTGTCACTGAAAATTAATTCTGCTCTAAATAGGCTGGCTAGGGCTCCATCTGTAAGCAAAATTTAAAGGAGCTTGTGAAAATCTTTAGGAAAACACTGCAAACACCAACCTGGTAAGTATACATTTTGGTTGTTGTTGTTACATCCTTAAAGAGCTACCTAAATTGCTTCATTGCTTCCATTCTTCCCTCACTTGGACCTTTTCATTAAAATAAAGAAGTTTAAAATGACAACGTACAAAAGATATGTGGTTTCCATGCAAGACAACTACTTTGAAAAACACTGTTTTTTCCCCTCTTGTATTTGATCTTACAAGTGAGCAACAGCAGGAGAACTACAAAGAAGAAAAATAAATGAGCAGATGGAGAAGGCAACAAATAAGCAGGCAAGCCAGGAAGGAAGAGAATACTTTTTCCTGGTACTCAGTCATTCTTCTATTATAAACAAGAATTTACAACTGAACTGCCCATGCAGAGCTGGCACAGACCAGCCACAAGCTCTCTGTATCACAGTCAGAGGTGTCGGTACATGCACTGTGCCTCCTTTGGTGCACTTTCATGACAAGCTGTTAGGCTACCTCCAACACCCGCGTGGTGGGCTATTAAGGTAGGCTGCCTTACACCTTGCCTAGCCAGTCAGGCCAACTACCAAAATGCATAGCTGGGGGAGGAAAAATGATCGCTTATCTAGTAAACAAGTAAACCAGATAAACTTAAGCTATTCCTCCGCCACCTCAGAAAAGGCAATCAAAGCCCTCTGAATTAATCCATTTCCTTTGAATCAAACCTGGCTATACTCAAAATGCCAAACAAGGTGAAAGACAACATCAGTATCAGTAAAAAAGAAAAACGATTGCTGTGATTAAGGTGGGGGAACTGCATTGTATCACACATCCTTTAGCAACAGTAACTCATCTTTCGTGTCAGATCTAGTTCTGAACTGTGCTGAAATCAAATTGTTTGCACAAATACCAGTAGATGGACACCTACGAGCTCTCCTCAACTTCTTAAAAAATATATGCAGCACAACTACTACTCCAGCCCTATTTAGGACAACTTGACCTTAGCAATATTATCTCTTCTCCCTAATCTTCTACATCCCCAAAGATTTTGTACTTCCCTTATCAGTGGTTGGACTCGATGGTTTTGAAGGTCTTTTCCAAACCAAATGATTCTATGATTCTACGTTCATACACATATGTGGCAAATTGTCAAATAGCTTTAACTCCCTGTTTGTAAAAGTGAAATGTGGAAAAGAAGAAAACAACCACTGCATATCCATTTGCTCAAGAAAATCCTGTGCAATTTACTCCAGGCTGATGAAATCCTAGGAGTGTTAAGTGAGGCTGCAACTGTCAAGTGCTTCTACTGTATATAATTTCAAAGAAGTCACAGAGAACTGCTAGGAGTGCATCTCCTGGTCTGCAGCCCATCTGCTCTTCCATTCCTGGTCTGCCAGTGTACCAGCAGTGCTAAGTGAGGCAGCGACAATCTAGAGGTGTGTAGGGAAACAGAAACCTTGCCTCTCCATGTGAACTCAGTCACCACTGGAAGCCAGTTGGTCTTATTGAGGTGAAGATCATTAGCTTCCTTTGTAAACTGCATCTTTTTGTCTAGCTACAGCTGCCTAAATTGCCTTCTCCCTCTACAACATGTATTAATTTGTAAACTATGTTTGTAACTATCTGGACTATATTCCTAAAAATAAAACTGCTGAAACATACTCTTGTAACATAGACCAAATGGAATAATTAAAACAAAAACAAAAACAACAACAAAAAAAGGAAAAACATTCATGTGGTAGGAAGCAAGCTGCTCAGAAAACACTGCACCTCAGTGCTTGATTGTGTATATATTGGAATCATCACTATAATGCACTGAGTATGTGCCAAGCATCTTCAAATGGCCTTGTGAACGTTAATCAATCTCCAGAACTGCAGTAGTCAACATCAATTCTCCAGATGTCAAACTGAACCTCTTGAAAGGCACACAAAAAATCAAGTAATTAGACCATCGGTTTAGCAACAAGATAAACAATTTGAACAACACATTTCCAAGTGACACGTTCAATTCATAAGCTATTCCAAAGGAGTTTTCACTTCACTCACTAACATAAATGTGACTGTTTGATGCAGTGGAACCAGATCATAGTTTCAGACAGGTAAAACTGCTGTCATCAAAAACTGTATTTTAGAAATGTTTACTTAGGCTGTAACATCACTCTGCTTTAATTTATTTATCTTCTTCAGAGGCTGAAACATAAAACCAGCAATCCAGTCATACTAAGGTAAAAATTGTTAAAAACGTATTTTAGTCTGGGAATCATTGCTCTTGCTTGAACGTGTTCTGGAGAGAGCAAGCATTAGAAGTTATTGCTCTTCTATATCCTGGGGCATTAGCATTCAACGTTAAGACATAATTCATTATAACACCAAGCCTTTTAGATTATAAAGAAGCTTAGAGAATCATCTAGTTCAAGAAATGAAGGAGTGCAGGCTTTCTTCTTGTTATGCTTGGCATAAAAGATCTTGAGGATAAATGAAGTGAATGTGGGGAAGACTGGGAAAGAGGCCCAGAAAATGCTTTAAGACTTGCAGAGGTCACATCTTTGTAAACGATCAGAATTAGTTTAATGAGGAGGAAATGCATTCGAAAGCAGAACATCCCTGGTGTTAATAAATGCACAGTATTCCCCTGTAGCTTGTTCCATCACTTATCTAGTCTAAGGCTTCGATGTCATTATTTGATATACATTTTCATTTCTTTTATAGGAAATCTGTTATTTGTTTTGTCCTTGTTGACTACAGGAACTGAATAAAGTAATTTTTACATCAAGCCTTGAGGCTTCTGAAGTCAGTTTTATCTTTTCTATCACTTTATTACACCCTGACCATGAGTAACTGGCTTAATTTTTCCTTGAGAGTCTTTATTTTCCCAAGTGTATTATTACTCACACCAGAAATATGCCTGTATGCATGAAGATCACAGAATAGTGACTTAGAAAGATGAAAACTGTGGTTTCTCAGAACCAAAAAAAAAAAATACAGCCAAAAACCTTTCAGCTGAAATTTCTCTGTTGGACTACGGCTGTTTTAGACAATGGAACTAAGCTAAGCTGCTTAGAAATCTTCTCCTATTATTCCCATTGCGGACACTAGGAAATTTCAGGCAGGGAAAAATAAAAACCATCTCAGACAAAACTTCTCTTTTGCTCCTGTGTTCGAATTTAAAATCACTTTACAAAATTTAGGATTATTACTTGTGTTTTTTTTTTTACAAGGCATTATCCCAGTCCCATCTCAAGAGACACTGCATAAGAGCCAAGTGTAATACCCTGCTTTTGTTGAAATAAACTGGTTCATAACACAACTTAAACAATATCAATTCATTGCAAAAGCCATCATTGTGCCCTCAGAAAGCACTCTTCAATTCTGTCTTGACTGAATCTGATCAGTTTTGACATCTGTATGTACAGCTTATTTGCATCTGTTCACAAATAATCCATCTTGAAAAAGAAAGTGTTTGCCAATCTGCTGGGACAAGTTACAGAACTAACCTTTCCAAAGAACCCAACAAGAAACAATTCAGATTTCAAAGGCTTTTTTGGGGATAAATGGTTTAATTTCTCCATCACCAATAGGAAAGATTAGAAATGCTGGTTACAAAATCACCAAAGCAAATGGAGCCTCAGATTGGTTTTATGAGAAAAATAAATCATGAATTCCTTCCCATTACACCTTGAGAGAAGCAACAGAAGCTTTTGTGATGGTAGATTAAAATTCAGCAGCAAGACATTTTCCCCAGCAAGGAATCAAGGAGAGTCTGAATTGACGCCATTCAGAACATGACTTTTTTTTTCCCCCAAATTGAATTCCAACTCGGTTCATTACTGAGAAACTTCTGCTGAGCACAGACAGGCACAGAGTTTGGAAGTTTATTGACATCAGTAGCTCAGAGTAATAGATCACTGGAAAATGGATCCCCCCCCTGTCTCCATTAGGGATGTAGTGAACGTGAGGAACTAAAACCCAGTCAGTGCCAGCTTCTCTCTCCAGCTGGAAGTAACCACTAGCCAACAGCTCCTTCTGGGCATGGGCAAGATATAGCTCTGGATTTTCCTTTCCTACAAAGAGTAATAGTGTTTTTGTTGTTTTTCTTTTTAATAGAAAAATACCTGCAAGCTGTACCTGTGCTGGTAACCCTGGGAGCATGTCTCATAGTGCATACCTGCCTTCTGCAAGGCATGTGTATCTATTAAAAAGTGCAGAATACCAGAGGTTTTCATAAGCTGGAGCACTGCTCAAGCTGTATGCCCCCGCACTCAGCCAACCTAGGCAGCACCACTGTCTGAGCAGATGAGGGGTTTCTGTCACCCCTCAGAAGCACCCGGTTTAAGGAATAAAACCACCCAGGTGACCATAAGTCTCCAGACTGTCCCCAGAACGTGCCTGCTGGCCTGGCACATCCTTGGCTCACAGTCTGCACAGCTCACCCTTTACACACAGGCAGTGGGTTTCTCACATCTTGCCAACAGTTCAAACCAAATGTTTAAAAGTGCTTAAATGTAGAAATAACCACAGTTCCATTTAACACAGACTAAAACTTTGTCTTACAGATGCTTAAGTTTTCATGGCTACCCATGTGAAGACATCTATTTACACATTAAACTTCTACACAAGCTTCAGGAGATTTACATTAAATATCTCCTTTACCATGTACCGATACCAGGGCTTTCCCAAGAGCTGGTGGTACTGGACATGGATGCATATACTGGATGGCTCTGACAGGATGAAAATAACAGCAGAGAAGAGGCTTTATATGAGGTAAGCAAGATATACGGGATTGCCTGTGCTCAACACAGAGGGAAGGAATGGCTAATCCCCATCTCATGAACCACTTCCCCCTGTCCTACATGGAGTCTAGCATGTAGGGACAGATTTTAATACAGTTGTTGTGTGAGGATGTTTCGAGACTATGAAAGCAAACAGCAGGCTTACACCTTAAAAAAAATGAAGGAAAAAAAAAAAGGAAGTTGGCAGGTAGAAAGGTGATATTGGTTATTGTCAGATCTATTCTCAAAGCAGGCAAAGCTTTGGAACATGTCTTGAAAGAAAGTAAATAAAAGAACACTGAGGTGGACAGAGATTGTAATAAATATTGCACAGGTGTACTAAGAAGAGATCAAGTCTGACTCGTCTAATCTTCTTTGACAAAACAACTATTGTTTCTCAGGACTGAAATGTGGTGGACTTGATCTGTGCAGCAGACAGATTAGTTCTCCTGCACCTGACTTGCTCCAAATAATATTTTGATATAATACTCCGTGCCAGACAGAAAATCATTCGCTCATCTGGAGAAAGTGGGATCTGATACAAGCAGTGAGGTAGGTGAGATGCTGGCCAAATATAGAAATTAGGAAAATAAAAAGGAAGGGGGGAAGTTATCAAACAAAGAGTTGTATTACTGGGATTTCTCCAGTGTTAGTTTTGAACTCTTTTTAAGCCTACTTTCATTATAAACATTGACGCAACATGTAGACTTTATCTCCAGAAAATTTGCTGGAGCTCAAGGCTGGTGGCAATGCTGATTTTACCAGTCTGCCATAAGGGAAGAACTTAAAGACCCATAGGATTGGAACTGTACAAAACTGAATAGAAACGAGTGAAAGATTCTGAGTAACAAAAAGGATTTCTGCCGTAACTCTGAGACTCACCAGTTACAAAAAGCACCTTGTACACAGATCCATTGCCCTGACAAAAATCCCGAGAAAACCAATGTTAATCTTAATGTGTACTGTTGAGAAATTTCTAATACAGGTAGTGAAGTATTAGTACCTGTATTAGTACCACGATATGAGGCATGGGTTGAATAATGCCTCCAATTCTGGTCACCTGTACACATGATAAAGGACTTAACTGAGAACAAAGTGCAAGGAAGGACTCTTAGAACTGTCAGCAAAAAGAGAAGAATATCTGAATGGGCTGAAATGACTCTCATTTAATCTAGCAGGATAAAGGCTGAAATGAAATAATATCAATATATGGAGGAGGTGAGAGAAGCAGAAAGAAGAGAGCTATTAAAACATAGAACAAAGCTGGCACAAAGATAAACAGGTTGAAAATCATGCTGAATATATCGAGCTGGAAATTAATAGGTTTCCAACCCTTGCACACATAAGAAGCGCAGTAATTAGTATAACGACTGAGCTCAATAAATCCATGAATAGGAATAGATGATTTGGCTATCTGCAAAGGCCAATGATCCAGTTTAAGTCCTCATTTTCAGCTCTGCAGTTGCACTGTTCCCTGCATTTAGATCATTAAGCCTAGGCTAGCTACCCTATAGAGACTGGCTGCTGTGTTGAACTACTGCTACTACTTCTTTTTTTTTTTTTAATCTTAAATTGAGTAATATTCATTTACTGAAAATACAATAAGAAAATTTACTGACTATACATATTATCTACCCAAAAAAAGCTCTGCCTTTCAGGAAATGGAAGTTACTCATTCCATACAACAGCAGAAGGCCTTTTTACTTGAAACTTTGTGATCCTTTACTGGAAACTACAGACTGCACTAATGATGGTGCTCAGTCCTTGGTCAGAACAAGCACTGGAGAGGTCAGAGATGGTTCAAAATACTTCAGCAGTCATTATCACATGGCTGTCTTACTGAATGATAATTCCTTACACATATAAATGCATAAAATGGGAAAGTAAACTAAGGGATATGCTCTGCACTCATACGAACATACTTTCCAACAGTTCCACAATGACTACAAACACTGCAGTGTCACTTCTTCCCCTTTTCCACTTCAAATTATTTACTTCATTCATATATCTAAGAAACTGCCAGTATGTGAAGACTGCATATCTCTAGAAGTCTGTGTTCTGCTCTCAGATGACGCTGCTGGAATTCTAGGTGGACTCCACCATACACCAATGGGCATTGCTGCAAAGCCCACGTTCACTCTACAGAGCAACTGCTGTGCGGATGGACCAAAAAATAGAACTGCCTTCAGTAAGCTGTGTTCATAAACTGTGAACTTGGATGTAGCAATGAGGACTGAACTGAGTAAACTCCTTGTCTTAGCATAAGAATAATACCACGAAGCTCAGTTTCCCAGGGATTCGGTTCCCTTGAGTGTACTATAATGGTAGTATTTTTCTCCCCTTAAGAGTAGTTGTTTAAATGCTCTAATGTGTTTCATTTCTCATAATAAATCTTCCAGAATGTTAGAAACAACTTTGCCTTGGGCACCCACAGTTCAATTTAGCTCTGACCAGAGGAGGCACATTCAGCTACTCTTTCTATTGCTCCAGCAAGACGGTGTAAAATCAAACTACATTCTAGGCTCTCACTGACAGAAAAAGAACAGACTTTAGAAATGAGGCAACAGGTTTTATATTATTAAATAGATTACTCAATGTTACCAAATAGATGATTGAGATTTTTCTCATTAACGAGTTTACCTCTCTGATAAATCACTGCAGAAAGTCTTAATAGTCACCCCTCATGATTAAATACTACTGGATTTTGAAAGTGAGTGCTTTATTTTTGAATGCAAATCTCTAAATTACCAAAACATAGGGAAATGTCAGTTCCAGCCAGGCACCATGCAGTGATGGCTGCTGCCCTACCTTGTGCTGGATCTATCAGAAGCAGAACTCTTTCATTGCTCTGTTGAGGTATTCCTTACTGTTTCAAACCACCCCCCCCTTCCTCCTGAAGCAATGAGGAGAAGGAGGAACAAAACAGTTTCAGCCCTAAAAAAGTCTGAGCAGCATTTGAGATGAACTATCACAACAAGCAGCCTGATAAAAGCAGAAATGAGAAACGTTTGTTAACGGAGTGCAAAAAAACCCAAACATCTGCTCAATATGAGCATTTTTAGAAGAGCTATGAGGTGAACACACTGACTCTGAACTCAAGGCGGAACTCAGTGCAACAGCCCAAAACATGCGGATGGGATAAATCTCCCTACTTTGTTACACAGTCACATCCTCATGAAAAGCATGTAGGTTGCTCTGAAAGTAATGCCTCTTATTTCTTTCCATGGAAACTACAACAAACACAAAGAGCACAACAGCACTACTTAATAGATCAAATTCTTAGCTACAAAACACTGTTTTTCAACATTGTCACCACCGCTATGTTTTTGGCAGAAATGAATGAGAACCTGCATGCCATGATCATAAAAATCTGCACCAGCGGAGGTGACCCACTGTTTTCAGAGCTGAAACACATCACCCACTGCCTCACTGTGCTCACATCCACTGTTTGGTCTCCATCAGCATTCAGAAAAGCAGCAATGAATAGCAATTGGTGCATTTTTTTCCACTTGGAAGAATTCAATTGCACATTACACACCTATCCTTCAGAAGAACTCCCATGTCAGACCCCATTTGGTCAGACCGCCCCTCTGCTACCATCTGTTGCATGGCCACAAAATGTAGTGGGGTATTAGCAGGAAGGCTCAACCTCTGCTGCCATAACACCAACATCTGCCTCTGACATTGTGAGACAACATGATAAAATAGAAGGCATGAATTCCAGAGCAGCCCTCATAGTTTAGCGCTGGCAGGCTCACTGACAAGACCAGAAAAAAAAAAAACCAACAACAAAACCAACCATTTTTGGTATCACAGGGGAAATTTATTTGTTTTGAAACATCCCCTAGACCATTTTTGATTATGAATAGTGCTGATCCGCGTTTTGCATGAGTCATAGCATAAATGTCCATTAGCGTGCCTGCTACTGGGTACGCTTTGTTGATAATAATGAGCATAGCATTAGTGACTCAAGCTTCACCATTTTGATACAAAATACTGACTCTCTCTCTCATTATTGACTTCCAAGGTGGCATCTTATGTGTTGCACTAATAGAGCTGTCAGAGGTCTAATATGCAAGCAGAGGAAGAACTGTGGGAGGAAAATTCTATTAGAACAAGTGATCAGTGCTGAAAGAATAAGAATAAAATTTAAGCTCCAGGCAGAGCCTGAACAATTGAAAGCATCTTTTTTCTGTTTCTGATATAATTAAAAAAAATGTGCCAAGCTTTTTCTAAAAGCTTATCTGATTATCTCCTCCAAACTTTTCCCCTCATTGTGTGAGTTTGCTTAAAAAGTATTGCTTCTAATAAATATTGTCTCTCACAGAGCACCTGACGCGTCTCTACAGAACCTCCTCCTTTCTTGAGAGCAATTATGTTTTAACATGAACACCAACTAAAGCCAAGAGCAGAAGAACCCACAGATTCTTGAATTGCATTACTACTAGTACCATCAAGAGAATAAGTAGGGGTAATGTTTTGTGGTAGTTACAGTACTTTATCCACAGCCAAAATAGGAAGTGTCTCTGTTAAAAAAAGATTAGATCAAACTCAGACAGAGCTATCTGGACTGGCTGAAAAGGGCAGTGTTGGCACAAGTGATGCGTGGTTTTTAATTAATGTAGACCAGGTACTTTCCAAGTCACGTGAGAGAGAATTCAGGGTTAGTCACAACAAGCAAACACATAAGATTAATAAGATTATTAATAATAATAATAACAATAACAATAATAATAATAATAAAATCCCAGAAAGGCATAGAACTGTAGAATACCCTGTGTTGGAAGGTTGGAAGGGACCCCTGAGGATCACTGAGACCAGCTCCTGGCTCCACACAGGACCACCCAAAATCCAAACCCGATGTCTGGGAGCACTGTCCAAACACTTGTTGGAACTCCAGCAGCTTGGGGCTGTGACCACTGCCCTTGGGAGCCCATTCCAGTGTCTGACCACCCTCTGGTGAAGAACCTGTCCTTCATCCCCAACCAGATCCTCCCCAACACAGTTTCATGCCATTCCCTCATGTCCTGCCATTGTCACCAGAAAGCAGAGCTCAGTGCTGCTTCTCTGCTCCCCTCATGTGGAGCTGAAGGCTGCCATGAGGCCCTCAGGCTCCTCTTCTCTATCACCCCATATGTCTGAATCAGCAAATTGCGACCAGGGGACTGCATTGAATACTGGCTTCAATGCACTGAAAACAACAGTGGTAATGTTAGAACATTGCAAAGTTTGCATCAGGTGGGTCCCAAGAATGCTCATGCAGTAACAGAAAGAACACTATGAAAGTTTGCCAGGACCTACTGAACCAACATGAGGCTGTAGAAGACAGTTGTCTGGGTCACATCACTACCAGAGACACGTCGTGGTGTCACATCTAATGAGCCAGAGTCAAAAGGGTAGTCTGTGGAGTGATGACATGAATTCCCCCCTGAAGAAAATGTTCAGGACACAGGACACATCCCTCAGTGGGTGAAGTGATGTGCACTGTCTATTTGGAAAGGGGTGATCTTTCTGGATTTCCTAGAACCCCGACAAATCAACTCTGACCACCACATTATGATGCTGGCTAAGCTGAAGGCTTGAACTTTCAGAGTCAGGCCAGAGAAGAAGACAAACTTTCTCTTGCAACATGATAATGCCAGGCCCCAAACCAGTCTGAAGACTGTGGAGCACATTACCCATCCTGGCTGGACAGTCCTGTCACACTCACTTCAAAGTCAGATTTAGGGTTTTCTGACTTTCATCTGTTTGGGCTGATGAAAGGTGGACTGAGTGGACAACATTTCTATAGCAACAGTGCTGGCAAAGCAGCTGTGAAACAGCGAATCATCTCTGCTGGCGAGGATTTTTATGACTGTGGCATACAGGCTCTTGCTCACCTCTGAGGAAAATTCCTAACTAAAGGTGGTGATTGTGCTGAAAAAATATTGTTTTGTAGCTTGGAATTTAATCTACCAAATAGTGCTATCGTGCTCTTTGTATCTTTTGTAGTTTCCATGGAAATAAATAGGAGTACCTACGTACTCTCTCTAGTTCTATTAGGATTAATAAATCTCAAGACAGGTTATATCCTGGAAATACTTCTAGAGGAAATTTCTTCTGATTAATTGGAAGAGCTAGTATCAGAAGCCAAAGGGACAATTCACATAAAAACTTTGTTCCTGCATATATATTCAAGCAGACAAGCATCAAGAAGCCTTTTGGAAATAGCATTTGAAGAACTGCATTAAAACATCACTTTATATACTGGCTTTTTCCTCTCTGCATAGTAAAAGAACAAGATGAATAACCCTTGTATGAATAGCAGCCAGATATTTTAAAGGCCTCCTATTTATTATAGTATTTTCGGAGATCTTTCTTAAATGTGTGGGACTAATTGTGGCAATATAAGTCAAATTGTACAGGCTTAGATTTTGACTCACTTATTCGTGGAGGAATAAGTTTCACTAAAAATGATGAGAGGGAAGTCCCATGCTCTGGTCTGCAGAGAAAGGATGAAATTATAGATAGAAAAGTCTTCCAAACCAATATTCAGTAAGTGATGTCTTCGTTCACACATGAAAGAAGATTAAAGAATAATTTCTTAAAATGCGCCAGGTTATGATCTGAGAAGAATTAGCCATGATACCATTTTCAAGGAAGAATAACTTAAATTTACTTTTTAATTTTCCATGAATTATTTCTTCTATTATCATAAATGAAAATTAATCATTTTTTCCATTTTTCCAAGCTTTTCTTAACTTTTTTTTCTTTAGGTCTTTTCAAGGAGAAGAAAATGCAAACCAGATCTCACTGAACAAAAGATCTCACTGAACAAAAACTACCTACCCTTTCTTAACAGTTTACATAACCTACATATGATGGTGAACTGTCTTTCTGAAACAGTTAAATATAAATGCCACCACAATATTTAATATAAAACATTTGAAAGCGGAGAAATGAGTGATATATATATATATTTTATTTTTTTTTCAGAGAATAAAAGCATGTGAAACATACTCTGAATTAATTGCCATTACCTAATTACCATCTGCTTAAGACCATACATTTCAGTATTGCTTTTTGTGTTTGTTTTAAAACAGACAAGGTGCAGATTTTCTTCTGGAAATAGAAGTCTGACATGATGGCAGGGACTGTGAAAAAGATCCCAACAGCACGCCGTGAAAGAAGAAAGGATGTGAAAAATCTCTGACCTTGTCTGTGTCTGAGAGGAAGACAAGAAGTGAAAAGTTGATGAGGGTAATTTGTCAATACGTAGCCATAAGCTTAAGGTTTGTGAAGACCTTATTTATCACAGGTTGACTTGGCCTAGAAACCTTTCAGAAGTGTGTCTTCCATAAAAAAGAAAAGGAAGAAAAAAAGTGCACTTTACCTGTGTGAATTTGGCATCTATCATAAACATGTAGTAGGGAGGCCTACTCTCTAGATCTCCTTTTTAAAATGTGTACCTCTTCTGGAAAGACTGCTGCCCTTCATGCCTCCTGAAAGGTCAAACAACTTCCTAAGGGATTGCACTGCAGGAAGGCAGGTCTTTGCAGTTTCAACAGGGTTCAACTGGTACCTCACTATCTAAGGGGAGTGCCCAGCTAAGGTTACTTCATCCAGATCAACCAGACTTCACTTTATCTCGATTTGCCCAGCCTTACAGTGCTATTTGCAAGTGCTGACATCAATCATTTTGTCAGTTCAAATTTACAAGAGTGTTACATTCCTATGCCCCTACATCAATAATCTTCTATGGATGCAAGTCAGGCTTGAGTATGTCATTTTCCCAAGGGAATGCATACTTTTCTTTGCATTGCACCAAATATAATGATGAGATCTTCCCTTCAATGTTCCACCATACAAAAACAGATTTCTATATGGTGCCATTTATATTTAAACATTTCACAACAGGAGCAACTTCCTTCCAGAAGCACAAATATATTTCCTGTGATCAAGTGTTCAGATAGGTCTTCTTTTGCACAGGATTACTTTAAACTTTCTGTACTAAAAAACTGTACATTTTAGATGTGGAAGTACAGGGTGGGCTATTAATAGAGCAGATCTAAACCAATTGAAAGAATCAATAACAGTAAACAACTTAATGACGTTAAAGAAAACAACTGTCAATGTTAATTGCACCAACATCCATCAGATAAAATACTTGATAGCACCTCAATCAATTGATACAAGGGATATAAAGACATTGTATGCTGGTACAGTATCAGAGGATCAATATTTCCTTCAAACACAAACATCTCTGCCTGGCTTTGACATTAATTTCCCTAAAATGTCTTCTCGTAGATAAGCCAGTGGGAGACCATTATCCTATGTCAGCATTTAATAGTTCTGGTGTTCTCTGTTAATACTAACTCTATTGACCCTGTCTCAACAGTCTCCACTTTAGAAGACCGCTCATTTCCAATGCTTTTCACATGGAGGACCTGCAGTCACATTCCCCACCTCATGTACTCTGCTCTCCATCTTTGTTTTTTTTTGTTGGAAACCACATCCATTGGACCTGGAGCCTCATGGAATAGATAGAGCCCATAAACAAGTTGTATGCTAAACAGCAAGAAACTCCACGTAGGATACCATGTTTCCTGCCCTTTGTGCCTGTGACGGAGTCATTCCCATCACCCTCTCTGACTTGGTCACTTTAAATAGACCAGCAGATCTCCTTAATCTCTGATAGCAACAGTGCTGAACTTTCATCTGTAACTCGACATCAAAAGTCAATGGTGTAAGAAAATTAAGCATTGTGGAAATTATTTTTAATTTTTTCAGTGAAAAATGGCATCACTGAGAATTGTCTTTCTGTGCATTGAAGTGTCCACTTGGACCCACAAGACCCAACAAGGATCTGCTGATATCTAATGAAGGGTGAGATTACCACAAAGATTCTCCCTGCAGTGAGGAGAATTCAGTGAAGAAAACCAGGTATTCAGAAAGCTTTTTCCTCTAAATTTCTCATAACTCCATTGCCACATTGTCAAATTGTGTTGAAAATGACTCATACTCAAATTTCTGAGGACAGGGACAGGTACACAGAGATAATCTGATCATATTTGCTTCATTTTCTTAAGAAAACAGACTAAAAATAACAACAACAACAAAACCATCAACAACAACAAAACCCTGGCCTTGTATGTGATGAATTAAATTTAAACATAGGAAACTGAAAGGCTGAAACATGAGAAAGGAAGAAAGAAAGGAAAGCCAACAACTTAATGCCAACACAAAGAATTATTTTCAACCACCATGGATTTAAAGCTGGTTTATAACATAAAGCAAATGTAAGTAGCAGGAGACGTGAGTTTGTGTTTTTTAAAATACTACAATATGAGGTGAAGCTGATTAGTATATGCCAATGAAGCAGACTTAGTTGATGAAAATCTTCAGTCTTGGGAGATGTTTCTTGGATTACCATAGAGGAGCTGATGAATGCAACAACTCTTGACTATCCATGATGAAAAACAGTGGAAAAACATTCACACCACAAAATTACAAAATCAAAAATCAAGTGCCCCGTATTCTAGTTTCTTTCTTCAGCTGCTAGAATCTTAGTTTGCTGAGCGCTAATTCTCTTACAGTTCATGCTGCCTCTTGCCCTTTAGTATGGTACCATTGCCTCTTTACTCTGAAATGAAAAGGTTATTTTTAAGCTTGCAGATGGCACTCAAAGCTCTTGCTCTGAAAGGTAAAAACAGATTACTTTGTATATACGCTCGCTGAGCTATTGAACAACATTCTGCGCAGTCGGGAGCCACCAGTCTGTTCAGATTATTTTTTTAATTTCATAATCTGCTTAAAATACAGCAAAACCAAGATATTATAACAAATTAGAAAAGTGGTCTTAAACCAACCAACCGCAAAGAAGATTCTTCCATAAGCTAATGGAAAAAAAGCAGCTTTGCATATTGCAGGCCTTCCCTGATTTTAAGTCATCAAGCTATTCTTTAAATAGATCAACAAGAGGCTTTCAAGTCTGTTTTTATTTCAGACATAGAAAGACACATCTAGCAAACATGAGAGTAAGCAGAAACTAATCTCAGTTGAGACAATGGATGAACTTTACATGTAAATGCAAACCAGTTAAATATATTTCACAGCATTAAATAGGGCTGTCTTTTGCGTTATTCAGATACCTCATCTTGCATGTCTCAAAGCCAAATACTAAATCAAACCCTAAATCAGCAAGTAGTCCTTAAGTTTTTCAGGACTGCAACAAATGAAATTCTGTATGGCACCACTGTTTCCAACCCTGTAAAATGAAATCCTGCAGTTTCTATAACATTTTTTTTTCCTTTTATAAGATACGGGACTACACAAAACAGACTCCGAGGAACATCTCATATATCACTGTTATAAAAAGCAGCACAAATGTTAAATATTTAGCCGTGTTGTTTATAAAGTATTCATTGTTTTTAAATATTATTTTTCAAGGATTTTGCATTTGAGCCTTGCCAGCACCTTAAAATGCAACATAAACAATATGTTTATTGTTAAGTAGCATAAGGTCATCAGATACACATTTGGTCTTTGATTTGCTCCATTCTTTTCAAACGAAAAGCATCAATTCATTAAAATGCATTGAAGTTGCACAGAATCCCAAATATATTACTCTCATCCTACTCATTTTCCATATTTGTAGCCCCACTACCTACAAATTTAAACAATTCAGTTGCTGGCTTCATTTTCATTTCTCATAAGCAGACAATTAAAACTGCAACATAATTTGGGAGCAGATATGAAATGTCTGAGTTGACTCATTTGAACATGCCCAAAAAAAGACACGAACCACATTTAAAGTGAATATTTTAAAATAGTAATAGCTATTTGGCAAAAGGTTAACACACAAAAGCACTTATCAAAAGTAGGCTGCATACATCCACGCTTCCCTGTCAGAAGTGTAAGCACTGAACTACAAATTCAATGAAGACAGAAGTTCAATGAACTAAAATGCTTATGTAGTTCATGGACTATGTTCATCTCTCAACTGCTATTCAGATCTTGCTTAGTTGCAGTATTCTCAGATAGGCATCCAGGTTTCTGCATTACTCACCCCATGCAAAGCCTCCCGACATATGTAGGAAACACGGGCTGCATTTTTATGTTCTACACTGTGCATGCATTCACACTCTTCATTCTTTGTTTTTGTTCATGTAAATGATGGCAACCTAACATCTTTTTATTATGCATTTTATAGAGAGAAAATATTATATCTTTTTGTGGCAAAGCTACCGGGCTTTGGTAGCATGAGGGTATTCATATATAGGGTAGTAAAGAAGGATTAAGTTCCAAGTGTTCAATGCTTAAACAGTACTTTCTTTGATCTTCTAACTGCATTTAGGACAAGACATTGTGACTGTGACTGTGACTGTGCTGGTTCCTTTGTCTTTAAGCATAAAAGATTGCCCTGAACATCCTTTTTTGTCAGCATTGCTTCCCATTTCAGGTCACCATAAAGTCAATATCCAGAGGGTCAGCTGTGCATTATAATACTCCTGAACACTAATGAGTGGCCTGTAGTTGGGTTAGACATTTTTTGGTTTGAGAGAGATTTTCTTCATTTCTTTCCATGCCTTTGAAACAAAGCATATAACACACTGAAGTAGAAAAGCATTTGTTAGTGCCAGTAGTGAGCTCTAAAGACCCAAACAGAACAGTTTCTCCTAAATTATCTCAATGCTTTAACTAAAAGGATACCAGCAATCCAGGTGATTAAATTGTATGTAATATATGAGCATAACAGAAGATATATTGAAGTCTAATAGCCATGCAATAGAATAATACATTATGCTCTATCAAGCACTCCTACAATACCTAAGATGAAATTAAATACCTCAACTCAAACTTAATGATGCAGCCCATGGGACTATCTTACAAGTGTTCTAAGCATAGAATAACCATGAGTTCAGGGCCTGTTGTTGTAGTTTAGCATTTTCTCAACTGCGATAAGGCATTATCACTGACGTAATGTTGCCTCTTAAAAGCACTTCTAATAAGCAGCCAAGAGAACAAATTCAAGCGGACCGTGATTTCATTGGAACTGATTGTTGCATTAATCACCATTTTCCTCTACATTTCCTAAACCATCTGGAGAATCATTAGATTTGTAACCATTTTTCCCTCTAGTTATCAATTCATGAAGAATTTTGCATGTTCCTGATTGCCAAGGTTGCTCAAATTCACAACAGTGAATCAGATTCCCTCAAAAAAATTTGAACATCAGACTATTAATGAGAGAGGAGCAATTTTCAGAGCATCATCACATGAGCTTAACTCTTGTCTGGTGATTGAGATGATGGCTCTGACCCAGCTACTATGGCAATCTGCCTCTGCTAGAGCAAGTTCAGTTGCACGTTCCTACACAGACCACGTATTTGTGCAACACAGAAAATACGCTGTGGTGACAGCTCTTATAACAAAAAAACAGCATTCTTCTGGAAATTTACAGAATACAGGAGCAGCCATGATAGAGAAAAGGAAAGCAAAACAAAACCAACAATCAAGTTTGAAGAATTCATTGGAAGGATTCATTTAACTTCAGTGTCTGAGTTTTACCTAATTTTTTTGTGCTTAATGAACTAGTCCTCCTACAGTAATTCTACATGATTTTCTTGAATTCAGATGAAAGAATGAACCGGTAACTTTGTTTTCTGGAGGGCTAAGCATGCCTATTTCACTTTAGAGCATGAACTAGAGAGGCAGAAATTCTCCTTGGAGGCTTTTCAAAGAACCCACGTATTCTGGTAGGGTTAACTACAGGTTAATGAAACTATTGGAAGGTGCATGACATACAGGTATCAAACAGGTGACTAATTTTGGTGTACCATATGTAATTATGTTCTACATACTTTCAAAAATGTAAGCTAGCCCTGAATTAGGAGAATAGGAGCACTGACTGCAATCATGCTTTCACTTAAGAAAGTCTTCCTGAACTCAGTGAGGCAAGCTGCCTTTGCCCAATTAGCACTCTCAAGTTTCTTTTAGCAGGGCATTTGTAGCAGAAAGCAAACACAGCACAAATACAGCACTTTTAGGGAATCTGCCTTCATTAACACGCTAGGGTAGTTCCTGGATCACTCAACCTCTACAAGAAAAGCAATCCAACTTTTTTTTTCATTTATTTTTTTAACCTGAGGTTTAGGAAAAAAATAAAATAAAAAATTCCTCTTTTCCTTCACTTAAAAAGACAAAGCAGTTATGATTGTTTCACTTCTTTGGAGTTACAAATTCAAGACTGTCACCTTGGGTGGAATCACTAGACAGAAAGCAAATTGCTATTCAGTTCACAGAATCACAGGATGACCTGGGTTGGAAGGGACCTCAAGGATCATGAAATTCCAACCCCCCTGCCTGGCAGGGCCACCAAACTTCCAGTTCTACTACTCACAAGATGTCATTTTTTTTTTTTTTTTAATTTATTTTTTTCTTAATTATTATTATTATTTTAATTCCACACCTATCTGCAAAGTGTAGCCAAACAATTTTCATAACACAGCTTTATTTCCAAATCCTCCTCTTATCTCACCATACAATCAGATTAAGTCAAGGAAAAAGAAAAAAATAACCACCATAAATAGAACATGACTTTTTACATTTTACCCAGTTGTGAACCTTACGATAGTTGTGAAATGGTTTGGGGTTGGAATGGACATTAAAGGTAGGTCATTTAGTTCCATACAGAACCAGGCTCTCAAGAATAGCAGCTGTGAGCTCTCATTCCACTGTTCATCATCACAAACTCTAGGCACACTGTCACGCATTAAGACTTCAGTGATAGCAGCAATAGGAAGCAACTGCCTAAATATTATTATGTCCAGCAGAGTGACCTATAAATCACAATAATAATACTGATCACTTCTTTAAGATTTGTAATTTACCGATATAAAGTACCATACGTAACGTTATAGTGGAAATAACGATGACCGTTATTATAGTAACTTTACTCAGTATAGTCCTGTTCATGGTAACTTGATTTATCTCACCTAAGAATTAGATGAGAATAGAAAATTTCACATGCAAATATGTACACATTTAATTGAAAAACAAATGAAAACCTTGAACATAGTCAACCAATACAGACATCCACCTCAAAAACACCAACTGTGACGAAACTTGACTGGACATTTGGAAGAGCTGAAATAAAACTGTGCTCCAGTTCTTTGGGATGTTGACTGTGCCATCAATACATATGAACTGAAAAACAGTCAGAACCTTCAAGTCCAGGAAGAAGATGGCACCTGCAAGAACACGTGGATACCAATCTGCAACATGCACAACTCCAGTTGACAGTATTTACGGTGACAACATCAATTTTTTCCTGGAGCTGCCAAGCTTTCAGTACTCAACTGTAGACTCATCTTCCTTGGCACATGCAACTGATAGGTTGCTGGGAGAATTAATTAATTGTTCCAGAGAAACTAGGTTAAGGTATGTCTTAATAAAAGCCCTAAGAAAGAAGACCAAGAAAAAAAAACATCAAGAATCATCCCCAAGATAACAAACAAACTAAACCTCTCCACTGATGAATTAAAAACGTCACTGCAAATAGTTCAAAGCTTTCAAAAAGGTGAAAGACAAGAACATTTAGGCAAATGTAACCTTCACTCCATCTTTCTCAAATGTGCCTCAGTTGAATGAAAGCTCAGCTAGACGCAGTTCAGCTGAAACTGCTGTTCAGTGAAAGCTGAACAAAAAAGATAGCAATTTAAATAATTTTTTTGCAACAGCTGCCCCATCAACATCTGGCTCCTGTCACTGAATGCCAATGCAGGCAGGCTATAAACCTGCCAATTAGAAGTCATGCACCGAAAAATTAAATTTCATTAATGGAATGAAATTTGTGAGCTCAAGCTGGCATCTCTACATCATTTAATAAATTAGTGAAAGCATACAAGCATCCAACATTAGAAAGACTAAACCCTTTCCCACGCAATGCAGTTCTTCCTTTTTGTCATCTTAGCCACATTTGCATTAACTACCCATTCAGCTGTGCCACTGTCACACCTGCTCAACTCTGTTCTTCTGAGTGACATACAAGAATCTGATTTCTGTTCTTGCCATCACAAAATCCATCAGTTCTTCCCTTTTCAAGTCCACATACCTATTCAATCTTCAATTGACACAAAAGCTAAAGTGGCCTGCCAGAAATCAGTATCTATAAGCCAAAGGACCATTTTGTAAAAGGATGTCTACAAATACAGGAGTCAGGAAAGAAGGATGGAAAACCTTTGATTTAATGGAAAATGACCTTCTTATTGCTACATGCAGTCCATATCACTGCTTATATCATGCACAAAACACCCCCCCCCATCCCCCCCCAAACCATCCCTGCAATCCTTCCCCTCCAAATACATTGTTCATTTGGTTCCTTGGGATACTCTTCTCTCTTCCAAGAGGCTGCATTCCCTGCTCACTGAGATAAAATGACAGGCTCATGCATTTTCCCAGAAAGCAAAAGTTTTCAATTTGGTACGACAGTGATATTTCACCTCCAGAAGCAATGACTCCATCATACTTAATATTGCCAGCGTTACACTTTTGCTAGATGGATAGAGTTGCACTCAAACAATGTATTTCAAAGAAACTGTCAATGTCTCAAGAGCAGAAAAATCTCTACTGAGCACATTCATCTCAGCTTTCAAAAGTTAATTTCTGGAGCTTCTACCTCTGGGTGGTAAAGAGCACTAAAGGTCTCGCTTTCTGACAAGGTGATTCAGCACACAGAAAATGAAGCCCTGTGGACTTTGAGCTCAAAGCACTCCAGAGCTGAGGCATTCAAAGGTACCAGTCACTGTTGGACAAAGCCTCAGCCACTGCCTAATCCCTAGCTAGTTTTGCTATGATGTGGCCATGCCTACACTTAAAAAGGCATCCCGTAGTTTAAGCCACTTTTATCTTCCATTAAAAAATAAACATAGCTTCCAGTGCATTTGAAATCTTGAAAAAGCCTAGTGTAACTCATTGCAGAGCTGCTGCTAACATGATCTAATACGAATCAGTCAGAAGAGGAATGACAGCCATCATTCTCATTTCTGACACAGAAGATGGAGAGAAGACATCTGGATTTTTTTGAGAAATAGGTCCCATATATGCCATACTTCTGTTTCTCTTCCCCCTTAGGTCTCAGTAGTATCAATGAACGCTAAACACATCCTTGAAACTCAACCTTTGAAATTCCAGGTGTAATGAATAATGAAAAGATAATACATCTGTGAGAATTGCAAGCAGTCTATCAGCATTAAAGATCTGTCACTAAATTGATTCTTTTGCATCTTAAAACCACAATTGGCTTTTTATATATGCACCAAAATAAGATTAAATATACATTTGTAAGACCACAAGATTTAGAACAGCATCAATCTGTTCCCTGTGAATGGTACTCCTGAGATTTTTGATCAGGCTATAGTAAAAGCCTTTGGCACTTGAGAAACGCAGGAGGTAAAGGGAAAAAAGCTGAAGCCTTGCTCCTGGGAATTCTCAAGTCATAGCTCACATGGGCTCAGAAATGTCTAAGTAATAAAATGGAATTCAGAAAACAGAAGTCCTACTGCTGTATGATTCTTTTCATTTCTGAATGAGGAGCGAGAGAGAAGCAACTCCTCTCTCACATCTCAGGTAGATATTCCCATTGCAGTAAAATAGACACTGCCACAAGATGACCTGTAATATGGCTTATCTGGATGGAAACCCAGGAAGATAGCAAGACTCAAGATAGCAGAAAAACATTTCTTATAAATATTCTGTTCGTAGGGTTTCACTCCATGTTGATCAGGGCACAATGTGAAAACAAGATGAAAAAGTATGTGATATTAAGCATATGAAAAACAAACCTTGCCTTCCCTCAGTACTGGGGCCCAGGTACAGCCAATAAGGAGTATTGCTACCATATCTTAACTGAGGAAATTTCTCATTCCTCACACATGTCTGGCATTTTAGGGAGAGAGATTGAACCACTCCATCCAAGTTTTCAAGTTCATGCAGCTTTCTTTCTTTTCCCACATCATTATTCTCCTCCTGCCTGAAGTCTACAGGGAGTCAATGCTGAGTGGAACTGGAATTTGGAGTGCTGAGTATACGCAAGCATGCACCAAAGTGAGCCTGACTTGGAAGAAAAGTGAGCAGATGGGCTCCCGCTAATGAGATGATTTACAGAAGCATACCCTTAAAAACGAATGTTTGATAAAAAAGAAATAAAACAGGCTTCCTCTATATGCATTTTTCCCCCGCAATACAACTGTATTTGTTTTTTAACATTGCTATACAGATGTGGCACAAGTTTGGCCTCCTCTTTTGCCTTCTGATGTGTTCTGTGGTTCCAAGAGCCATCGTTATGTGCATCAGATGCTGAGGGTGATACAGGAAAGCTAGACTCATTCAGAAAACCAGGAAAAAGGAATGGGAATCATATCTCAGTGAAGTAAAAAGATCCTCAAAAAAGTACCTTTTTTAAGATGGCATCTGTATTAAATCTGATGTCACCTTTGCTTAATCTTTAATTCTGAAGAATTAAAGAATTCTGGAGAAACGTAAATTAACTACCTTTTTTAACCTGGTTTGTTAACATGTTCTTTCCTGTGGAACTGAAGCTGCAAGAACATGCAGGACAACAAACCTTCACACAGCTGTTCACTATCAACAGCAAGTTTGGAAGCTGATAAGTATAAACATTTCATGTAGCTGTAAAAACTTAGAATATTATAGACACATTTGTACAAAGCTGTCTTGCTGGGGGAGAAGATTAAGAGTGTTTAGACACAAAGAGGGTGAAAAGAAACTCTTCAACCTAGTACAACACAGCAATTCTGAACTCATTATACCAACATAAAGGCTTTAGCTTTTAGCCCCACTGGGGCTGCTTAGCCTGCTGAGAATGAGCCACAGTAGTGAGGCACACATCAATATTCATATAATTGTGACCATGTGAAAAGAGAAATTTAGCCGTATACTTCACACACTTTTCTGCTTGTGCCTGAATTCAGATTAACCCAGCCTTTATTTTCCTCTTCTTTCCCATGAAGGAAGTACTAGAAAATCTATACAAAAATAAAGTGTATCTTGTTCTTCTAAAATAATACATAGGTTTTGCTTAACTGTGGTGGGATCATAAATACTTGACACATACACTGCAATTCAACTGCTTATGCTAATCATATGGTACTGCTTCTCTTTTCTGAACGGATAAACATAAGTTTTATGCATCTGTAAGAAATCCTGCAGAAGATTACTGCAACTCTGAATTTCCAAGGGAAGTGAGAATATATGTGAGTAAATCAGCCATTATGCAAGAGCTGAGACATGATGTCAACACCATCATGCACCCTTTACAACTGCCTCTATGCCAAAGCTCCATCAAGGCATTTGGAAAGTACTGTCCCCTGCTATATTAAGTGAAATCCAATCTCCGGTATAACACCACTTGTGGTATGACCATTCATGCATGTGAAGGTTTGCTTTCCATTAATACTTGTACCATAATATTGGATTTTGCACAAGTCCATTTAATGGGAAAATAAAAGGAACATGTACATTGTAGAGGAAGTTTTTAACAGGAGTGAATAATAGGAGCTTTTTTCCCCCTGAATTTGCCCGTTTCTGTTTAACAGTAACTGTGGCAGCTTTATCAAAGCATCTATAAAAATGCCTAAAAATTCATAATTTAGCAGTGACAAGGAGAAACCCTTTTTACAAAATAAAAATAAAAATAAAAATTAAAAATGAATAGATATCCGAAAATATATCTGATCACTACAAGTTGTCACCACCCACCTCTGGAATCTGGAGGTGGAAAAGAGGAGGAAAGGAACTGATGATGATGGAAACGCTTGGTTATTTGTTCACTGTCAGCGAGCAGAGACAGATACAGCTCTTCCATTGCACTGAAATGATGTGTAAATTTGTCTGTCTGAGGGTCAGCTCAGCTTTTTCAGAGCTAAGTAATGCAAGATGATGCTGTCACTACAGCTAACTGGTAAGCTTAAAGGATATAAAATCAATGAGATTTTAAACCTTAACACTCATGAAGATGTCTGAAAATTTCAGCTGAACATCTCCATCGTTACCTTCTGTTTCTAATGCCTAATCCAGAAGTTTAAAAAAATGCCACACATATTTTGCATCGCCTTGAGACTCCACCCAATCTACTGCAACCAAAAGAACATCCGAGAACTCTACCTCTATTTTATATTCCTAAACTCATTCCAACACAAGCAGAGAAAGCTTCACAGAAGAGAGGAAGGAGAAGGAGAGGGAGAAGGAGGAGCAGAAGGAGGAGAAATCACCCTCCAGCATTTTACTGGCATTTCTGAAATGTTTACATCAGTTCCAAGACTCTGGTACTTAATGGTATAAGAAAAGACAAAAGCTAAACATGGCCACATCCCATCTCCCCATTTGATAGTAGCTTTCTATAATTATCCTTAAAGGCCATTTGATTTGATAACATGTTCATCAGGATATAACATTTCCATAATGTTTTTCAATGACTTATTCATATGCAAATATTAGGGTAAAGATTGAAAATGCAACTCAAACGTTCCTAAAATGTGACAGTGTGCTATTTAAACAGAAGGAAAACTAAATGGCACGTCAGCACTGCACAAATAAAGTACAGTCAGGGAATACAACAGGTTGAGTTCTAGATCAGTTGCACCGAAATTCCTGCAGATGTGGTAAACATTCCCAAAAATCAGAATGTGTAATTGCCAAATGCAAGGAATGCATTATTAGAAGTATCCTTCACAATACACGGGAGGAAGGAAATGGAAAGGACATCTGATGGCTACACATTCCAGGACTCGCTTCCAAATACCTGCCTGTAAAGCACACTACCACCTCACAAACAATCCTCAATACTTGTAATGCCTTTAAAAACCGCACATCAGCAAAATACTATTGTACTCTCATGACACTCCGTTCCCTTCCAGACTGTAACCTTATGACAAAACGTAATCCTGAGCAGGACAAAATATTCTCAATGGTAGAAGACGAATATGGGTGAAATGTATGGTGATAAGGTGATCACTTTATTTTCTGATTGACTGATTGACGCTTTATTCTCACTGAGTGCTTACAGAAGCCCAAAGAACAAGTAATCAGAGGTCACGTTTTATATTTTCCTACAAAAATATCATCTATATTCTGTGCTGAGATGTTATAAGCTTAAAAACGAAAGGAATCCAGTTGCCTCAGCTCTGCTCCGCAGCCCGCGCGTCACAGTGGCTGTTCCATTGTGATGCCATTCTTGGGTGCCCTCAGCCCCGTGAGGTCAGTGATGGCGTCACAGAGGGTGGCACGGAACGGCCATTGTGACACGTGGGCTGTGAAGTAGACCTGAGACTGCAGGGCTCAGTCCGAGCTCAGTGCGACTTGGTGAGGTGAGCAGGGAGGAAGGGGCTGCCTGAGGCTGCCGAGGGAGGGAGGAGGGTTCCCCAGCGCTCGGGGGCCTGAGCTGCCAACTCAGCCTCGTCCCGCTTCTCCCATAGGTTGGCACGCAGAGGACGAAGCCCAGCAGTGATGGGACAAGCACTCTGCACATGGTTGCGGTCGACGCGCGCAGTGCGCGCGGAGACACAGGAGGCTGCCGGCTCGGGAGAGCCAGGTGAGAGCCAAGTATCCCTGCATCCACGGCCTGCGGCCCTGCCCCTCAGCTGGCACAGCCGGCACAGAGCAGCCCCTGGGACAGCCCCCGGGGGCACCTGGCCCCACAAGGCGCTCACTGCTGTTACTCTCTCCTCTCCAGCATGTGTGTTCTGTGGCCAAGTGGATGAGGACTCGGGCATCCTTGGCCGCAAAAAATGGATGGTTGGATTTTATGTCCATGAGTTTTGTGCGGTGAGTTCCCTCGTGGCTCCTGCCACCTGCCTCCAACCTGTGATTCCCTCCTTTCTGCCCTAACTAAACCGTGCTCTTACCTCCCGTGCAGGCATTTACCAACGGTCTTTGTGGTCGCAACCGAGGTAACAGCAGGATGATGTTCCTCGTAAAAGACCTGCGATGCACAGTGAGGGAGGCAGAGCAGAGGGTGAGCATTGGACCGGAACAGGGAGCTTGGTGCCAGGAGAGCTTAGCCTGGTCCCAAGAAAGCAATCCCAGCCCCTCCTCCCAGCGCCAGGAGACATTCCTGCTCTTGCAGACCAGCCCTGGTCACCAGGCAGCTCTGCAGAGTGCCACCCAGCCCTGCCCGCATCCTGCGCCCTGCCCAGGGGTGCGGGGCCCGCTGCGTAGGCCCTGAGCCTGCAGCTGATGGGGGCTGCTCTGCTCTTTCCAGCTCTGCTTCGTCTGTGGCAGTTCGAGGGCCAGCATCACCTGCGCAGAGCCGGGATGTGAGCGGAGCTTCCATCTCCCCTGTGCCTACGAGGGTCAATGCGTCACCCAGTACTTCGGGGAGTTCAGGTAAGGGCAGCCAGGTGTGGCCTGTGGGCCTCCAACCCTGCTGTCAGCACCAGCCAAAGCGGCGAGGAACGCGCTGTGAACCTCCCAGCAGCCTGAAAGAGCCAGAGCCAAGGCCTGGGGCTCCTTCCCGTTCCTCTGCCCTCCTCGCAGCCCTTCTCACCTCGCCCGTCCCTTCCATCTTCCCCCAGGGCCTTCTGCTGGGAGCACCGCCCGCAGCAGGCAGCGCAGGCAGCACCGGAGCCGGACACGACCTGCATTATCTGCATGGAGCCCGTAGGGGACAGCAGGTCGTACGGCACCATGGTGTGCCCAGCCTGCCAACAAGCCTGGTTCCACCGGGCCTGCATCCAGGTAGGAGCCCTCCCCTCGCCCCGCGGGCACCGCAGGCGCTCAGCAGCACCAGGCCCGGCTCACACCCACACTGCTTGTGTTTCTGCTGCAGAGAATGGCCCTGTGCTCCGAGCGGTGCAGCTTCCAGTGTCCCAACTGTAGAGATGCAAAGGCATTTCTTTGCGACTTGCTGACTGTGGGGATCCGAATCCCAGAGAGGTTGGTGTCCTTCAGTCGGCTCTCGAGATGTGAGGGCACAAGAGCTGTGCCCGCCCAAGGACTGCCCCGGCAGGCCTGGCCCTTGGCAGCCATCAACATGGGCCTCGTTGTCATTGAGAAGCTGGAACCAGGCATAAGCTGGATGGGGATGGGTAGATTTCATGGGTTAGTTTTAGTCCCGGGCCAGTGAGTGCTCATCACATTCCCTCCCTTCTCTGGCAGAATGCCGACACGGGACGACACCAACGCCTATGCAGCACTGGCAGTTTGGCACCGACGCTGCGTGGCCAGCGACTGCCTTTACCCTCATGGCAGAGCGCGGTCAGGAGAGGGGTGAGTGAGCTCAGCTGCCCTCTGGGGCTCGGCGTGGCATCGCGGCCTCACCACGGGCTGGGGGAGCACAGACTGAGCACCAGAGCTGTGCCGGGCACTCCCTGGCTCAGGGCACTTTGTCCTCACGGCCACAACCCGTTCCTTTCCACAGACCTTGGGAGCTGCTCCTCTGCAGCTCCTGTGCTGCACGAGGCACCCACCGCCGCTGTGCCTACCTGAGTGATAGCACAACCGGATGGGAGTGCAACGCCTGTGCTGGAGAGGGCACCGGTAAGAGGCAAACAGCCGCGTGCTGCTGGGCTGGGGCCAGGCGAGGCCTGGCAGCGGCTGCTCAGAGCGGCCTTGCTCAAATCCCTCCAGCCCGGGACAAACGGGACCCAGTTCCACCCCACGGCTGGAGTTCCACCCTGCTCACCTTCCTGCCTCCCCTTACAGCCTCCAGCACCGGCTCAGGTCTTGCTGGCCTCGACACCACCAGCCAGCAGGAGCTGCAGACATCTCAAAGCTCTGTGACACCAGAGAGCGGCAGCTCCGACACCACCAGCCAGGCACCATCTGAGCCAGCTAACCGCTCCAGTGTGCCTGAGAGCAGCAGCCTGTCCAGCCAGCGCAGGCCAGAATGGAGGAGACTCTGCTGGCGTTTACATCGTATGGACGACTCATGTCAGGAGTCGCAAGGGTGCTGTGGGAGCACCCACAATGCTGCCCTGAGAGCCAGCCAGGGGACATCTCGGTCCTCGAGGCACTGCCCTGCGCTGGGCTACAACCTCAGGTGCAGACAGGGACAGCGGGCCCGGACGAGAAGCCGCTCTCCATTGCAGCGCCGGGCCCCAGCATCCCCGAGCCGGCCCCAGAGACACCGCGGGAGCAGGCAGAGAGCAAGCCCAGGTGCTCAGAGCTGCACCCGCAGCTACGCCACACCGGCAGCACCGGGGTCCTCCAGGGCTTCCACAACAGCCCACGGAAGCCCTTCCAGACATCCAGGGCGGGCCCGGACTCGAAGCCGCTCGCCTCTCCGTCGGCGGGCTGCGGAGACCGACAGCCAGCCCCGAAGACGCCGCACGAGCCGGGCCAGGCGGCGAGGGCCAGCCCAGGGGCGGAGCCGCTCCCGCGAACCACGTCGGGACCAGCGCATCACCAGCCGGCCCTGCTGATGCCGCGGGAGCAGCCATCTACAAGCTCCGATCCCATCTCTAACCCTAAACCCTAACCCTAATCCTACCCAATGTCCTCTGAATCCATCCCAATAAAACTTAATTCCCTTATGCCACTGTCAGTTTTGTTCTTCTCTGCCTTTCCGGAGGTGGGCAGCTTTAGGGCAGTCAGAATCCATGGAGGTGCTCCAGAACCATGCGGACGTGGCACTGAGGGACACAGGCATTGGGCTGGTGGGGGGGATGGACTTGATGACCTTGGAGGTCTTTGCCAGTCTTCATTCCTTGACACAAGTATCCCATGGCTTTTGGATACATGTTTACCCACCTTCACTACTACTCACATGGAAGTCAATGCAAAGTCAGCCTTAGTTTAGGCGAGGCTCCCACCAAGAACACATCCAGCCAGGGCAGTGCAGCATTGTGGGAACAAAACACCCAGCTGAACTCCGTGGTTTGGTGGTACAAATCCAAGCTAAGGGCTCTGAGCTGCTGTCACTCCACACACTCCTGCTCCACAGCCAGGAGTGCCCAGCTCCGGCAGCAAGCACACAGTCTGACGGTGCACACTGGGCTTATATTGGGAGCCCACTTCAGTAAGGGTAACCGATCCGTGCATCGGTTTGGGTGTAATTTTTAATCATTCAGCTCAATCAGAAACCTCACGTCGTGCCAAGCACCTCAGTAAGTGACAGTGCTCTTAAACATCGTAACCCGCCACACGTGGAAGGACCAAGAGCATGCTAAGTTTGGACCCCTGACAGCATCCTCGGGAGCAAACAGCTGCGCGGTGATGTGAGCGGGTGCAGGCCAGGCTGTCCTGCCCTGCGTGAGCCCCCACCAACCCCACGGCTTTGCACAAGTGCAGTGCAGGCTTTGGAGAAGTGCCCTTTTGCTCGTTCCGACACAGTCTGATGCAACATGCAGCCTTTTAAAGCACGACAAATTTCAGCTGAACATCTCCATCGTTACCCTCTGTTTCTAATGCCTAATCCTAGAAACTGATAGGAGTGGCTTCTCCCAGCGTTCAAAAAGGATCTTAGGCCGAGAGTTAGGCAGATTCATTCAGAGGGCTTTAAACTAGGTATGAAGGGGGGTGGGTGTGTAACTGGGGTCACTAACACAAGAGTCGGTGCATAGCGACCCAGTGCTTGCAGGAGAGGGACGTGCTTGTAAGAACCCATGGTCTTGTGCTTTTGTGACGGAGGAGGATGACTCTATGAAGGGGCAAGGGGGTAAAGGCAGGTCTTCTAGGGATAAGCCTGATGAAGTGGTATTGGGATTAGGAGCGAGGCGAGGGGCTCGGCTGAGGTGCGCCTATACCAATGCACGCAGCATGGGAAACAAACAAGAAGAGTTGGAAGCCATTGTGAGGCAGGCAAACTATGACCTAGTTGCCATAACGGAAACATGGTGGGATTGCTCCCATGACTGGAGTGCTGCAATGGATGGCTACAAACTCTTCAGGAATGATAGGCGAGGAAGGAGGGGTGGAAAAGAAGCAGTCTAGGAGGTTCCTGGAATGCATAGAGGATAACTTCCTAATGCAGCTGGTGAGAGAGCCCACGAGACGAGCTGCTCCGCTAGACCTGCTGTTCACAAACAGGGAAGGTCTGGTGGGAGATGTGGAGGTTGGGGGCTGCCTTGGACAGAGTGACCAGGAAATGGTAGAGTTCTCAATTCTAGGTGGAGCCTGGAGGCAGAACAGCAAAACTGCCACCTTAGACTTCCGGAGGGCAGACTCTGATTTGTTCAGAAGACTAATAGGGGCAGTCCCCTGGCGTTCAGTCTTAGCGAACAAAGGGGTCCAAGATGGCTGGTCGCTCTTGAAGAAGGAAGTCTTAAAGGCGCAGGAGCGGGTGGTCCCCCTGAGCCGCAAAATGAGCCGGTGGAGAAGAAGACCGGCGTGGATGAATAGGGAGCTGTTCTTAAGGTTGCGGGAGAAAAAGGGAATTTACCGCCTGTGGAAGGAGGGAAGAGCAACTCAGAATGACTACAAAGAGGCTGTTAAGATGTGTAGAGGGAAAATCAGAGAGGCAAAAGCCCAGCTTGAATCTAAGCTGGCAGCTGGGGTAAAAACAAACAAGAAACTCTTTTACAAATACATCAACTGTAAGAGGAAGACAAAGGGGAATCTCCATTCTTTACTGGACGAGGCTGGGAAATTGATCACAGAGGATAAGGAAAAGGCAGAGGTTCTGAATGCCTTCTTTACGTCTGTCTTTAAAAGTCATCTCGGTTATTCCCAGGGCTCCCCATGCTCTGGCTTGGTAGCCTCGGCTGGGAAGCAGACTGAACCCCCTGTGATTCTTGAAGAAGCGGTCAGGGAATTACTGCTCCAACTGGACTGCCACAAGTCCATGGGTCCGGATGAGATTCACCCGAGAGTGCTGAAGGAACTGGCGGAGGTGATCGCTGAGCCGCTTTCCGTTATCTTTCAGTGCTCCTTGTTAACGGGTGAGGTCCCAGAAGACTGGAGGCTTGCCGACGTGACTCCCATTTACAAGAAAGGTTGTAAGGAGGATCCAGGGAACTACAGGCCTGTTAGCCTGACCTCGGTGCCAGGGAAGGTAATGGAACAGATTGTCTTGAGGGAGATCACGCGGCAGATGTGGGATGAGCAGGAGATCAGACCTAGCCAGCATGGGTTCGTGAAGGGCAGGTCCTGCTTGACCAATCTGATCTCCTTCTACGATCCTGTGACCCGTCTGATGGATGAAGGAAAGGCTGTTGATGTGGTCTACTTAGACTTCAGCAAAGCCTTCGACGCTGTCTCCCATGCTATTCTCCTGCAAAAGCTGGCAGCCTGTGACTTGGATGGGTACACTCTCGGCTGGGTAAGGAGCTTTCTGGAGGGCTGGGCCCAGAGAGTGGTGGTAAATGGAGTTAAATCCAGTTGGAGACCAGTCATGAGCGGTGTCCCCCAGGGGTCGGTGCTAGGGCCTGTCCTCTTCAACATCTTTATTGATGACTTGGATGAGGGCATTGAGTGAGCCCTCAGTAAGTTCGCAGATGACACCAAATTGGCAGGGAGTGTCGATCTGCCTGAGGGTAGCGAGGCCCTACAGAGATCTGGATAGGCTGGAGAGCTGGGCCGAAGCCAACGGGATGAGGTTTAACAAGACCAAATGCTGGGTCCTGCACTTTGGCCACAACAACCCCAGGCAGCGCTATAGACTTGGGGCGGAGTGGCTGGAGGACTGTGTTGAGGAAACGGACCTGGGAGTACTGATTGATGCTCGGCTGAACATGAGCCGACAGTGTGCCCGGGTGGTCAAGAAGGCTACGAAGGAGGGCTACGAAGCTGGTGAGGGGTCTGGAGCACAGGCCTTATGAGGAGCGGCTGAGGGAACTGGGATTGTTCAGCCTGGAGAAGAGGAGGCTCAGGGCAGACCTTATAGCTCTCTATAACTTCCTGAAGGGAGGTTGTGGTGAGCTGGGGGTCGGCCTCTTCTCTCGTGTAGACAGTGATAGAACTAGAGGCAATGGTTTCAAGCTGCGACAGGGGAGGTTCAGGCTGGACATCAGGAAGTATTACTTCTCGGAAAGGGTAGTCAGGCACTGGAATGCACTGCCCAGGGAGGTGGTAGAGTCACTGACCATGGGAGCGTTCAACAAACGTTTGGATGTTGCGCTGAGGAATATGATTTAGCTGTGAAGTATTGGCAATCGTTGGACTAGATGATCTTCTAGGTCTTTTCCAACCTTGAAAAATTCTGTGATTCTGTAATCCAGAAGTTTAAAAAAATGCCACACATATTTTGCATCACCTTGAGACTCCACCCAATCTTCTGCAACCAAAAGAACATCCGAGAACTCTACCTCTATTTTATAATCCTAAACTCATCCCAACACAAGCAGAGAAAGCTTCACAGAAGAGAGGAAGGAGAAGGAGAGGGAGAAGGAGGAGCAGAAGGAGGAGAAATCACCCTCCAGCATTTTACTGGCATTTCTGAAATGTTTACATCAGGTCCAAGACTCTGGTACTTAATGGTATAAGAAAAGACAAAAGCTAAACATGGCCACATTCCATCTCCCCATTTGATAGTAGCTTTCTATAATTATCCTTAAAGGCCATTTGATTTGATAACATGTTCATCAGGATATAACATTTCCATAATGTTTTTCAATGACTTATTCATATGCAAATATTAGGGTAAAGATTGAAAATGCAACTCAAACGTTCCTAAAATGTGACAGTGTGCTACTTAAACAGAAGGAAAACTAAATGGCACGTCAGCATTGCACAAATAAAGTACAGTCAGGGAATACAACAGGTTGAGTTCTAGATCAGTTGCACTGAAATTCCTGCAGATGTGGTAAACATTCCCAAAAATCAGAACGTGCAATTGCCAAATGCAAGGAATGCATTATTAGAAGTATCCTTCACAATACACGGGAGGAAGGAAATGGAAAGGACATCTGATGGCTACACATTCCAGGACTCGCTTCCAAATACCTGCCTGTAAAGCACACTACCACCTCACAAACAATCCTCAATACTTGTAATGCCTTTAAATACCGCACATCAGCAAAATACTATTGTACTCTCATGACACTCCGTTCCCTTCCAGACTGTAACCTTATGACAATACGTAATCCTGAGCAGGACAAAATATTCTCAAAGGTAGAAGACGAATATGGGTGAAATGTATGGTGATAAGGTGATCACTTTATTTTCTGATTTACTGATTGACGCTTTATTCTCACTGAGTGCTTACAGAAGCCCAAAGAACAAGTAATCAGAGGTCACGTTTTTTATTTTCCTACAAAAATATCATCTATATTCTGTGCTGAGATGTTATAAGCTTAAAAACGAAAGGAATCCAGTTGCCTCAGCTCTGCTCCGCAGCCCGCGCGCCACAGTGGCTGTTCCATTGTGATGCCATTCTTGGGTGCCCTCAGCCCCGTGAGGTCAGTGATGGCGTCACAGAGGGTGGCACGGAACGGCCATTGTGACACGTGGGCTGTGAAGTAGACCTGAGACTGCAGGGCTCAGTCCGAGCTCAGTGCGACTTGGTGAGGTGAGCAGGGAGGAAGGGGCTGCCTGAGGCTGCCGAGGGAGGGAGGAGGGTTCCCCAGCGCTCGGGGGCCTGAGCTGCCAACTCAGCCTCGTCCCGCTTCTCCCATAGGTTGGCACGCAGAGGACGAAGCCCAGCAGTGATGGGACAGGCACTCTGCACATGGTTGCGGTCGACGCGCGCAGTGCGCGTGGAGACACAGGAGGCTGCCGGCTCGGGAGAGCCAGGTGAGAGCCAAGTATCCCTGCATCCACGGCCTGCGGCCCTGCCCCTCAGCTGGCACAGCCGGCACAGAGCAGCCCCTGGGACAGCCCCCGGGGGCACCTGGCCCCGCAAGGCGCTCACTGCTGTTACTCTCTCCTCTCCAGCATGTGTGTTCTGTGGCCAAGTGGATGCGGACTCGGGCATCCTTGGCCGCAAAAAATGGATGGTTGGATTTTATGTCCATGAGTTTTGTGCGGTGAGTTCCCTCGTGGCTCCTGCCACCTGCCTCCAACCTGTGATTCCCTCCTTTCTGCCCTAACTAAACCGTGCTCTTACCTCCCGTGCAGGCATTTACCAACGGTCTTTGTGGTCGCAACCGAGGTAACAGCAGGATGATGTTCCTCGTAAAAGACCTGGGATGCACAGTGAGGGAGGCAGAGCAGAGGGTGAGCATTGGACCGGAACAGGGAGCTTGGTGCCAGGAGAGCTTAGCCTGGTCCCAAGAAAGCAATCCCAGCCCCTCCTCCCAGCGCCAGGAGACATTCCTGCTCTTGCAGACCAGCCCTGGTCACCAGGCAGCTCTGCAGAGTGCCACCCAGCCCTGCCCGCATCCTGCGCCCTGCCCAGGGGTGCGGGGCCCGCTGCGTAGGCCCTGAGCCTGCAGCTGATGGGGGCTGCTCTGCTCTTTCCAGCTCTGCTTCGTCTGTGGCAGTTCGAGGGCCAGCATCACCTGCGCAGAGCCGGGATGTGAGCGGAGCTTCCATCTCCCCTGCGCCTACGAGGGTCAATGCGTCACCCAGTACTTCGGGGAGTTCAGGTAAGGGCAGCCAGGTGTGGCCTGTGGGCCTCCAACCCTGCTGTCAGCACCAGCCAAAGCAGCGAGGAACGCGCTGTGAACCTCCCAGCAGCCTGAAAGAGCCAGAGCCAAGGCCTGGGGCTCCTTCCCGTTCCTCTGCCCTCCTCGCAGCCCTTCTCACCTCGCCCGTCCCTTCCATCTTCCCCCAGGGCCTTCTGCTGGGAGCACCGCCCGCAGCAGGCAGCGCAGGCAGCACCGGAGCCGGACACGACCTGCATTATCTGCATGGAGCCCGTAGGGGACAGCAGGTCGTACGGCACCATGGTGTGCCCAGCCTGCCAACAAGCCTGGTTCCACCGGGCCTGCATCCAGGTAGGAGCCCTCCCCTCGCCCCGCGGGCACCGCAGGCGCTCAGCAGCACCAGGCCCGGCTCACACCCACACTGCTTGTGTTTCTGCTGCAGAGAATGGCCCTGTGCTCCGAGCGGCGCAGCTTCCAGTGTCCCAACTGCAGAGATGCAAAGGCATTCCATCGCGACTTGCTGACTGTGGGGATCCGAATCCCAGAGAGGTTGGTGTCCTTCAGTCGGCTCTCGAGATGTGAGGGCACAAGAGCTGTGCCCGCCCAAGGACTGCCCCGGCAGGCCTGGCCCTTGGCAGCCATCAACATGGGCCTCGTTGTCATTGAGAAGCTGGAACCAGGCATAAGCTGGATGGGGATGGGTGGATTTCATGGGTTAGTTTTAGTCCCGGGCCAGCGAGTGCTCATCACATTCCCTCCCTTCTCTGGCAGAATGCCGACACGGGACGACACCAACGCCTATGCAGCACTGGCAGTTTGGCACCGACGCTGCGTGGCCAGCGACTGCCTTTACCCTCATGGCAGAGCGCGGTCAGGAGAGGGGTGAGTGAGCTCAGCTGCCCTCTGGGGCTCTGCGTGGCATCGCGGCCTCACCACGGGCTGGGGGAGCACAGACTGAGCACCAGAGCTGTGCCGGGCACTCCCTGGCTCAGGGCACTTTGTCCTCACGGCCACAACCCGTTCCTTTCCACAGACCTTGGGAGCTGCTCCTCTGCAGCTCCTGTGCTGCACGAGGCACCCACCGCCGCTGTGCCTACCTGAGTGATAGCACAACCGGATGGGAGTGCAACGCCTGTGCTGGAGAGGGCACCGGTAAGAGGCAAACAGCCGCGTGCTGCTGGGCTGGGGCCAGGCGAGGCCTGGCAGCGGCTGCTCAGAGCGGCCTTGCTCAAATCCCTCCAGCCCGGGACAAACGGGACCCAGTTCCACCCCACGGCTGGAGTTCCACCCTGCTCACCTTCCTGCCTCCCCTTACAGCCTCCAGCACCGGCTCAGGTCTTGCTGGCCTCGACACCACCAGCCAGCAGGAGCTGCAGACATCTCAAAGCTCTGTGACACCAGAGAGCGGCAGCTCCGACACCACCAGCCAGGCACCATCTGAGCCAGCTAACCGCTCCAGTGTGCCTGAGAGCAGCAGCCTGTCCAGCCAGCGCAGGCCAGAATGGAGGAGACTCTGCTGGCGTTTACATCGTATGGACGACTCATGTCAGGAGTCGCAAGGGTGCTGTGGGAGCACCCACAATGCTGCCCTGAGAGCCAGCCAGGGGACATCTCGGTCCTCGAGGCACTGCCCTGCGCTGGGCTACAACCTCAGGTGCAGACAGGGACAGCGGGCCCGGACAAGAAGCCGCTCTCCATTGCAGCGCCGGGCCCCAGCATCTCCGAGCCGGCCCCAGAGACACCGAGGGAGCAGGCAGAGAGCAAGCCCAGGTGCTCAGAGCTGCACCCGCAGCTACGCCACACCGGCAGCACCGGGGTCCTCCAGGGCTTCCACAACAGCCCACGGAAGCCCTTCCAGACATCCAGGGCGGGCCCGGACTCGAAGCCGCTCGCCTCTCCGTCGGCGGGCTGCGGAGACCGACAGCCAGCCCCGAAGACGCCGCACGAGCCGGGCCAGGCGGCGAGGGCCAGCCCAGGGGCGGAGCCGCTCCCGCGAACCACGTCGGGACCAGCGCATCACCAGCCGGCCCTGCTGATGCCGCGGGAGCAGCCATCTACAAGCTCCAATCCAATCATCTCTAACCCTAAACCCTAACCCTAATCCTACCCAATGTCCTCTGAATCCATCCCAATAAAACTTAATTCCCTTATGCCACTGTCAGTTTTGTTCTTCTCTGCCTTTCCGGAGGTGGGCAGCTTTAGGGCAGTCAGAATCCATGGAGGTGCTCCAGAACCATGCGGACGTGGCACTGAGGGACACAGGCAGTGGGCTGGTGGGGGGGATGGACTTGATGACCTTGGAGGTCTTTGCCAGTCTTCATTCCTTGACACAAGTATCCCATGGCTTTTGGATACGTGTTTACCCACCTTCACTACTACTCACATGGAAGTCAATGCAAAGTCAGCCTTAGTTTAGGCGAGGCTCCCACCAAGAACACATCCAGCCAGGGCAGTGCAGCATTGTGGGAACAAAACACCCAGCTGAACTCCGTGGTTTGGTGGTACAAATCCAAGCTAAGGGCTCTGAGCTGCTGTCACTCCACACACTCCTGCTCCACAGCCAGGAGTGCCCAGCCCCGGCAGCAAGCACACAGTCTGACGGTGCACACTGGGCTTATATTGGGAGCCCACTTCAGTAAGGGTAACCGATCCGTGCATCGGTTTGGGTGTAATTTTTAATCATTCAGCTCAATCAGAAACCTCACGTCGTGCCAAGCACCTCAGTAAGTGACAGTGCTCTTAAACATCGTAACCCGTCACACGTGGAAGGACCAAGAGCATGCTAAGTTTGGACCCCTGACAGCATCCTCGGGAGCAAACAGCTGCGCGGTGATGTGAGCGGGTGCAGGCCAGGCTGTCCTGCCCTGCGTGAGCCCCCACCAACCCCACGGCTTTGCACAAGTGCAGTGCAGGCTTTGGAGAAGTGCCCTTTTGCTCGTTCCGACACAGTCTGATGCAACATGCAGCCTTTTAAAGCACGACAAATTTCAGCTGAACATCTCCATCGTTACCCTCTGTTTCTAATGCCTAATCCTAGAAACTGATAGGAGTGGCTTCTCCCAGCGTTCAAAAAGGATCTTAGGCCGAGAGTTAGGCAGATTCATTCAGAGGGCTTTAAACTAGGTATGAAGGGGGGTGGGTGTGTAACTGGGGTCACTAACACAGAGTCGGTGCGTAGCGACCCAGTGCTTGCAGGAGAGGGACGTGCTTGTAAGAACCCATGGTCTTGTGCTTTTGTGACGGAGGAGGATGACTCTATGAAGGGGCAAGGGGGTAAAGGCAGGTCTTCTAGGGATAAGCCTGATGAAGTGGTATTGGGATTAGGAGCGAGGCGAGGGGCTCGGCTGAGGTGCGCCTATACCAATGCACGCAGCATGGGAAACAAACAAGAAGAGTTGGAAGCCATTGTGAGGCAGGCAAACTATGACCTAGTTGCCATAACGGAAACATGGTGGGATTGCTCCCATGACTGGAGTGCTGCAATGGATGGCTACAAACTCTTCAGGAATGATAGGCGAGGAAGGAGGGGTGGAAAAGAAGCAGTCTAGGAGGTTCCTGGAATGCATAGAGGATAACTTCCTAATGCAGCTGGTGAGAGAGCCCACGAGACGAGCTGCTCCGCTAGACCTGCTGTTCACAAACAGGGAAGGACTGGTGGGAGATGTGGAGGTTGGGGGCTGCCTTGGACAGAGTGACCAGGAAATGGTAGAGTTCTCAATTCTAGGTGGAGCCTGGAGGCAGAACAGCAAAACTGCCACCTTAGACTTCCGGAGGGCAGACTCTGATTTGTTCAGAAGACTAATAGGGGCAGTCCCCTGGCGTTCAGTCTTAGCGAACAAAGGGGTCCAAGATGGCTGGTCGCTCTTGAAGAAGGAAGTCTTAAAGGCGCAGGAGCGGGTGGTCCCCCTGAGCCGCAAAATGAGCCGGTGGAGAAGAAGACCGGCGTGGATGAATAGGGAGCTGTTCTTAAGGTTGCGGGAGAAAAAGAGAATCTACCGCCTGTGGAAGGAGGGAAGAGCAACTCAGAATGACTACAAAAAGGCTGTTAAGATGTGTAGAGGGAAAATCAGAGAGGCAAAAGCCCAGCTTGAATCTAAGCTGGCAGCTGGGGTAAAAACAAACAAGAAACTCTTTTACAAATACATCAACTGTAAGAGGAAGACAAAGGGGAATCTCCATTCTTTACTGGACGAGGCTGGGAAATTGATCACAGAGGATAAGGAAAAGGCAGAGGTTCTGAATGCCTTCTTTACGTCTGTCTTTAAAAGTCATCTCGGTTATTCCCAGGGCTCCCCACGCTCTGGCTTGGTAGCCTCGGCTGGGAAGCAGACTGAACCCCCTCTGATTCTTGAAGAAGCGGTCAGGGAATTACTGCTCCAACTGGACTGCCACAAGTCCATGGGTCCGGATGAGATTCACCCGAGAGTGCTGAAGGAACTGGCGGAGGTGATCGCTGAGCCGCTTTCCGTTATCTTTCAGCGCTCCTTGTTAACGGGTGAGGTCCCGGAAGACTGGAGGCTTGCCGACGTGACTCCCATTTACAAGAAAGGTTGTAAGGAGGATCCGGGGAACTACAGGCCTGTTAGCCTGACCTCGGTGCCAGGGAAGGTAATGGAACAGATTGTCTTGAGGGAGATCACGCGGCAGATGTGGGATGAGCAGGAGATCAGACCTAGCCAGCATGGGTTCGTGAAGGGCAGGTTCTGCTTGTCCAATCTGATCTCCTTCTACGACCCTGTGACCCGTCTGATGGATGAAGGAAAGGCTGTTGATGTGGTCTACTTAGACTTCAGCAAAGCCTTCGACGCTGTCTCCCATGCTATTCTCCTGCAAAAGCTGGAAGCCCGTGGCTTGGATGGGTACACTCTCGGCTGGGTAAGGAGCTTTCTGGAGGGCTGGGCCCAGAGAGTGATGGTAAATGGAGTTAAATCCAGTTGGAGACCAGTCATGAGCGGTGTCCCCCAGGGGTCGGTGCTAGGGCCTGTCCTCTTCAACATCTTTATTGATGACTTGGATGAGGGCATTGAGTGCGTCCTCAGTAAGTTCACAGATGACACCAAATTGGCAGGGAGTGTCGATCTGCCTGAGGGTAGCGAGGCCCTACAGAGAGATCTGGATAGACTGGAGAACTGGGCCGAAGCCAACGGGATGAGGTTTAACAAGACCAAATGCTGGGTCCTGCACTTTGGCCACAACAACCCCAGGCAGCGCTATAGGCTTGGGGCGGAGTGGCTGGAGGACTGTGTTGAGGAAACGGACCTGGGGGTACTGATTGATGCTCAGCTGAACATGAGCCGACAGTGTGCCCGGGTGGCCAAGAAGGCTACGAAGGAGGGCTACGAAGCTGGTGAGGGGTCTGGAGCACAGGCCTTATGAGGAGCGGCTGAGGGAACTGGGATTGTTCAGCCTGGAGAAGAGGAGGCTCAGGGGAGACCTTATAGCTCTCTATAACTTCCTGAAGGGAGGTTGTGGTGAGCTGGGGGTCGGCCTCTTCTCTCGTGTAATCAGTGATAGAACTAGAGGGAATGGTTTTCAAGCTGCGACAGGGGAGGTTCAGGCTGGACATCAGGAAGTATTACTTCTCGGAAAGGGTAGTCAGGCATTGGAATGCACTGCCCAGGGAGGAGGTAGAGTCACTGACCATGGGAGCGTTCAAGAAACGTTTGGATGTTGCGTTGAGGAATATGATTTAGCTGGGAAGTATTGGTAATCGTTGGACTAGATGATCTTCTAGGTCTTTTCCAACCTTGAAAAATTCTGTGATTCTGTAATCCAGAAGTTTAAAAAAATGCCACACATATTTTGCATTGCCTTGAGACTCCACCCAATCTACTGCAACCAAAAGAACATCCGAGAACTCTACCTCTATTTTATATTCCTAAACTCATCCCAACACAAGCAGAGAAAGCTTCACAGAAGAGAGGAAGGAGACGGAGAGGGAGAAAGAGGAGCAGAAGGAGGAGAAATCACCCTCCAGCATTTTACTGGCATTTCTGAAATGTTTACATCAGTTCCAAGACTCTGGTACTTAATGGTATAAGAAAAGACAAAAGCTAAACATGGCCACATTCCATCTCCCCATCTGATAGTAGCTTTCTATAATTATCCTTAAAGGCCATTTGATTTGATAACATGCTCATCAGGATATAACATTTCCATAATGTTTTTCAATGACTTATTAATATGCAAATATTAGGGTAAAGATTGAAAATGCAACTCAAACGTTCCTAAAATGTGACAGTGTGCTATTTAAAAAGAAGGAAAACTAAATGGCACATCAGCATTGCACAAATAAAGTACAGTCAGGGAATACAACAGGTTGAGTTCTAGATCAGTTGCACTGAAATTCCTGCAGATGTGGTAAACATTCCAAAAAATCAGAACGTGTAATTGCCAAATGCAAGGAATGAATTATTAGAAGTATCCTTCACAATACACGGGAGGAAGGAAATGGAAAGGACATCTGATGGCTACACATTCCAGGACTCGCTTCCAAATACCTGCCTGTAAAGCACACTACCACCTCACAAACAATCCTCAATACTTGTAATGCCTTTAAATACTGCACATCAGCAAAATACTATTGTACTCTCATGACACTCCGTTCCCTTCCAGACTGTAACCTTGTGACAAAACGTAATCCTGAGCAGGACAAAATATTCTCAAAGGTAGAAGACGAATATGGGTGAAATGTATGGTGATAAGGTGATCACTTTATTTTCTGATTTACTGATTGACGCTTTATTCTCACTGAGTGCTTACAGAAGCCCAAAGAACAAGTAATCAGAGGTCACGTTTTTTATTTTCCTACAAAAATATCATCTATATTCTGTGCTGAGATGTTATAAGCTTAAAAACGAAAGGAATCCAGTTGCCTCAGCTCTGCTCCGCAGCCCGCGCGCCACAGTGGCTGTTCCATTGTGATGCCATTCTTGGGTGCCCTCAGCCCCGTGAGGTCAGTGATGGCGTCACAGAGGGTGGCGCGGAACGGCCATTGTGACACGTGGGCTGTGAAGTAGACCTGAGACTGCAGGGCTCAGTCCGAGCTCAGTGCGACTTGGTGAGGTGAGCAGGGAGGAAGGGGCTGCCTGAGGCTGCCGAGGGAGGGAGGAGGGTTCCCCAGCGCTCGGAGGCCTGAGCTGCCAACTCAGCCTCGTCCCGCTTCTCCCATAGGTTGGCACGCAGAGGACGAAGCCCAGCAGTGATGGGACAGGCACTCTGCACATGGTTGCGGTCGACGCGCGCAGTGCGCGCGGAGACACAGGAGGCTGCCGGCTCGGGAGAGCCAGGTGAGAGCCAAGTATCCCTGCATCCACGGCCTGCGGCCCTGCCCCGCAGCTGGCACAGCCGGCACAGAGCAGCCCCCCTGGGACAGCCCCCGGGGGCACCTGGCCCCGCAAGGCGCTCACTGCTGTTACTCTCTCCTCTCCAGCATGTGTGTTCTGTGGCCAAGTGGATGCGGACTCGGGCATCCTTGGCCGCAAAAAATGGATGGTTGGATTTTATGTCCATGAGTTTTGTGCGGTGAGTTCCCTCGTGGCTCCTGCCACCTGCCTCCAACCTGTGATTCCCTCCTTTCTGCCCTAACTAAACCGTGCTCTTACCTCCCGTGCAGGCATTTACCAACGGTCTTTGTGGTCGCAACCGAGGTAACAGCAGGATGATGTTCCTCGTAAAAGACCTGCGATGCACAGTGAGGGAGGCAGAGCAGAGGGTGAGCATTGGACCGGAACAGGGAGCTTGGTGCCAGGAGAGCTTAGCCTGGTCCCAAGAAAGCAATCCCAGCCCCTCCTCCCAGCGCCAGGAGACATTCCTGCTCTTGCAGACCAGCCCTGGTCACCAGGCAGCTCTGCAGAGTGCCACCCAGCCCTGCCCGCATCCTGCGCCCTGCCCAGGGGTGCGGGGCCCGCTGCGTAGGCCCTGAGCCTGCAGCTGATGGGGGCTGCTCTGCTCTTTCCAGCTCTGCTTCGTCTGTGGCAGTTCGAGGGCCAGCATCACCTGCGCAGAGCCGGGATGTGAGCGGAGCTTCCATCTCCCCTGCGCCTACGAGGGTCAATGCGTCACCCAGTACTTCGGGGAGTTCAGGTAAGGGCAGCCAGGTGTGGCCTGTGGGCCTCCAACCCTGCTGTCAGCACCAGCCAAAGCAGCGAGGAACGCGCTGTGAACCTCCCAGCAGCCTGAAAGAGCCAGAGCCAAGGCCTGGGGCTCCTTCCCGTTCCTCTGCCCTCCTCGCAGCCCTTCTCACCTCGCCCGTCCCTTCCATCTTCCCCCAGGGCCTTCTGCTGGGAGCACCGCCCGCAGCAGGCAGCGCAGGCAGCACCGGAGCCGGACACGACCTGCATTATCTGCATGGAGCCCGTAGGGGACAGCAGGTCGTACGGCACCATGGTGTGCCCAGCCTGCCAACAAGCCTGGTTCCACCGGGCCTGCATCCAGGTAGGAGCCCTCCCCTCGCCCCGCGGGCACCGCAGGCGCTCAGCAGCACCAGGCCCGGCTCACACCCACACTGCTTGTGTTTCTGCTGCAGAGAATGGCCCTGTGCTCCGAGCGGCGCAGCTTCCAGTGCCCCAACTGTAGAGACGCAAAGGCATTTCTTCACGACTTGCTGACTGTGGGGATCCGAATCCCAGAGAGGTTGGTGTCCTTCAGTCGGCTCTCGAGATGTGAGGGCACAAGAGCTGTGACCGCCCAAGGACTGCCCCGGCAGGCCTGGCCCTTGGCAGCCATCAACATGGGCCTCGTTGTCATTGAGAAGCTGGAACCAGGCATAAGCTGGATGGGGATGGGTGGATTTCATGGGTTAGTTTTAGTCCCAGGCCAGTGAGTGCTCATCACATTCCCTCCCTTCTCTGGCAGAATGCCGACACAGGACGACACCAACGCCTATGCAGCACTGGCAGTGTGGCACCGACGCTGCGTGGCCAGCGACTGCCTTTACCCTCATGGCAGAGCGCGGTCAGGAGAGGGGTGAGTGTGCTCAGCTGCCCTCTGGGGCTCGGCGTGGCATCGCGGCCTCACCACGGGCTGGGGGAGCACAGACTGAGCACCAGAGCTGTGCCGGGCACTCCCTGGCTCAGGGCACTTTGTCCTCACGGCCACAACCCGTTCCTTTCCACAGACCTTGGGAGCTGCTCCTCTGCAGCTCCTGTGCTGCACGAGGCACCCACCGCCGCTGTGCCTACCTGAGTGATAGCACAACCGGATGGGAGTGCAACGCCTGTGCTGGAGAGGGCACCGGTAAGAGGCAAACAGCCGCGTGCTGCTGGGCTGGGGCCAGGCGAGGCCTGGCAGCAGCTGCTCAGAGCGGCCTTGCTCAAATCCCTCCAGCCCGGGACAAACGGGACCCAGTTCCACCCCATGGCTGGAGTTCCACCCTGCTCACCTTCCTGCCTCCCCTTACAGCCTCCAGCACCGGCTCAGGTCTTGCTGGCCTCGACACCACCAGCCAGCAGGGGCTGCAGACATCTCAAAGCTCTGTGACACCAGAGAGCGGCAGCTCCGGCACCACCAGCCAGCACGGACTGCTGGCATCTCAAAGCTCTTTGACACCAGAGAGCGGCATCTCCGGCACCACCAGCCAGGCACCATCTGAGCCAGCTAACCGCTCCAGTGTGCCTGAGAGCAGCAGCCTGTCCAGCCAGCGCAGGCCAGAATGGAGGAGACTCTGCTGGCGTTTACATCGTATGGACGACTCATGTCAGGAGTCGCAAGGGTGCTGTGGGAGCACCCACAATGCTGCCCTGAGAGCCAGCCAGGGGACATCTCGGTCCTCGAGGCACTGCCCTGCGCTGGGCTACAACCTCAGGTGCAGACAGGGACAGCGGGCCCGGACAAGAAGCCGCTCTCCATTGCAGCGCCGGGCCCCCGCATCCCCGAGCCGGCCCCAGAGACACCGAGGGAGCAGGCAGCCAGCAAGCCCAGGTGCTCAGAGCTGCACCCGCAGCTACGCCACACCGGCAGCACCGGGGTCCTCCAGGGCTTCCACAACAGCCGACGGAAGCCCATCCAGACATCCAGGGCGGGCCCGGACTCGAAGCCGCTCGCCTCTCCGTCGGCGGGCTGCGGAGACCGACAGCCAGCCCCGAAGACGCCGCACGAGCCGGGCCAGGCGGCGAGGGCCAGCCCAGGGGCGGAGCCGCTCCCGCGAACCACGTCGGGACCAGCGCATCACCAGCCGGCCCTGCTGATGCCGCGGGAGCAGCCATCTACAAGCTCCAATCCAATCATCTCTAACCCTAAACCCTAACCCTAATCCTACCCAATGTCCTCTGAATCCATCCCAATAAAACTTAATTCCCTTATGCCACTGTCAGTTTTGTTCTTCTCTGCCTTTCCGGAGGTGGGCAGCTTTAGGGCAGTCAGAATCCATGGAGGTGCTCCAGAACCATGCGGACATGGCACTGAGGGACACAGGCATTGGGCTGGTGGGGGGGATGGACTTGATGACCTTGGAGGTCTTTGCCAGTCTTCATTCCTTGACACAAGTATCCCATGGCTTTTGGATACGTGTTTACCCACCTTCACTACTACTCACATGGAAGTCAATGCAAAGTCAGCCTTAGTTTAGGCGAGGCTCCCACCAAGAACACATCCAGCCAGGGCAGTGCAGCATTGTGGGAACAAAACACCCAGCTGAACTCCGTGGTTTGGTGGTACAAATCCAAGCTAAGGGCTCTGAGCTGCTGTCACTCCACACACTCCTGCTCCACAGCCAGGAGTGCCCAGCCCCGGCAGCAAGCACACAGTCTGACGGTGCACACTGGGCTTATATTGGGAGCCCACTTCAGTAAGGGTAACCGATCCGTGCATCGGTTTGGGTGTAATTTTTAATCATTCAGCTCAATCAGAAACCTCACGTCGTGCCAAGCACCTCAGTAAGTGACAGTGCTCTTAAACATCGTAACCCGTCACACGTGGAAGGACCAAGAGCATGCTAAGTTTGGACCCCTGACAGCATCCTCGGGAGCAAACAGCTGCGCGGTGATGTGAGCGGGTGCAGGCCAGGCTGTCCTGCCCTGCGTGAGCCCCCACCAACCCCACGGCTTTGCACAATTGCAGTGCAGGCTTTGGAGAAGTGCCCTTTTGCTCGTTCCGACACAGTCTGATGCAACATGCAGCCTTTTAAAGCACGACAAATTTCAGCTGAACATCTCCATCGTTACCCTCTGTTTCTAATGCCTAATCCTAGAAACTGATAGGAGTGGCTTCTCCCAGCGTTCAAAAAGGATCTTAGGCCGAGAGTTAGGCAGATTCATTCAGAGGGCTTTAAACTAGGTATGAAGGGGGGTGGGTGTGTAACTGGGGTCACTAACACAGAGTCGGTGCGTAGCGACCCAGTGCTTGCAGGAGAGGGACGTGCTTGTAAGAACCCATGGTCTTGTGCTTTTGTGACGGAGGAGGATGACTCTATGAAGGGGCAAGGGGGTAAAGGCAGGTCTTCTAGGGATAAGCCTGATGAAGTGGTATTGGGATTAGGAGCGAGGCGAGGGGCTCGGCTGAGGTGCGCCTATACCAATGCACGCAGCATGGGAAACAAACAAGAAGAGTTGGAAGCCATTGTGAGGCAGGCAAACTATGACCTAGTTGCCATAACGGAAACATGGTGGGATTGCTCCCATGACTGGAGTGCTGCAATGGATGGCTACAAACTCTTCAGGAATGATAGGCGAGGAAGGAGGGGTGGAAAAGAAGCAGTCTAGGAGGTTCCTGGAATGCATAGAGGATAACTTCCTAATGCAGCTGGTGAGAGAGCCCACAAGACGAGCTGCTCCGCTAGACCTGCTGTTCACAAACAGGGAAGGTCTGGTGGGAGATGTGGAGGTTGGGGGCTGCCTTGGACAGAGTGACCAGGAAATGGTAGAGTTCTCAATTCTAGGTGGAGCCTGGAGGCAGAACAGCAAAACTGCCACCTTAGACTTCCGGAGGGCAGACTCTGATTTGTTCAGAAGACTAATAGGGGCAGTCCCCTGGCGTTCAGTCTTAGTGAACAAAGGGGTCCAAGATGGCTGGTCGCTCTTGAAGAAGGAAGTTTTAAAGGCGCAGGAGCGGGTGGTCCCACTGAGCCACAAAATGAGCCGGTGGAGAAGAAGACCGGCGTGGATGAATAGGGAGCTGTTCTTAAGGTTGCGGGAGAAAAAGAGAATCTACCGCCTGCGGAAGGAGGGAAGAGCAACTCAGAATGACTACAAAAAGGCTGTTAAGATGTGTAGAGGGAAAATCAGAGAGGCAAAAGCCCAGCTTGAATCTAAGCTGGCAGCTGGGGTAAAAACAAACAAGAAACTCTTTTACAAATACATCAACTGTAAGAGGAAGACAAAGGGGAATCTCCATTCTTTACTGGACGAGGCTGGGAAATTGATCACAGAGGATAAGGAAAAGGCAGAGGTTCTGAATGCCTTCTTTACGTCTGTCTTTAAAAGTCATCTCGGTTATTCCCAGGGCTCCCCACGCTCTGGCTTGGTAGCCTCGGCTGGGAAGCAGACTGAACCCCCTGTGATTCTTGAAGAAGCGGTCAGGGAATTACTGCTCCAACTGGACTGCCACAAGTCCATGGGTCCAGGTGAGATTCACCCGAGAGTGCTGAAGGAACTGGCGGAGGTGATCGCTGAGCCGCTTTCCGTTATCTTTCAGCGCTCCTTGTTAACGGGTGAGGTCCCGGAAGACTGGAGGCTTGCCGACGTGACTCCCATTTACAAGAAAGGTTGTAAGGAGGATCCGGGGAACTACAGGCCTGTTAGCCTGACCTCGGTGCCAGGGAAGGTAATGGAACAGACTGTCTTGAGGGAGATCACGCGGCAGATGTGGGATGAGCAGGAGATCAGATCTAGCCAGCATGAGTTCGTGAAGGGCAGGTTCTGCTTGTCCAATCTGATCTCCTTCTACGACCCTGTGACCCGTCTGATGGATGAAGGAAAGGCTGTTGATGTGGTCTACTTAGACTTCAGCAAAGCCTTCGACGCTGTCTCCCATGCTATTCTCCTGCAAAAGCTGGAAGCCCGTGGCTTGGATGGGTACACTCTCGGCTGGGTAAGGAGCTGTTTGGAGGGCTGGGCCCAGAGAGTGATGGTAAATGGAGTTAAATCCAGTTGGAGACCAGTCATGAGCGGTGTCCCCCAGGGGTCGGTGCTAGGGCCTGTCCTCTTCAACATCTTTATTGATGACTTGGATGAGGGCATTGAGTGCGCCCTCAGTAAGTTCACAGATGACACCAAATTGGCAGGGAGTGTCGATCTGCCTGAGGGTAGCGAGGCCCTACAGAGAGATCTGGATAGACTGGAGAACTGGGCCGAAGCCAACGGGATGAGGTTTAACAAGACCAAATGCTGGGTCCTGCACTTTGGCCACAACAACCCCAGGCAGTGCTATAGGCTTGGGGCGGAGTGGCTGGAGGACTGTGTTGAGGAAACGGACCTGGGGGTACTGATTGATGCTCGGCTGAACATGAGCCGACAGTGTGCCCGGGTGGCCAAGAAGGCTACAAAGGAGGGCTACGAAGCTGGTGAGGGGTCTGGAGCACAGGCCTTATGAGGAGCGGCTGAGGGAACTGGGATTGTTCAGCCTGGAGAAGAGGAGGCTCAGGGGAGACCTTATAGCTCTCTATAACTTCCTGAAGGGAGGTTGTGGTGAGCTGGGGGTCGGCCTCTTCTCTCGTGTAATCAGTGATAGAACTAGAGGGAATGGTTTTCAAGCTGCGACAGGGGAGGTTCAGGCTGGACATCAGGAAGTATTACTTCTCGGAAAGGGTAGTCAGGCATTGGAATGCACTGCCCAGGGAGGAGGTAGAGTCACTGACCATGGGAGCGTTCAAGAAACGTTTGGATGTTGCGTTGAGGAATATGATTTAGCTGGGAAGTATTGGTAATCGTTGGACTAGATGATCTGTACTCAGCATTGGTGAGGCCTCACCTCGAGTACTGTGTCCAGTTTTGGGCACCTCAGCACAAGAAGGACATGGAGGTACTGGAGCAGGTCCAGAGAAGGGCAACGAGGCTTGTTAAGGGCTTGGAGAATCAGCCCTATGAGGAGAGACTAAGGAAGCTGGGGCTGTTTAGCCTGAGGAAGAGGAGGCTGAGGGGAGACCTTATTGCTGTCTTCCAGTACCTGAAAGGTTCTTACAGTGAGAGTGGGGCAGGTCTATTCTCACTACTGACTTGTGACAGGACGAGGGGAAATGGCCTCAAGTTGCGCCAGGGCAAGTTTAGGTTGGATATTAGAAAGAACTTCTTTACAGAAAGGGTGGTTAGGTACTGGAATGGGCTCCCCAAGGAGGTGGTTGAATCGCCATCCCTGGATGTGTTTAAGAGCCGCTTGGATGTGGTACTCAGGGATATGATTTAGCAGAGGTTTGTTGTTGTGGTATTGTTTTGTGGTTGTTTTTTAAGAGATAGGCTACTGGTTAGGCTGCGGTTGGACTTGATGATCTTCAAGGTCTTTTCCAACCTGAGTAATTCTATGATTCTATGATTCTATGATCTTCTAGGTCTTTTCCAACCTTGAAAAATTCAGTGATTCGGTAATCCAGAAGTTTAAAAAAATGCCACACATATTTTGCATCACCTTGAGACTCCACCCAATCAACTGCAACCAAAAGAACATCCGAGAACTCTACCTCTATTTTATATTCCTAAACTCATCCCAACACAAGCAGAGAAAGCTTCACAGAAGAGAGGAAGGAGAAGGAGAGGGAGAAGGAGGAGCAGAAGGAGGAGAAATCACCCTCCAGCATTTTACTGGCATTTCTGAAATGTTTACATCAGTTCCAAGACTCTGGTACTTAATGGTATAAGAAAAGACAAAAGCTAAACATGGCCACATTCCATCTCCCCATTTGATAGTAGCTTTCTATATTTATCCTTAAAGGTCATTTGATTTGATAACATGTTCATCAGGATATAACATCTCCATAATGTTTTTCAATGACTTATTAATATGCAAATATTAGGGTAAAGATTGAAAATGCAACTCAAACGTTCCTAAAATGTGACAGTGTGCTACTTAAACAGAAGGAAAACTAAATGGCACGTCAGCATTGCACAAATAAAGTACAGTCAGGGAATACAACAGGTTGAGTTCTAGATCAGTTGCACTGAAATTCCTGCAGATGTGGTAAACATTCCCAAAAATCAGAACGTGTAATTGCTAAATGCAAGGAATGCATTATTAGAAGTATCCTTCACAATACACGGGAGGAAGGAAATGGAAAGGACATCTGATGGCTACACATTCCAGGACTCGCTTCCAAATACCTGCCTGTAAAGCACACTACCACCTCACAAACAATCCTCAATACTTGTAATGCCTTTAAATACAGCACATCAGCAAAATACTATTGTACTCTCATGACACTCCGTTCCCTTCCAGACTGTAACCTTATGACAAAACGTAATCCTGAGCAGGACAAAATATTCTCAGTGGTAGAAGACCAATATGGGTGAAATGTATGGTTATAAGGTGATCACTTTATTTTCTGATTTACTGATTGACACTTTATTCTCACTGAGTGCTTACAGAAGCCCAAAGAACAAGTAATCAGAGGTCACGTTTTTTATTTTCCTACAAAAATATCATCTATATTCTGTGCTGAGATGTTATAAGCTTAAAAACGAAAGGAATCCAGTTGCCTCAGCTCTGCTCCGCAGCCCGCGCGCCACAGTGGCTGTTCCATTGTGATGCCATTCTTGGGTGCCCTCAGCCCCGTGAGGTCAGTGATGGCGTCACAGAGGGTGGCACGGAACGGCCATTGTGACACGTGGGCTGTGAAGTAGACCTGAGACTGCAGGGCTCAGTCCGAGCTCAGTGCGACTTGGTGAGGTGAGCAGGGAGGAAGGGGCTGCCTGAGGCTGCCGAGGGAGGGAGGAGGGTTCCCCAGCGCTCGGAGGCCTGAGCTGCCAACTCAGCCTCATCCCGCTTCTCCCATAGGTTGGCACGCAGAGGACGAAGCCCAGCAGTGATGGGACAGGCACTCTGCACATGGTTGTGGTCGACGCGCGCAGTGCGCGCGGAGACACAGGAGGCTGCCGGCTCGGGAGAGCCAGGTGAGAGCCAAGTATCCCTGCATCCACGGCCTGCGGCCCTGCCCCTCAGCTGGCACAGTCGGCACAGAGCAGCCCCTGGGACAGCCCCCGGGGGCACCTGGCCCCGCAAGGCGCTCACTGCTGTTACTCTCTCCTCTCCAGCATGTGTGTTCTGTGGCCAAGTGGATGAGGACTCGGGCATCCTTGGCCGCAAAAAATGGATGGTTGGATTTTATGTCCATGAGTTTTGTGCGGTGAGTTCCCTCGTGGCTCCTGCCACCTGCCTTCAACCTGTGATTCCCTCCTTTCTGCCCTAACTAAACCGTGCTCTTACCTCCCGTGCAGGCCTTTACCAACGGTCTTTGTGGTCGCAACCGAGGTAACAGCAGGATGATGTTCCTCGTAAAAGACCTGGGATGCACAGTGAGGGAGGCAGAGCAGAGGGTGAGCATTGGACCGGAACAGGGAGCTTGGTGCCAGGAGAGCTTAGCCTGGTCCCAAGAAAGCAATCCCAGCCCCTCCTCCCAGCGCCAGGAGACATTCCTGCTCTTGCAGACCAGCCCTGGTCACCAGGCAGCTCTGCAGAGTGCCACCCAGCCCTGCCCGCATCCTGCGCCCTGCCCAGGGGTGCGGGGCCCGCTGCGTAGGCCCTGAGCCTGCAGCTGATGGGGGCTGCTCTGCTCTTTCCAGCTCTGCTTCGTCTGTGGCAGTTCGAGGGCCAGCATCACCTGCGCAGAGCCGGGATGTGAACGGAGCTTCCATCTCCCCTGCGCCTACGAGGGTCAATGCGTCACCCAGTACTTCGGGGAGTTCAGGTAAGGGCAGCCAGGTGTGGCCTGTGGGCCTCCAACCCTGCTGTCAGCACCAGCCAAAGCGGCGAGGAACGCGCTGTGAACCTCCCAGCAGCCTGAAAGAGCCAGAGCCAAGGCCTGGGGCTCCTTCCCGTTCCTCTGCCCTCCTCGCAGCCCTTCTCACCTCGCCCGCCCCTTCCATCTTCCCCCAGGGCCTTCTGCTGGGAGCACCGCCCGCAGCAGGCAGCGCAGGCAGCACCGGAGCCGGACACGACCTGCATTATCTGCATGGAGCCCGTAGGGGACAGCAGGTCGTACGGCACCATGGTGTGCCCAGCCTGCCAACAAGCCTGGTTCCACCGGGCCTGCATCCAGGTAGGAGCCCTCCCCTCGCCCCGCGGGCACCGCAGGCGCTCAGCAGCACCAGGCCCGGCTCACACCCACACTGCTTGTGTTTCTGCTGCAGAGAATGGCCCTGTGCTCCGAGCGGCGCAGCTTCCAGTGCCCCAACTGTCGAGACGCAAAGGCATTCCATCGCGACTTGCTGACTGTGGGGATCCGAATCCCAGAGAGGTTGGTGTCCTTCAGTCGGCTCTCGAGATGTGAGGGCACAAGAGCTGTGCGCCCGCCCAAGGACTGCCCCGGCAGGCCTGGCCCTTGGCAGCCATCAACATGGGCCTCGTTGTCATTGAGAAGCTGGAACCAGGCATAAGCTGGATGGGGATGGGTGGACTTCATGGGTTAGTTTTAGTCCTGGGCCAGTGAGTGCTCATCACATTCCCTCCCTTCTCTGGCAGAATGCCGACACGGGACGACACCAACGCCTATGCAGCACTGGCAGTTTGGCACCGACGCTGCGTGGCCAGCGACTGCCTTTACCCTCATGGCAGAGCGCGGTCAGGAGAGGGGTGAGTGAGCTCAGCTGCCCTCTGGGGCTCGGCGTGGCATCGCGGCCTCACCACGGGCTGGGGGAGCACAGACTGAGCACCAGAGCTGTGCCGGGCACTCCCTGGCTCAGGGCACTTTGTCCTCACGGCCACAACCCGTTCCTTTCCACAGACCTTGGGAGCTGCTCCTCTGCAGCTCCTGTGCTGCACGAGGCACCCACCGCCGCTGTGCCTACCTGAGTGATAGCACAACCGGATGGGAGTGCAACGCCTGTGCTGGAGAGGGCACCGGTAAGAGGCAAACAGCCGCGTGCTGCTGGGCTGGGGCCAGGCGAGGCCTGGCAGCGGCTGCTCAGAGCGGCCTTGCTCAAATCCCTCCAGCCCGGGACAAACGGGACCCAGTTCCACCCCACGGCTGGAGTTCCACCCTGCTCACCTTCCTGCCTCCCCTTACAGCCTCCAGCACCGGCTCAGGTCTTGCTGGCCTCGACACCACCAGCCAGCAGGAGCTGCAGACATCTCAAAGCTCTGTGACACCAGAGAGCGGCAGCTCCGACACCACCAGCCAGGCACCATCTGAGCCAGCTAACCGCTCCAGTGTGCCTGAGAGCAGCAGCCCGTCCAGCCAGCGCAGGCCAGAATGGAGGAGACTCTGCTGGCGTTTACATCGTATGGACGACTCATGTCAGGAGTCGCAAGGGTGCTGTGGGAGCACCCATCATGCTGCCCTGAGAGCCAGCCAGGGGACATCTCGGTCCTCGAGGCACTGCCCTGCGCTGGGCTACAACCTCAGGTGCAGACAGGGACAGCGGGCCCGGACAAGAAGCCGCTCTCCATTGCAGCGCCGGGCCCCAGCATCCCCGAGCCGGCCCCAGAGACAACGCGGGAGCAGGCAGAGAGCAAGCCCAGGTGCTCAGAGCTGCACCCGCAGCTACGCCACACCGGCAGCACCGGGGTCCTCCAGGGCTTCCACAACAGCCCACGGAAGCCCATCCAGTCATCCAGGGCGGGCCCGGACTCGAAGCCGCTCGCCTCTCCGTCGGCGGGCTGCGGAGACCGACAGCCAGCCCCGAAGACGCCGCACGAGCCGGGCCAGGCGGCGAGGGCCAGCCCAGGGGCGGAGCCGCTCCCGCGAACCACGTCGGGCCCAGCGCATCACCAGCCGGCCCTGCTGATGCCGCGGGAGCAGCCATCTACAAGCTCCAATCCAATCATCTCTAACCCTAAACCCTAACCCTAATCCTACCCAATGTCCTCTGAATCCATCCCAATAAAACTTAATTCCCTTATGCCACTGTCAGTTTTGTTCTTCTCTGCCTTTCCGGAGGTGGGCAGCTTTAGGGCAGTCAGAATCCATGGAGGTGCTCCAGAACCATGCGGACGTGGCACTGAGGGACACAGGCAGTGGGTTGGTGGGGGGGATGGACTTGATGACCTTGGAGGTCTTTGCCAGTCTTCATTCCTTGACACAAGTATCCGATGGCTTTTGGATACGTGTTTACCCACCTTCACTACTACTCACATGGAAGTCAATGCAAAGTCAGCCTTAGTTTAGGCGAGGCTCCCACCAAGAACACATCCAGCCAGGGCAGTGCAGCGTTGTGGGAACAAAACACCCAGCTGAACTCCGTGGTTTGGTGGTACAAATCCAAGCTAAGGGCTCTGAGCTGCTGTCACTCCACACACTCCTGCTCCACAGCCAGGAGTGCCCAGCTCCGGCAGCAAGCACACAGTCTGACGGTGCACACTGGGCCTATATTGGGAGCCCACTTCAGTAAGGGTAACCGATCCGTGCATCGGTTTGGGTGTAATTATTAATCACTCAGCTCAATCAGAAACCTCACGTCGTGCCAAGCATCTCAGTAAGTGACAAGGCTCCTAAAGATCACAACCCGTCACACGTGGAAGGACCAAGAGCATGCTAAGTTTGGACCCCTGACAGCATCCTCGGGAGCAAACAGCTGTGCAGTGATGTCAGCGGGTGCAGGCCAGGCTGTCCTGCCCTGCGTGAGCCCCCACCAACCCCACGGCTTTGCACAAGTGCAGTGCAGGCTTTGGAGAAGTGCCCTTTTGCTCGTTCCGACACAGTCTGATGCAACATGCAGCCTTTTAAAGCACGACAAATGTCAGATCAAGCCTTTCCTTGAGACATCCAGAGCTCTTTCTGTGCCCACAGTGTCAAGAGACGGGCCTCCTGTGCACAAGAGCGGGGTGGGCTAATGGCAGAATGCCACATAGTTGATCCACCCCCATTAGGGGCCAGGATATGATTTACAGAAACTTCTGCTCCAGGAGACACCAATGAGAACCTTCTTCTCCTCCAGACAGGGGGCTCCATACAGAGCTCCATACAGGGGCTCCTCGCCCATACACACAAACACCTGCAGATGCAGAGGGGTGCCAGGCTGTGTAAGTGGTGCCCAGGGACAGGAGGTGGTGGGCACAATGTGGAGCACAGGAGGCTCCCTCTGAGCATCAGCAAATGCTTCTGAGCTGTGGCAGGACTTAGCTCATCACTCTTGCATCACCTCCTCCCCAGCTGCCTGGATGTGCAGCCTGACCTGACAGCACGCTATGCCATGGAATGGTGGGGGGATCTGAAGGATCCTGTAGGTCCAACCCTCTGCCTTGGGCTGGGTGCCAGGCACAAGGGCAGGATCCCACCCAAGCCGACCTTCACTGCCTCCAGGGGCACCCACAGCTGTCTCACTGCTCCTAACGACAGAGGTAGCAATGAATTATCTTGCTCAAAAGGTGCCTGCAGCAGCTTTGCTTATGTTCTTAATGATTACAGTGGATGTTTTGCAGGAACTCCAAAGTTTAGCACAAACATGAAGAGATCACGACTTTTTAGATTAAGAAAAGGTTAATTACAAAAAAAGAAAAAGAGGAAAGATCTCCTTTGGAAAAAGGAGTTTCGTTCTCTCTATTCTCTCTTTCCCAAAGGACTGTGCCACCAAACAGGAGGGGAGGAATGTCTAATAAAGTGAGATTTCAATAGCATACAAAAATATAACTCAGATGACTTCACAAGTTATTCACTTGGCATGAAGAAGGGTGAGGATATTTAATGTCTCTACACCTAGAATGGAATTTGCAAGTAATGTTTCCAAAGTGACCCTTAAAACTAAAGACCAATATAGATCTTAGATTTTTTTTTTCCCCCATCACTGAAACTGTTTTCAAAGCTGGCTGAATGGTGGCCTTCACTCAAGATATGGTGAACTCTTGCTACAACTAAGGGTAATCTGATATGTTATTGTTTGGGGATAAAGACGTGGATATAAGGAAGAAGGCTTTTACAGTGAGGGTGGTGAGGGGTTGGAACAGATTGCTCAGAGATGAGGTGGAAGCCTCATCCCTGGAGACATTCAAGGCCAGGTTGGATCAGGCTCTGAGCAACCTGATCTAGCTCTGGGTGTTCCTGTTCATTGCAGGTGAGTTGAACTAGATGAGCGTTACAGGTCCCTTCCAACTCTAGGGATTCTATGCTTCAGTGATTCTATCCTATGTGTATATGTAAGAATGAATGAACTAAAAAGCTAAGATAGAGGAGGTTAAAATTTCTTTTTAACTATTTTATTATACATTAAGGATAGGATTAAAAGTTCAAGATTGCTATCTTTAAATTGCTTTTACAATCTACCTCCTTGGTAAGAGAAGTTTTCCAGCTTCCTAACAAACACCTCCTGACTCTTTAACTGCAATAGTCTCCAGAAGATGAAACAGCAAGAAGAAACATAAGAACATTAAAAATTCCCTTATCTAATTTTATTTACTATTTCTGGGGCTTTTCTCTATTTAAATTTAAGAGGAGGAGGAGGAGGAGGAGGGTGAAAAGGCAATTAACTTTCAAGAAAGGGGAAAAAAAATTAAATATGACACTCAGTTATAAAAATACTAGATTTGCTGGAGCAAAATGAAAAATCAACCCAGGCATGCTTTCAAGCGTAGAATGCTGATCATGCAGTGACCAATATGGTTTCAGGGAAAGAAGAGAAAAAAAAACCCTACACTGCACATTGAGGATTGTGCAAAGCAGAAAAAAACTTCCTGGCCCTTGCAGCAATCAGCTTACTCCTTGAAGCATGAGATTTGATTACCTTCATCTCAGCAGGCACAACCACGAGCATTACTATATACCTACTAAATACCCAGCACGTTCTATTTGACAAAAGAGACAGTGATGCCCAGTTCAATTCTGCAACCTGGGCAATAATTGCAACAAAATCTATAGCAAGAACATACGTGAGCAGCATAAAAGGAGTTATAATCTATTGCATTTAGATCTTTTCTTTTGAGGAAAAATGTCTTATGAATGAATCAAACCAAACAGAAGCCTATGAAAATTAAATTCTCCACAATAAGAAAGCAAAAATACCCAGAAAAGATGTTATCTGATAGAATCTTTAGAACAATATATATCTCCAACATGTGGCATAGACCCCTGTGGTTTGCCAAAGTTTGAGGGCAGATTTTTCCAGAATCCCCTAAACACTGCCCATCAAAACAACTACACGGGAACATAAGCAGTTCAACATCTGCGTCCTGCTCAAAAAAGATAGCAATACACACTCAGTCTGACATGCCTTAACTATAGAATAACTTCAGGCATGCAATGATATTGGCTTATAAACATCTTCAGACTGTGACAGCATTGAGGACAGCTGCCTGTCTGCACGCATCACTAATCTACTGTCCAGCCAGGAGCTAAAATACAGCAATTTTTGTTGTTGTTGTTGTTGTTATTTAACTACAGCGTTAGTGACTGCCTATAAAACCAAGAGTCTGTTGAGAAGATGTTTGTCTCTGAAGCATGTATGTCATGTAGCAAAACTTGAAGGAAGATGAGGGAAGATGGAGGTTATCTTAGTTTTCATAGCTACTAAGGAGGAAATACAAATGGCCTGCTCTGGGCAAATTTGTCAGTGTATCAGAGTAGTGGAGTGTCAAAGAACCTTACCCTGTAGGAGGGGGATGTGAGCAAATGCTGGGGTGAGAATGTTGCTGTCTGATGTCAGCTCTAATCCTCTGCTAGGATGGATGCAGTGCTTGAAAGGACCGAAAGAAATGGTAAAATGTCTTCCCGTTGCCTAAAGGTATTTAATGCAACGGAGAAAAGGCAATATAATCAGCATTAAAGTGTTCTTCATAAATAATGGACAGTCTAGCAGCTTTTATCTACTTGGCACTTCAAGGAAGTTTTTACCGTTGAATATTTCATGAGTAAAAGGTAATTTATTGTGGCTTTTAAATTATAGACTTCATAAACTATTAGAAACAAGTTCTGTATCCCTGTACAGTAATGACCAGTTATGAATTTCTAAAGAAACACTGGCAGCTCTAAATGCATATTTTGAAACATAACACTGATGAACTAGCAGAGACACCTCAGCCCTAGACTGTAGCTGATGATTTTTAAGACGTCCAATCCTATTAATCAATACAGCATTTATTTGCAAACACTTGAATGTACCTTTACCTAAGATGTCAGTTCCAGCTTGCACTTGTCAACAAAATACTGATCCCAGGTCAATTAGGATGCACATCTGCGATAGTAATTTTCAAGAAATCTGTTTCCTGTATATCATTGTAAAAGTGTACCTTATAACAGCCTTTGTAAGTTACAGATAGAATTCCACATAAACAAAACCATTAAGGAAGCATACTGGCAAACAGGCAAATCATCAAGATGAATTAGAGGCAACCTTGGCTCCCTCCCCTGTGAATATAAAGCTACAATGCAACCTTACTGCCACATCCAGAAACAGATGCTCTGGAGGTGTAGATTAGTGAGACTTCACAGAAACCACTGGTGCTACAGCTGGTTTCTATCAGCAGAAGCACCAGTGCATTTCTCAACATCAAACCTGTCCATACTACTTTCAAAGAGCTATGAAAAGGTACCACGAGAACTTGCTGCAAACGAACACACCCATCATCCACTGGCTTTCAGCTTACACAACACCAAAGGAAATGGCACTAAGGCAAACTCCCTTAGCCAGAGCTGGAGCTATTCCTGGGAAAATTTTTACTTTTTCTTCTACCCTCTTGTTTCCAAACTATAGAGTTACTCCAAATAAAGATATGATATAATTTTCTTTCTACAATCAAGACAGCAAGAATGACTTTCATATTTTCTTTATATAAAGACTGAACACCCAACTCAAAAGTCTAAGAACGAGGTTGGAACACGAAAGTCCGTATCTCCAGAAGTTAGAAGCTCATTCCCTCTGTATTAAAATACAGTATTTCATTTCATAGTGTTAGAATAAATGATACAGACTAGATAAGCAATCTCAAAATGAATGATTGTGCTATTCATAAAGCCAATCTAAAGATAAGCCCACAGAATGGTAAGAAGTCTCCTCCATTGAGGATGACCAAGTCACTGGGTGGGACATGAACTGATCACTCTGAAAATGATGCCACTGCCCTGTTTCATACAGAAGAAATTCAAAGACAGGATACCCCTTCCCGCTACTCCACTCTCATCCCTGGAATGTCTGCAAAGTAGTATGATGGATGGAAAAATAGGTATAGTCAATTTGAACGTTAGTGTTCAATATATAATCATACTGAGAAGAATAAAATCACTGCTTCATGTACCACTGGACTCAATCCACAGTTCTTAGAGGTCAAATAAACGGGCCAACTTACGTAGCTCTCCTACTTTCAGTATTTCACACAGCATCTTTGTGAGCTCAATGCTACTTCGGCCAAACGGGCACTCATGCTTGTCTTCTCGACTACTGTTCTCCAGGACAATCTGAAGTAGGAATCAAAATAGAAAACAATCAGTTTGAAGAATCCATCAGCTGAAGCACTCTTCTCCACATCCAGCATTTACAAAACATTTACCGGGTTGAATCCAGTAATCTTTTCATACACTTTAATCTTTCCCCCAGCTAAATGGCAGAGAAGTTTGTTAACACACAAAAAAATAATAATGTCTTAAAGGAGAAATGTTGCCTCCCTATGCCCAAAGCAGCAACACAGAAGCAGTGCCATTCCAGGGCTGATTCAGACGCTGTGTCATTTCTATGCAACACTGATCAACACCAGCGGAAGGAATTGCAGAAGAAACCAAGGAGAAAGAAAAGAGAAAGAAATAACTTAGTACCAAATGTGCAAGTTAAAGGAAATGAGATAAAATGATTTAGAGTCGTGAATGCATCTAGAAGGAACTGTAAATAACAAAAGCTGTATAGCTGGATTCAGGCTCCACAAAAGATCCAAGTGACAAAAATCATGTTCAAGCCAATGTGCTCAATTTCTCCACTGCAGAAGAAACTTGCACTTGTGTGCAGATCATTTCAGCAAACTCTCACTCTTGCATCAAGCAATGAATGCTGCAAAAACAGTTTGAGGAAAGTCTTTGTATTCCCAGTTGAATGACAATGCAAAAGAAATGGGAAAAAATAACCACCTGGGCATTTTTGCACCATTAGGTTCTGCTCTATCAGATACCATTCAGAATAAATCCTTCCTCGGCACTACAACTAAAAAAGAGGTTACACTGTGGGTGAAAGATGAGTTATGAAAATAATACAGACGTCACTGAAGGTGTGAACCGGAAAAGAAAGTAAAATAGGGGCTAGAGAAAAAAAAAAACAACAACAAAACTTCTCAAAACAGTTTTGCAATAAGAATTGTCACTGCAGGACCAAACTTTGATACTGGCTTCGAAAGAGGAAAAAAATACAACTTAAACAGCTGCTGCACAGCTTGGGAGTGAGGGAGAGGAAAAAAACGTGAATTTCAAAGGTAAGATGTATTGCCAAGCATTGAAGAACCTCAGAAGCTCTCTAAATTTTATTTCCAAACAAGTTTCGACACCGTTCTTTGATTTGCATTCCTCCTGCCTCCTTAACTCCTATTTTCATGTTTTCTTTTAATTTATTTTTCAGTCTTTCAAGTTTGTCAGCAAGGAAAGTTTCCAAAGAGGTAAAACAATCCTGCTTCCCAACATGACCGTTGTGCTCCCCTCTAGAAATCCTGGAGTCTCCATTAAACCCTGATTTGTAAAATGCTCCTAGGCTGGAACTTTGCCACAAACAATCTGGTGATGGAAAACAGGTGTGATGCATCACTGGATGCCAGCAAAGCAAAGCCTTTTCCACTCCCCCAGGTCTCAGTAGTGACTGTCACATATCCATGCCCTCTTGTGAGCACAAGCCTTTGCCATCAGGCAGTCAGTAAAAGTGTGCAAAAAAGAGAGAAAAGCCAAAAGCACGTAGGAAAGTTACTTGCTTCACATGGCATGCCCAAATCTCTTCATGCAGAAGTATCTATTTTAGTCTTTCTGTACAAAGGGCAACCTCTTGCTGTTACTCTGCTTCTAACACACCCTTGGGGATGTAAAATGAATGTTGTTCTTCGTGTCGTGAAAGTGGATAATTGCTTTGTTTTTCAACATTCTCTATCTATTTTTCACCTAGACTTCCCACCAGAAGCTGGGAAAGTTACTTGGGATTTCATAAACATTTGACCCTGCCAATTTTTGCTAGACTTTCCCAGCAGGGTGGTGTCAGACTCGCATTCACCACTCTGCCAAGCGGACCTACTTTTCCTTGTCAAATTTTTGGCTCAAAGGAAATCTGATTATTCCGTATCACATCTGGGCAACAGCTGTATCAAATCATAGAAACGCCCCTGCAGTTTTTTATTTCACACTGTTGCAGCCACCGTTCAAGGAATATGTGAATATGACTTTGCATTCTGGATGAGTCATCCTGCTCCAGTCTCTTTCATGGAGGACAGTGCTACATTGCCGAACCCAAATGCACGAGCAGTGACAGACTGGCACACGCGCAGCGCGAGGCTGTGTCTCAACACCTCCCTGGGATCACATCTCCTCTTTTATTATTATGCATTTTATCTCTCACATAATAAAACATAAAATCTGCACACTGGAGCGGGGGGACTGCTTTGACACAGATTTAGGTACAACAGAGAAACAGTGGTAATAAAATCAGTGAAGAGACAAAATGAAAGGGTAAGGGGGGAGGGGATGGGATGCACTCGGATCAGCAAGCCTGCTGGCTTCTGGCAAATGCATTTTGTTGAGTTTCACATTAACTCGACACATTAACATTTCATGAGCACATAAATATTTAATGGTGACACCATATATGTGTATAATGTAAAGCAGAATTACAGCAATCAATAAGAATGCCAGAGAAATAGTTAAGGAACTGCATATTGCGATACAGCAAATTAAATGGCAATTTGAGTATGTAAAGCAGCTTTGAAATGATCCTCACTCACACACCCTGCAAGCATCATCCTTTAGAATTTGTTTCTGCAAAACAAAGCAGAGCTGACATATCACATTTCTGTAGGAAAGGATGATGGAATGCCCTTTACCACATTTAAATATCTGTAGGTAAATTTGACAGATGTAGATCTGTTAAGTGAGAGCAATGGCAGAAAGGAGCTGGGGAGGAAGAGCTTCTTCATATACATACCATTTCTAATCTTGGCAACAGATTTACAACACACATTAGGATATTTGTAATACTCTTTTCACGACTTCACGACTCATATCCTGTTCCAAAGTAAAATGCTATAAATATAGCCAATAATGGCATGATTTTATTCTTACTTCCTTTATCAATCTGGAGGAGAAATAAGCAGGGGATAGACATGTTTTCTCCACATACTGGTAGAAACTGTAGCAGCGAAAAACACAACAGAGCTCTAGACTGAAAATACTTGTGAATCAAGCCACCAGTACACATTTGTATCAGAGAATACTAGTGTGGAATCCACCGAACCCACTTAACCTTCATTAAAATGGAGGCCTATGATTAATACTCACAAAGTGCCTATACCCTGATATCTCTGTCCTTCTTCCCACTTCACAAATGCAGCACAGTATGCTGTAGATCTACCAGAAACTTCACGATGCATGGGTACACTTGCTAATTTTTGCCCTGAGGGAAACAAATCCTTAAAGGCAGAAACCACGGACATCGCAGAAGAACTCTTATCATAGATCCATAGATTCACAAGGTTGGAAAGGACCTACAAGATCATCTAGTCCAACCATCCTCCCATTACTGTTTGCTACCACAATCCACTAAACCATCTTGTAGCTCCTCATCCAGATACCTCTTGAACACTGCCAGAGATGGTGACTCCACCACCTCCCTGGGCAGCCATTCCAGTGCCTGACCACTCTCAGAGAGAAAAAGTTTTTCCTTATGTCTAATCTAAACCTCTTCTGGTACAACTTGTGGCCATTTCCTCAGGTCCTGTTTGTTGCCTGGGACAAGATGCCAAGCCCCTCTTCATCACAACCTCCCTTCAGGAAGTTGTAGAGTGCAATGAGCCTCCTCTTCTCCAGACTGAACAATCCCAGCTCCCTCAGCCGCTCCTCATAAGACTTGTGCTCCAGATCCCTCACCAATTTTGTTGCCCTTCTCTGGACACGTTCCAGGCCCTCAATGTCTTTCTTGTAGTGAGGGGCCCAAAACTGAACACAGTACTTGAGATGCAGCCTCACCAGTGCTGAGTACAGGGGGATGATTACTTCCCTGCTCCTGCTGGCCACACTATTTCTTATACAGGCCAAGATGCTGTTGGCCTTCTTGGCCACCTGGGCACACTGTTGGCTCATGTTCAGTTGAGCACTGACCAACACCCCCAGGTCCCCTTCCTCTTCAGTAATCCAGCCTCTCTGCCCCAAGGTTATGTTGGCACCCTGGTGCCCTCTTGGCACCCTGACCATCTTCCCTTAATGTTCCCTTGTCTCTGGTCTGCTTGTCAGCATCTACTTTGTTATTAGGCATCTACTTCTGCCAGCTTCCTTGCCTCCTTCCTTGAGAAGAAGCAACATGGAAATATGACTTCTAAAATACTAGATGTGATATAGACAAAATCCAGAACCTTTTCATGATTCAGGAGTACTAAAAGCTGCAGGCCATCTTCACTTTCTCCATTCCTTTAAGGTATACTGCCATTTGCAGTTTTAGGCATACTGCCTTTTATAAGGCAAAGCAGAAAATAAATATGCATAACAGGCAAAAAAAAGTCAATTTTCTTTAGGGAACAATAACATAAATAAATAAATAAATAAATCCTGTAAATTTCAAGTAAAGGAAAAAGGAGAAATATTACCCAGAGAGAGCAGCCAGGGAAAGTCTGAGTGAGGAAATGATATGAAGGAACAGGACATGAGAAAGACTTGGAAAAACAAAGTAAATGAAATAATTTACGAACAAAAAGAGAACAGACATATGCAACTTGCAAAAAAGGGAATAAGAAAGAATGAGATACGCATAGAATGAGAACAGAGAACAAAATTACACTGCAAGAAGAAGGAGATGTATTGAATAGCAGAAGGGGAAAAAAGAAGGTTTTTTTTTATATGCAAGGAGCTGAAATTTTTAAGGAAAGCCAGCATTACCCCTGCACTTGACATTTCTACTATTGAAACTCTGTACTCAGTTAAGGCATGGGAATTTGAAAACAGTTATAGTAGAACACAAGTCCGTACGGTTCCTACTATTTTTAGATTACTACCTATGCACTTCTCCTCTCATTTACAGTTTCCTGCTGTAAGTGGAAGGGAATCACTTCCCAAGTAGAAGAAATTATTACAAACAACTAAACAAAAAACATAACACACACAAAAATAACAACAATGTGATCAGAAAGAGAAATGAAGGCTTAGCATTGTCTCTGAGGAAGACGTTTCAGGCAGTGTTCGTTAGCAGCTGCTGACAGCTGAATTTCTTCTGGGATTTAGCCATACGAATTACCTGAAGTACTCTGCTTCCTCTGAAGCAAAAAGTCTTTTCAAGAAGTGGAAGGCATTCTTTCAGCATCCAATGGTCCAACAAAACATTTAGAAAGACAAAGAGTACTCCTCCTTAAAGAATATGTTCAACTGATTTTTAAAATGCATATTTTTTGTACTACCCCTTGTATTACAATTACTTGTGCAAAGCATCACTGAGGGAAAGCTCATCTATCTTTACAAGGTATACACACACCAGCGGCATACCCCAACTGAACAATAACATAAAGTAAATTCAAATGCCGTGCCAGCATCACAGAAGAATAATGCAAAATCTCCAGTAATAGAAAGAAACACCATCAGAAGTTTTTCTCACTTTACGGCAGAAAGCTTCACATTGTTTCTTTATGATCTTCCACTGAATTATTCATCGAGTCCATCACTTCCTTGGGAGCACAGCACAGATTCCTCAGGGAGGCAATGGACTAAATGAAGAATCTCCCATATTTGACTACCATTAACTTAAAAATCTGCATCACCTTCAATAATGAAGCTTATGCTTGCAACTAAGAGTTAATGCCTGATGAAAAAAAAAACAAAGCTTTAAAGAATGGTATAACAGTCAAAAGCTTTCTTATCAGAATTCAGGAATATGAAACCACCCAGCATAAATATTGTTCCTTCATAGGGAATATCAACTTAGCCAACCCCTTAATCTCTCACATCACAGATGAAAATGACTCAGAATACACTGCCCACAGCAACTGCAGAAGTAATACTTAGATTTCTGAATCAATCTCAGAGCCTGACAATGGAATAGAATTCATTATGACTGGGAAGTAAATACAGAGAGCAAAAGACAACATGGTCCACTACAGCTGCAGTAATACTTATTATAATTCCCAAAGCAGACTGCACAACAAGCATTGCTGAAGTATTAGAAAGGAGCATTTCCTCAAGTCCATTTCATTGTACTGTCTCTACAATGATTCCATGTTAACACAGACCGAGTTTCCTAGCAGCCTGTAGGTTAGTATCAAGAGGTTCAGAGGGTTCATACTAAATATGCTAAAATCCTGCCTGGACTCAAAATGAATTATCTGATTTATTTAATATGGAAAAAAAATTGCAGGGATGCTCTTCCTTATTTCCGACACCGCTTTTCCTTCTCCTAAGCTTTCTTATCACACGTGGCAGGCTTCACCATTCCTATTCCATTTAGATACCTTAAGAAACTTTAGGAAGCAAATCCTAAGGATAGGCTTCCTGAGGAGGATAAGGTACTCTGCTGCAGGCAGATTTACTTTCAATTTATCCTCTTCTCCATTTTGCTTTCCTCCTGAGGCAGCAATTCATCTTCCTCAACTTGAACATCAGCATTCTTTTGAGGCCCTTCGCTCAGCACTGTCGCCTCTAACCTCTTCTGTTATCTTCATTATTTTATTTTCAGTTTTCCACGTCTCCCCCCCTCTCCCCTCTTTATCTCAGCCTTCTTTCAGATTCCTGAGGGAGATAAGAAATTCCTCACAGCAAAAGTAAAACAAAGCAACAATTCTGTCTGCCCTCCTCAGGTAGGAACTAGATTTACCATTTGTTAAGCCAGGATTTGAGAGATGAGCTGAGACATACTGGGAGTGGGGAATGGGAAAAAAAAAGAAAGAGAATCAAATTATGTTACTGTATAGCAGTATATAGGTATCAGGTTGAATGCAAACTGTCCTGGTAACATTAAAGACAACGTCTGATTCCGCAGTCATAAAGTACTTCTAACACAGACAGCTACTTCCAACAGCTAGTTTTCTTTTATCATACCTTGGAGTTTTCCCCTGTTCTTTTAAAGCAAACCTGAAGTTAGTGCCAAACTACTATAAGTGAAATGTGGATGGCTCCACAGTTGTTCCATGTGAACAGCTCCACCTAGGAATAAACTCTGCCTCTCATGTAAACACCTTAACATAAAGCACTATTGTATTTCTATATTTTTAATAAAAAGCTAAACATACAGTGACCCATCTTCAAGTGTTGTATGGACTCCTTCTTCCTTTGCCACTCCCTGCAAAAACAACCACAGAGCTTCCTGTTGGCAAGAGACAAGGAAGACGGGAAGGCTCAGTTGCCATACTGCCTTCAGAAGCTGTGCCAGGGTATGGTCTTCAAATACCACAGGCCCAGGCTTGACCTCTTGACATTAAATGCTAACTATTCCTCCTCCACCCATGCCCCATGCAAATATGGAAAGATACCACGTCCACCAGCCTCCTCCTTTTTCAAGAGCTTACAGTATCTGCCTATCGTAGCAAGTTTTTTAATTTTCTGTTTCTTTTCCCCACAACTGGAGAAAAACCCTCCTAGTGCTTTGTTACTGCGCTATGATACATGTTAGAAGCTTCAAGCTTTGCCTCACAGCAGTGAGGTCAGCAGCATCTCATGAGCTTCAGAGTAAACGAGAAAACATTGTGCAACTAAATAGCTATTCTTCTCTCCCCAGGTATGGCAGAGAAGGGAGAAGCGCATATTATCAAGTAGGGAATCACCAGGTACAGACAATTAGGCCCTCTGTGGAAAATTACACTGTCTCATGAGGCACACCAGGAAGACACACAGAACAAAGCTCTCCTTTCTCTCTACCGTTAGGAGAACAGAAATAAATTACATTCCTTTCCAGTCATTTCTGGAGAATAAAAAATAAATTAAAAAAAATGGAAGCATGGCAGAAATCAGGCTCAGTTTTATTTCAGAAAATGCTGAAATTATATGTTAGACTACTCATATCTGATCAGGGTAGAATGAGTAGGCATGAAGAGACTTTGTGAATTGGCGGAAGGATGTGTAGGCAGCCTCCTATACAACAACTGCATGGGTTAGAAAGTATCCGGCACGCAGCCTGCCTGTGACTCAACCCATTAAAGTTCTGAAAGGTCTCTGCAGCACGCGGGCAGTTCCTGCCTGCATCACAGGAGCTCACAAACAGCACCTGCTCCTCCAATGTGATTTCTGAAAGCTTCAGGGGATGAGAACTTCAACCACCTCAAAAGCAGCAGCTCAAATAGCTGCTGGGGTAGCATCTCTGCATCGCAGCTGTGTGAATAACTGATTTTCCAGCTCAGCAGGTTCAGAGGAAATGGGATTTTCTTTTTTTGACCCTAAACAGGCTCAATTTCTACTCTCCAATTAATCAAAATAACTATCAGCTCAACGTCCAATGTTGCTTTAAGTACAAGAACAGAAAATTTAGTAACATACCACTAAGTATCTTGCACATTATTCACAAAAACATAATGGCAACGAATTCACTACAAAACGTACCGTGGGATCAATGAGCTCAACACTGCAGAACAGATTTCAATACTGTTTTCCCACCCTGTTGACATTATTTTATACTGCCAATTTTACACATAGCCAATATTGGCATGAAATAGATACAATTGTTAGGAGAAAGGCAGAAACGTCTTCTACAGAAGTGGCACTTGAATTCCAGGCTACAGTAAGATGATCCCTTTTGATGGAACACTTATTTTTTTCATATTGAATGTATGACGAACCTGTTGATCAAACAAGTGGCAAATAATGGAGTGCAAACTCAGATAGCCAACTAAGCAGAATCAAAACAAGTGTAAGACTTGTATGTCATGTAAAGCAAATAGATTACAATGAGACTCGTGGGCTTCACCAGAAGCAATGCTGTACATGACTGTTCTGAGACTCACTTCCTGTGAAACACAATAACCTCTAGCAGGATTCTAAATTCCCACAAGATACAGCTTATCATGATATTTAGATGCCTGTGAGGAAAATACAATATAAAAGAACATTACAGTGGTTGCACCTTAAAAGTAAAGCGCAGTTTCTCTAAACTGTGTTACCCTATGGCATCTTCTCATTCTACCTGAAAACCCTTCAGTTAGCCAAGATCCAAGCTAAACAGCAGTCACAACAGAAGAATTAGTGTTGTTTTTGCTACCTGCTATCAAGAACACCTAAACAAACACTGACCACACTTGCAGGAGTCAGCTTATTAAAACAGCAAACTTACTGTATCTATGGAAACATCCTAGGCATAAATATGGCAGACTTAAAACACAAGACAACCTATAACTATCAAATCTGTCTCGGTCATAAATACAAGTTTTTTTCGTTTTGGATCCTTTAGCTTGCTGTCCACAATAAACTACAGAGATCTCATTATTTTACAACAGTACAACTTGAAGAAGACTCTGGTGAGATCTCATTGTGCCCTTCCAGTACTTGCAGGAGGCTTGTAAGCAAGAGGGAGACTAACTTTTTATGTGGTCTGATAGCGACAGTACAAAGGAAAACGGCTTTAAACTAAGAGGGGAGATTTAGGCTTGATGTTAGTTGCAAATTCTTTACCCAGAGGGTGGTGAGGCACTGGCACAGGCTATCCCAAGATGCTGTGGGTGCCCCATGCCTGGAGGTGTTCATGGCTAGGTTGGATGTGGCCCTGGGCAGCCTGATCTGCCAGGTGACAACCATAACCACAGCAGGGGGTAGGAACGAGATGATTTTTAAGGTCCCTTCCAACAAAGGCCATTCTATGATTCTATTAAAACGAAACAAAACAAAAAAAATCGAACACAAATAAAACCCCAAATCAAAACATCAATATAAACAAATGCATAGAAACTATTTGTGTTTCGGATATTTATACCTCTCAGTGTATCTTAAAACCCAAATGAATCTGAATCCTTTTGCATCATGAGTTCCCAAACGAATCAGCAACAGAATGTCAAAACGTTGAGATAGTCATAGCAATGACGGCATAACAGGATTTCCAAGCAAAGATTTTTCATCAGGCTCATTTTGGAACTCAGAAAAGTTTCAAAGGCACATTGCTACAAGTTACCAGCAAGAAAAAAACTCAAGGTGTCTACACTGAACTACACTGAATACAGTCTGTTTTAAATGGTAACTTATAATTTTACTTTTAAAATTAGTAGAACTTGAAACTGAAGTAGTTTTGGAAAGGAACAAATTAGAACTGGGGTTGGGGGGGAGGGGAGGATGTGTCTGATCCAAAGGAACAAAAAAAGCTTATCTGTCACAAAGCTTTATTCCAATCATTTTCTTCACTGTTAACTTTAATTATACACTCTGACTGTCCTATAATTATGTAGCTTGGGAAGCTGCCAGTTTTTCCTTGTGGAAACTTTTATAATTTCTTGCAGAGATTCAACATTACTTCCATCAATGCATTCCATATAGCATATGTCACCGCGTTTTAAAAGCAAAGCCCCTGATGATTGCAATTGATTATTTAAATGGAACACGAAAAAAATGCAGTGCACTTTACTGAAGTCACTGATAGCATCAATAGTAGGAAAAAAGACAAGGAAGAAAAAAGAAATGAGAAGCTGATTCAATAAGAGATGAATTCAACAGGAATTTTAAAAGGAAAAATCCATATGACAGCTAAGGACACCAGAGAATCAAAGAAAACATGCTGTTTGTTTTTTTTCCTTTCCAGTATAAAAACCTTTCTTCTGGAATCGCCAATCATATTATATAGCAGACAAAGTGATATTAAAAAACAATTAACTCAAAATCTAAATAAAAAGAACATGGCTTATCTGAGGAGTGATATTAAGTAAAACAATCAACTCAAAACAACGACTGTAGTGTGAAGAATAACTGCATACAAGAGGAAAAAGAACTAAATGAGTTGTCAGGAGACAAGAATGAAAAATTATAAAAATACCGCTTATTTTTGTTTTGCTTTTCAATGTGTGACATCCATGTTTTCACCCTGAGATGCTTTCTGCTTTCAAGATGCAGCTTATCCATCTGCTCCACAGTCTTCATACCCATGCTCTTTAACACACCACAAACATATTTACTGATGCTACAAGCACTTCTGTTAGTTATTGGTCTTGGAAGCCACACTGTCTCTGTGTGTTGAAGGAAACTTCAGCTTTAATGACTCTTCTCACCTAACCAATCCATTTATTATGCAAATTATTTATAAACTGAATCAGTTACAAAAGGCAGGACAAAAAAATTAAGAGGGAGAAGATTACTTTTTGCCTGACTTCTCACCTTTCCTTAGCCACTCTTTCCCAGTAACAGAAGATACCTTACTAAGGGCTGTGCAGCTTGGACATCCTAAGAAACTAGGAGGTCAGACTACAGTGATTTGTGCTGCCCATTAAAATGCAGCACCAGTGATGGACTCAGTGATGTCAGAACAGTTTTCTGATACTGTCTTCATTTAATAGACCACATGATGTCAAGAGAAACTTGGTATTTCCCAAGTTCATTTTAACCAATGCTGGTTTCCAATCTCAATTTTAATTATCCTACAGCACCGATATTATCTCATTCTGGGGCTTAGGAACTGACCTACAGCACAGCAATTAATGGCACTGCAAAAGGCCGTATTGGAAATAATCTCTCTTCCTGGGAAACAAATCGTTTCCTACTAGCAGTAATGAAAAAAAAGGAGAAGAGATTTTGTCAAAGAAGTTGTTCAGTATGCAAGTATTATTTGTCTGTATGGCCTAACGAGTTTTTGTGGAAATTTCACCTTGAGAGCAGAGTATTTCTGTTAAGACACAAGACTATAAATGCATCTGAAAAACATTAAGTGAGATTAGCAGTCTGCATGAGTAGAGCAAACTGGCGCTATGACAGCCTTGGAAGCCAAAGGACATGAAGAAAAATAAAATAATGTTAGGTGTGAAAAGGAATTCAAAACAAGGAAACAGGTAGATTTGAGCCCACAGAGAATCAGCAGTCACCAGGTAGCAAGTCAAGCAGAAGAAAAGGTGTTTTTAGCAATCAAAGCCTCACAACACTATAGGAGCTGTGCACTGCCCTTCACCACAGATGTGTTCTGCATGCTCTTAACATGCTATATTGGCCACTATAGCAAGGGAGCTATCATGCTAGAAATGCTGGTGTGAGCACTAAGTGGGACTCTGTATGATGGGCAAGATAACATACTTCCAAGGTGTGCTAGCAGTTTCCAGCACAACTTTGGGCAAGCAATTTTATCTTATTGTGACTTCGTATGGCATTTCTAGTGTACACTTCCTCTGCCACGAGTGGAGAAAACATGAGGCACGCTCAAGACAGTCTTGTAAGAGAAATCACACAAGAATAAAGACAAAATAACCACACAAATTATCAGTAATGCAGGAGCAAAAATATTGCATTAGATCAACAAAGCTGAGCCAGCACCAAAGTCCTTTCTAAAAATAGGCTAATTACATGCTACACTGAATCGACCTTTCAAAACGACGTCTGCGATATGAAAATGCAAAATAAGAAAAAAACTGAAATGACAATGAAAGCTCCTTTTCAACAACGTCTCTGTCCTCTTTAAATTCTTTCAGACTCATTCAAAATACACGTGTCTCTCATTCAGGAGCACTGGCTACCCTTACTAGCTACATACTTCGCATTTATAATTTTCAAAAGAAGTCTATGAAGTAACACCGTACAGATCTTAACCAAATTTAATATGAGAAATCCAAACTTTAATGAGAAAATGTATCTAAATATATTTTTATAAAGAAAAAACACAGTTCAGTATTGTTCAACCTGAAAAAATACTATTGCTTGGTACGTGAAATAACTTTAATTACGGAATCACAGAATGACCTCAAGGATGATGAATCTCCAAGCCCCTGCCATCGGAGTTTAATAGCTACTGCTGTGCTGTGTGCGTCCACAGTTTCTTCTAACAGTTACTGTTATGTTCAGACTGAAGCAGAAATATTTACAGAGCAAAACTGACAATCTTGTGGTCTTCCATTATAACCATAGATCATCCCGGCCTGGATATTAGTACTCATTTTACAAACCTATTACAGCCTTGACACCATTCTAATCTGAGCAAGAACTACACAATAGAGCATATTAAAAGCTCACTCATTATTTAACAGAAACAATTGATGTATCTGTCTAACTGTCTCCATACACAACCTTCCTTACGCAGGTCTGTGCGTGCACACCTTCTTGAGGGAGGTTAAATTATCTTCTACTTCCATAGGAGCTGAATAGGTTTGTTCATGGCACATATTCTAATTCAGCATAGATCACTAAAAGTTGTTCTATTTTGCCAGTATTATTCTGTTGTATCCTCTTCACATAAGGATGCAACTTATAGCTTGCTTTAACTACTCTTGAAATAACAAGTGTAGGAAGTAGAGTGGGCAGAGGGTAAGAACAGGTCGTACAAATGAATCATTATGCTTTTTACCTATTTTTCTACAAGCACTACCTCACCTACAGCAGTAGTTTTAGTAGGAGCATCTTAACTCTCAGGATCCTGCTAAGTCAGCTAGTTATTAAGGTATTTGCTAGTCAAATCCTCCTTTCCGCAGAAAACCCTGATAGTTTTGGTAGACACAGCAAGGAATTCTGCACAAATACTCATTTCTGAGTTTATAAACATCTACCAAGCACCCAAAAAATGCAAATCTCCCTTCTCTTTGTAGGCTTAAGCAAAAAGTATATTTGCAAAAAGTACTATCTATAATATTTGACTCAGCTTTTACAGACATGATACACGTTTTAGCGTAATGTGGTTTGCCTTCCTAGAGCCAGTTCTTTTTAATGCTATTGGGATTCTGAGCCTCCTCTTCAAAGCGAACCATAAACAGGACATAATCAGCATGAACAGCGACTGGCAAAGAATCTTAAAGAAAAGTCATCTTACCCGTATATAAGCATCCTGGTGATGTTTAGCAAAGTACAGCATATTGTCAAGGGCTAGCATTCCTGGAGGAGTCTGTGTAAAATCCATTGCTGGGTTTACATGATTCTGCAAAAAAGATAAGAAGATCACTCTATAAATGTTTTTCCATAAACTATCCATATCCCTGTGATTTACGATGTCTACCAAGTTAGCACGCTGTGCCAGAGTCCAGCAACACAGACGTTTTGCTGAGCAGAAAAACCGTAACAAGGAAACAGGCCCTGCTTCAAAGAACTTCAAATCCAAATGTAAACATTATTAGACTGGCTTATCAGCCATTCACTTCTGTAACCACGCAATGGAGTTCCCAAAAGGAGATGTATGCTTCTAAGGCACTCAACCAAGTCTTCCATAGCTGATAAGACTCCTCTATCTAGTAATACTAGAGTACCACTGGGTACACCACTGTACACCAGGAAGGACTAAGTATGTAAAGAAGCAGTGATACGTGTAAGCAGACACCACAACACCTATTTATACAAATGCGATGGAACTATTCAAAATAAATCATGAAAAGGAGAAAAAGTTACTAAACCCAAAAGCTGTATTAAGCCTATTGGATCTTGTGGTGTCCTGAACACAAAGGGTGTCAGACAAAAGTATTAGGTTGAACATGCAGAATTCAGGTGAATTTTTGTTACATTCTGAATCTATGAAAAGAAAGGCTGAAATTATTGAACGAATACACTGAACGAAACTAGAACTTGTCAGACTCCACACACACGTGCATACAAGTTTCAGGTGTTCGCTTTCCCACATTACATACAAAACCACGTTTCCTCAAAATATTAACATCACCAATCTACTGAAGGGATGGAATTAAAAATACATGAGTATGTTCCATGCAGTTCATAGTTCAGATCCATTTTCCTTACTGTGGACAGGCTCTTAAACAACACCTCTATCACCATCACCTTTTCAATGCCTTCAGCTCCAGCTCCACTCATTCTGACACAGGAAGATCTCCTTAGTTTCTCTGTGATATTTCTATTCTGCAAGAGCTGTGAGAGACTTCAAAAGTGAATTTGCTCTCAGAGAACTCACGACTATGTAACAATGCTGAAGATCAGCACAGACTTCTTCTGACAGCCTGCTTCTGCAGTGTATTCAGGGTCAGATCCACCTACTTCACTGACATAAGTACAGGTTGACTACTCTTCCTCCCATTGATTCTGCAGGCTGTAAAGTTGTAGAAATGTCTGTCTTATCTTAAGATGTATGGGTTGTTTTTTGCCCGCCAATAATTCATAGTCACATAAAAGATTAGATATATTAGAAAACAAAAATTGTTCATTAAGATGCCTGCTGTCACTTTAAAAGCAGACAAAGATTTGGGGATCAGGATAGCCTGCACAGTCTATTCATATGACATGTAAACTAGTTCCCTGCAGCAGGACAAGCAATACAATGCTAAGTTCACTACTTCATTATCAAGAAGATTCTCCAATCCTAGATTTTTATGGGGGAAATAGCTATGCAGTAGAAAAGTAGTAGTCAAACTTGGAAAATAAATGTTTACCGAGTCAACTGTTTTCTGAAATACTCATCTGCTTTTCTTTCTTTTAGCTTGTATCCGTTCATCACTCAGATGAAGAGGACAGCCAGGACACTTTTATGATCAGTACGAGATCATTTCTCACAGATGACAGACACAACAGACTTCAGCTTCTGGGAGAAAACTTCCCTTCCTGATGTTCTCAAGCATTCCAGAAAATGCTTCCTTTGGGAGCCTGGGTGTTAGCAGGCACACAAATGCCCCCCCAGCTCTTGTCAATCCCAGCATGAACACCTTGACAGGACCTCCTACACATCTGAAATCTTCCACATTTTGGGTATGAAGTCCTGGGGAACACCACTAGAGCCTCACCATGAGCACATTTCTGTGGGAAAGCTGTTGAGAAGCTGTCAACACGGAACCTCACAGGCACCATTTCTATAATACATTTCCCAGGTAGAACTTCAGGTTTGTGCTGCACATATTCTCTTCACTGCTATGCTACAGCACAGATAGAATATACTTGGATAAACACTGACAAGCAGAGAACATATAGACCCAGTTATCTCTCTGCAACTATTAGAACATTAGCACTCATTTTACAATTGTATTCACAAACGATGTTGAAACAAAAGCAGGATACTGGGAAAAAAAGAAAAGTCTAACCTAGTGTTGACTGAACTGCTCTGTCCTTCATCGCATTCTAGCATCTCAAGTTATGCAGAAACACTGACAAAAATGAATGGAGGCAAGAGAAATTTCATTGCATGTAGTAACAAGGGCTCATTTAGTCTCTTACCATCATCATTATTTTTATCTGTTCAATTGGAAAAGCCATCATCAACATATCACTTTTTCCCGAGTCAAGTCTATATATCCAGCTATTTTCAGTTGTTTCAAAAGTTTCTGTCACTTTGGATCCCAAGATAACTAGGGCTTGATATTAAACTCTATTAAGTCAAATAGCTGGAGATATGCTTGCTGAAACAATACATTATCTTCAATTACTCTTCAAAAGCAGAAGGAATGCAAGCTGTTCTGTTTCCTCCCTTCTTCCTCCCTCCTAAAATCACCTCTTTCTTAACATACTGAAAGTTTGCGGTTGAAATGTTAACTGAGAGTGGGTTTAGAATTGCAACGTAAAGCTAAACTACCTAAAATGCTGTAGTGAATAATTCAGAAGTATGCAAACACCCCCACCTACAACATTATTTATTAAATATATGGAAAACAACTCTTCAGGCAAATTAGTTGTACCTTTATAAAAAGATTTCTCTCTTTATAAAATGCCAAGAAATACAAAGGAGACAGGTTTGTCACCTACATTTTTCCAGGTCGTTTTAATTTTTTTCTATTAGATTGAGTAAAATCTATCATTCAGCTACAGGGTCTGAGCAGGATGTAACAGCTTACTCTCTTACACTTTGCATGTCAGCATAGCAAACCCACCAAGAATTCGTTAGCCAGCTTAGCAGGGTACTGTGGAAATTAAAACTCAGTCTTCTAGAAATGATGCAGTTCTAAAATCACGCCTGTTTATGCCATTAATAAACAAATAATAATAACAAAGTAGCACATTTCACAAGATCACAATTATTCTGGATAAATTCCACTGTTGGAATTATAATGAGACAACTAAGCATTATCACACAGTCCTGGCTGCATAAAGCTTTCCTCTCTATCTGTCCTGAATGGCTCCACTGTCTTACTCTTGGCTTCCAAGGCAATCTCTGAGGGATGTATAGATTTCAGTTGTAAGAATGTGTGCTCACGCTGAGATGCTTAATCACAGTACTGGTGTACTGTCTATAGATAACAGCTAATGGAATAAGCTCCCTAGTTCCTTGTATTAATCCTAACAGTACCCTCCACATTTATATGCTGAAGCACAGAAACCATTTCTTTACCTGTATTCAGTCTACTAAAGGTACTAACTTTTTATTTTTGTCTTGACAGATATTGAGAGTCTATCAGAAATTATTCATCAGTGCCATGTTCGGCTATGTAAATCAGTTGCCAGGTTATGCTAATTAGTCCCAAATGCTGCTTGCAGCCACTGCTACACACAGTAATCTCTGTTCAGTGCAAGAGCAAACTTCCATGTTCCCAATCCCAAAGCAGCTCAGGTTAAACACTACTCTGCTCACCTTCCTTCTGCAGGCTAGTATGACAAAAACACTACAGAACTTCCCAGGGAGGAAGGGAGGAAGGCAGTGCAAAGGACAGTGACCACCTCTCCCACCTTTAATTACTTGCACTTTTCTATTTTCCTCTTTGTTTTTTTTTTCCCCAAATCTAAACCACTCTTCTGTGGGCTAGGAAGGAAAGCAATCACCTCTTCAGTTCTAAACCACGGGACTGCGTACACTAAAATCTCCCTTAGGTCATATGAATAGATTACAGCAATGCATATGTAGATATTCGGTCAATCTGAATTTGGAATTAGGAAGGAAGGAACATTTTACATTATATTTTCACCAAAACATGAATTGAAAAACTTATGTTAAAATCAGTGAGCAAACAGCCTCATCATTTACTCCTTCCCTAAATACTCCTGAAGTTTTCCACACAAAATGTTTCCATCTGCTCATTTACACAAGAATTACAAGTATGAAAAAATACCACATAAAAAAACGCGAAGAATTAGTCAGCTAAAATTTGTAATGAGGAAGCAATCTTCTCATTTTATCTAACAGCTTTATATTCAAAGAGATGATGCACACAACTTCCATCATCTAATTTACAGAGATCTAACAGTGACTTGGGAATTTCCAACCTCTACTCATTCAGGGAAAGCAAGAACTAACAAAGATTTCTTTTCCCCTTGATAGCTATTTAAAGATGCATATCTTCTTCTTCTTTTTTGGGGGGGTTGGTTTTTTTTGGCTAGCTTTTTAAATTTTCCAATACAACTCCAGGATAAAATGAAAACCTGTCTGGATGATCTCCGAATTAAAGAAAAATATACATGTTTATAAACATATATATGTATGTATATATACTAAAACAAGTATATACAACAAGTTAGATGTCTGCAAGCTCGGCAGTTGTTACATCTTTTAAAGAATACGCAGAAAATCTTTTAGGATAATTTCAATGTGAATCATTTAAGGCACGTACCAAACCCATCCCTCTCCACATTTAAGGAACTCCGGCGTATTTCTACTGGATATAATTTTCACAAAACTTACAAATCATGCTTGTCAGGTTCAAGTTTGAAGTCACCAATACAAAAGTGACCTACCTACTCAACAGCAGAGAAATAGTATGTGTGACCAGCCCATCATTTGTCCTCTAAACAAAAAAATAATAATCAAAATTTGATATTGTATTCTCTTGATCCACCTAGCTACTATGTAGTTTAACACAGAGCATCACTGCTCCACATGTTAGCCTGCCCCAGTCATGAATTGAATCTAGCGTGGTCAAAGCTACCCAAAGCTGAACATTACAGTAGCATTAAAAAGTCAGCTAATATAATCTGATAATGTGTAACAGAGCATGGGAAAAGACATGCACTGCACATTTGCAGGCATCAATAAATTACATGTTGTAAGCAAGACAAAGTTTTTTGCATAATCCTTGGTATTTCATAAGTACATATACAGCAGCTTTACAGTTACATGGAGCTAATGCTTTGGATCCCGCGATTTTAAGCCCTATGGAGAATGGAAATAGTTTGAAAGGCTCAAAGAATTTGAAATTAATGCTATGACACTGAGTAATCATATCTCATCCAATGCAGGACAATCTCCTTTTAGGTTTCATCTTAGTTAACAATGACACACTTAATATTGCCTAGATGTTTTGCGCTTCAAAGACTGACTCCTTTATGTTTCCTGGGCAAACAAAGTTACCAAGCGATAACAGGCTACGCAATTTAGGCATCAGGGATGTTAAAAGTTAATCAGTGGGATTTTTTTCAGCATGGGAAATTAGCACATTAACTCCTTGCATCTGTTAAGTTTTCAGTATAATTGAAAACTGAGTCAAACATCCGCTGCTTGCTAGATGGAGTTGAGCAGTTAAAAGTCATAGTAGTTTATTGCTACTCTACACCTGAAATTGTCAGTGCATTTAGCAGCCACTTGAGTGGACACTATGATTTCTTGTCTCATTCTTGTCTCATTCAGTCTGCTTCACACGGAACTTGTGTCGGACACTGCATGACCTTGTCCAGTTAGAATCATAGAATGGTCTGGGTTGAAAAGGACTACAATGATCATCCAGTTTCAACCCTCCTGCTATGTGCACAGTCATTGACCACTGGACCAGGCTGCCCGGAGCCACATCCAGATTGGCCTTGAATGCCTCCAGGGATGGGGCATCCACAGCCTCTCAGCATCATCCACAACCTCTCTGAGCTCTCATTTAAGTGAATTGGGGACTGTTCTCAAGAGACTTTCTGGAGGCTCACCTGAAAGAGCGCATGGCACATTTCCCTACAGCACAGGCAGATGGACTGCAACCAAGGGCAACAACTTTTTAAACAGCTCCAGCTCTCCTAAAGTCACAATGTAAGTATACTACTTATGTCCCAGCCAGCAAACAATTACTCAATTATTCAATTATTACAGTTACTCAAACCACAGCAGTCAAGAAGTATACTGGGATAAATGAGTATGGAGTATCCCCATGTTAGACAGAAATGGTTTTATTAATGCAGACCTTTTCATGACCTTGGAACTTTTTCTTATGGAGACTGACTGGTTTAATATTACCAGAACAAAGTACCAGTTATTATATTATATTACCAGAGCCATCCTAACCAACAGAACAGCTGTCAAACTAGTAAGAAGACAGTCACATAAGAAAATACTGTGGATAGTATTAGTAGGAATAGTAAGCAAAATGATGACAAATCATCTAAACTTGACTATTAAAAATAACCACAGGTTAAATGTCTTCGGCTAATTGGGAGCCAGATGCAGCACAAACAAAATCTACCTGAGTAATTCTATCTGTTTGCAAACGCTGAGATGAGTAGATTAATTACACCTCATGTTGGTAAATCCAATTTAGGCATGAAAAGCCTTTTTTCAGCTCAGGTAAGCTTCACGCCTGATAAGTACAGTACATCGTGACTTACTATTTAAGCACAATGGCTGGCAATGTTCATATGCAGGTGTACAAGCATGAGTGGTCCTGACTGATGCTTCAAAGTCTACTTAGTAAGAAACAATTCAGAGCTTTTTAACAGGCAGTTTGTCTAAAAGTTAATGAAAGGATACAAAATATTTAACAAGTGTACATAAATATTTATCTTAGCTTATGGCCAAAACATACGAGTTGCATAGTTTACCAACAAGAAAAAGAATCTCCAGACTTTCTATTAAACAAAATGGAAGATTCAAAGCCACGTTTTTCCAAACCTTGGACCTCCTGCGTCAGAACCTTTTAAGAATAAGACCAAGATAAGAGTATCTTCTTGACTCACACTTCTGGTGTATCTAAACCCTACTTCTCTGATGTAACATTTCCTCTGTGATTAAGGCACACTGATTGAAACACCCTTCAGCCTTGGTTTCCTTAAAAGAGACACCTACTTAAATTATAACGATTTGATTAAAATCGAGGTAAAAATAATTATTACAATTTTCCTGAGGCTGTGTATCGAGAGGCATCCTGTGGGGATGCAGCTGACTTAACTGCTGCAGTTGCCTCTCCTATACATCATCACTCGGAATACTTGAATGAAAGTATGAATGGGATGCTTCCTACTACAAAAACAATCAGCTCCAGTGAAGGATATGATGCTTAGTATGGAGGAGTGACACAACTGCATGACAAAAAGATGGGTGCTCCACTCGAGCACTCAAGTGAATTACACTTCCTGTAGAACTGGATGCCCTCATCAAGGTCATCACTGCGTTCTGACATCGCTGAGGTGTTTGAGAACAGTGAGCTGTGACAGGAACCTCAACCCAGCATCAAGTACCTCAGAATAAAGTTGGGAGAGATCTTGCTCTCCCCTTTTAGGGTCTTCTGTGAAAGGGTTTCAGATTTTTCTTTTCCAAGCAAGCTACCTAAAATTGTTGCCATGTGAAGGGGAAAGAGGACAGCTTGTGTTTAGATCAAATAAGGGTTGAGAGATAAGGCAGCTCTGTGTCTGAGAAAAATCCACTTCAAAATGAATCAACCGTGTGAATTTATTTATTGCCCGTCAGCCAGATACAACAGCTGTCAAAACCTAAAAAACAGGGAATTGAGCTAAAACATCATCCATGGCCAGGCATACGGACCCACAGTCCAACAGTTTAAAAGAAGGCTGCTGCTGCTGCAGAGCTCCACACAGGCCCTTCTTCTTTTATCATCTGTGAGCAGATCAACCTTTCAGTAGCTACAGAAGATAAGCCAAAAAGTACCCTATAGTAGGATAAACTGTCAGCATCTATGATATTTTAGTTGCCTTTGAACCTGAGCCCCCATAAGCAAGCTGATTTTCTACAGCCAGATTTTCCACTGTGCTAGTGAAAAAAACAAATAGGCTTTGTAGATACCAAAGAGAAGGATTTGGAAAATAAGACCAATACCTCTTAAAACCTTTGAGTCTATGCTTCTGTCTTAAAACAATGTTAGCGTATGCTCATACTGAAGCATATCTCATTTGCCTTCATTCGTAAGGTAACTGAGAAAAAAGACTAGATCTTTACGCTGTGGAATTTCAGTTCACCTGGCTTCCATTTTCCTTTGCATATCTCTACAGGAATGGGAAATACCAAGAGCTGGAGCAGCGCTCTGCAAAACCTACATAAATTTTGCCTGACATAGGCATTTTTCTGCTATACTTCAAACTTATTCCAGATCAACACCAAAAATAGAATGGGGTTGCACCAAAGTGGAGGACGATTACAATAATTATGGAGTTTTTAAGGGATACATAGCATTACCTTCTCTGTAGGGGCTAGGTAACAAGTAAAGTATATGAAACAATCAAAAGATTCATAATTCAGATATGGAGAGGGTTTTAATTCAAAGAGGGGGAAAAAAAAACCTATTATTCCTAAACAAGTTGCTCTTCTCCTCGTCACCTCTTAATTCACGTACAGGCCTGAGTTACTGAAACTACACATTCAAAGAGAATCTCTTACCCAGAGTGTAATTCTTTATAACTGAACAAAATTGAAATACTTTGCGTGCTTTATTGTTTAGTGTCTCTTAAATCTCAAACCAAGCAAAATGCATGAGGAATGGGATAAGGGAAGCACAAAGCATTATGAACGTGTAAGTAATACATACGTTTATACGCATACATGCAGACAGTGGAAAATTGTATAATCTTCAAGAAAAATAAGCATTTGTAATAATAATCACTAAAAGGAATTTACAACGTTTCACAAAGCTCACAATCAGCCCATGCAATCAGCCACCTTGGCAAAGCAGACAATGTCTGTACTATGAAAGAAAAACAATCTCATTGTATCTGATTAGTTTTCGAGGGCCTGCTTTTCAAACTTATTTCTTTTGCTTGCAAATTCTGAGGGACGTGCAGTACAAAGCATCAAGAAAAAGAAGTACAAGAGCCGCCTCTGAGAGAAGGGTTTTGAAAACAGCGGATGTAAGCTAAGCCTTCTGTAACGATACACAGACATGACGCTCTCAAGTCGTCGCCACCACCACCACATCCAAATTAATGGAGCTTGCCTGCCCCCAGGAGTTTGTAACTGATACACACAGTGAGTGAGTGACAAACGAGATGTTTCTGGTCTGTTTTCAGTAGTGTGTGGGGACAGGACTAGGGGCAATGGGCTGAAACTTCAGCATAGGAAGTTCCACACGATTGTGCGCAAGAACTTCTTTACAGTGAGGGTGACGGAGCACTGGAACAGGCTGCCCAGGGAGGTGGTGGAGTCTCCTTCTCTGGAGATATTCAAGACCCGCCTGGACACCTACCTGTGCGACGTGGTGTAGGGAGCCTGCTTTGGCAGGGGGGTTGGACACGATGATCTCTAGAGGTCCCTTCCAACCCCTACAATTCTGTGAGATTTTATGATAGTGTAATCACAAGTAATATATCAAAAGCACATGTAAAAAATGCAATGCTCTGTTGACTCTAATTTTACATTAGGACATGTACATTTTAAAATGGATTTTCTTCAGAACGGGAATATTCTTTTAATCAAAAGTATTCCAAGACCTCTGCTTTACAAATTACCAATTAAAAATATTTTAAAAGATTTTAAAGATTTTAAATAAAGATTTTAAAAAAAGATTAAAAAAAACTCTCTTTTGCCCTCTACCTGTCATTAAGAAATGGATTAAAGGCTGATTCCTCCAACTAAAATTTAAGTACAAAAGGATCCAAAAAGAATTTAATATATGTATGTATATTAAATTAGAAGATAGATAATACAGACTCCGTTCATTCACAAAGATTAAAACTACAGATACTTCATTCTGATTAGCTTTAACTTCATTCTTACAGTGATAATAAGAAAGGTCAAAGCAGGCCAGCAGCCCACCAAAATGATATAATCTGTTTTCTTCTGGAAGAACTAAAGCTGTGGAGAACTCAGCAGTATGTGGTAAAAGGCTGGCTTATAAATAATGGTAACAATGCGTAAACTGTTAGTTTAGAAACATAGCCTTAATTTCAAAACAGTGAGACTTTGTCAATTCTTTGGAGGGGAAATGGCTTCAAATTTCCCCAGAGGAAGTTTAGGTTGGATATCAGGAAACACTTTACAGAAAGGGTAGTTAAGCACTGGAATAGGCTCCCCAGGGAGGTGGTTGAGTCACCACCCCTGGATGTGTTTAAAAACCATTTGGATGTGATGCTCAGGGACACGACTGAGCGCAGGGCTGTTAGTCAGGGTACTATGGCTAGATTGGGGTTGGACTTGATGATCTTTAAGGTTTTTTTCAACTGAGTGATTCTATGATTCTACAATTCTATGCCCATAGCCTCTGACTAACAATTTTGGTAAAGTGCACTCAGATGCACAGTAAATAAGAATGAATGACTTTCAGCATGCCTTCTGCATGTCATTCAAACAACAAGAAACACACAGAATGGTACTTCAATCAGTCTCAGGTTTCCATTTAGTACTGAAAACAAAGCATGCCACAACACCATGGAATACTTGTTTTACAGTAAGTAGTAAACTTAAAACTATGCTTATGGATGGGATGCAGTAGGTTGCACACCTATGGGCAACCAACAGCACTATGGCATCTGTAAGAGTAAACATGTATGGCATCTCAAAGATTTCACTATTCATGCTTTCAGGTGCTGTGACAGTGATATTTTGTAGTGTTCAATGTCAGCTCAGGCCACATTCTGCAAATCAGACCTAGGTTTTGTGATGAGCTCTTTAGCTAAGTTCAAAACCTCATGTATTACAGATCCTTATTTGTCTTGCATAGACACTAGGACATAAGAACAAATGAGTACTTCAAAGGGGAAAAATATCGGTATGTGGTAGACCAAAAAGAAACGGTGCTTATAGTTCTACAAGAAACTGCAATACGCGAGCCAAAAAAAAGTAACTTCTTTCTCCCCAAGGTATCATTTAGGCTAAACAGCATCCAGCTGCTGGCATTCAACTCAGAAACGGGAACTCACAGCACAAAACAGTGGTTTCTAGTATTTCTAAGGCTGAAACGATTCACTAAGTGACGCTACGGAGCGAGCTGTTCAGCAGCTTTTGTGATCAATCTGCATTTGGTAGGACGCTATTGCCCTCTGCTGTGTGATTCTATAAATTCGGTAGCAGCTTTGGAATGCACAAGGTTCAGTGCATTCCTAGTAACGTCACGCCATATAAACACAGTAAATGAAGGATTTATACCCACAGGTGATGGTTTAATATCAAAGTACTAAAGAAAACAGTCCTGACAGACGATCAGTATTGCTGTAAAGAGATCTAAGTCTTCACTTAAAAAATGTTCTGTGAGATTACAATGCAGAGCCGCACGCTGTATAATATTATAGAATATTAAGCTAATAAAATTAAAATATTTCTTTGTTTTTTCTGCAGCTGTAGCGGGTACACGTTTGGGTTTGTTTGGCTGGTATTTTTTAAGTAGAAATTTTTAAAAAATAGATTAAATAATCTCCATAACGATTCAGGAATTCTAACTATAAAATTAATAACTGGGCTTATCAATCGTAGCTCTTCCAAATGTTAGTATAGAGTAATAATCTCCATAGTTGCATGCTTGGTATCATTAATTATTCACTTAGATTTCCTTCCTCCACTCCATATTCTTGCAATTTAAGTTGTTTTTTGTTTGTTTGTTTTACTTTCCTAGTACAGTTTCAGTACCCCTATTTGTGGTTGCTCACCTGGGGATGTAGAGTCTTATATTACAAATAACACAAACTCCAAAGCGCTCTGCTGTTTTATTCTGCTTTCAAATGCTTTCCTCAAAATGATTCCTCACAGACAGTTTGTAACTATTTTTTGATTCAGAGGCCAGTAAGCTTTAAAAAGCACACTGTTAACACAAATGTATTTTATCCCTCTGGATTCTTTAATTGCACACAGCAATAGGATCTTACTGGTGGAGTAAGGTGATCTGGATTTTTTGTTTTCTCCCAAAAGAAACAAAACCTAAACAACAACAAACCAACCTAAGGCTATAACTTCAACAACTTCACTTCTCTCTCAGAGACTGAAGCTGAAGATGTAGTTCATTCCCAATTAAAAACAAAACAAAACAAAAACTAAGACACTCCTGTTGCCCTACTGATTTTGTAAGATACTAATATGATAAGATAATATGCTGCCTGTTCTGGGCCTTCCTTTGCCTCATCTTCATGGTTTGGAGAAAAGGCTTAGAGAAAAAGCTATGACTAGAAAACAGGAGTTGAGTGGAAAGAAGTTAAGCAGAGGGACACACATTAACACCACGAGGAAAGCACCACAGCCAGATGCTTGGGCAGGCTTGAAGGACGGAGTACAAGGGTGGTGGGGCAGAAGATAAGACAGAAGAACATGAGAAATGCTTGGCACAAGCCAGGGCAGAAAAATATTGCTGCTTTTAGTACAAGGCGGTGGTGTTGCACTACTGATGTACACAGCACTATTAAGGTACATAAACATTTAAAACTTTTGCATCAGTTTAGCTATTTTCATTAGCTCAAAATCAGTGCTATTTGAGGTCCAGGGCTGTTATTCCCAGTGAATGGATACAGTTCATGCAATACCATAACAGGATTATACAGACAAATGCTACTCTCTTGAGAATAATAATAATGAAACAGACCCTCAAATTCTTTGCAATTTTTGTCTCACTTCTGCCACATACTGCTTAAAGAAAGTAAATACAGTCATACAAATCTACAGCTATGTCTCTCTACTTAAAAGCTGATCAAACACTGAAAGTAAGACTTAACTATACAAGCACACCCTCTCATAACACCAAAAGGTGTATGATCTGCTTTCCTCTTTCAAAACAGACCCCTCAGGAATCAAACAGAATGACTTATTCCTGAAATACTGAAAAAAATTTCAGGTTCAAAATTGAATGACGGAATTTGGAGAAATGTTTGCAAATAACAGAGAAGATCATCCTCTAGAAATCATGAGGATAGAAAATGAAAGAATGAATGTTATCTACATCCCTGTCTTACTCAGTTGATTCAATACTAAAGGGAATTTCAGTAGTTTTTCCAGTCACACACTCCTACTAAAAAAATTATGTTAAATGATGGGACACAAAACTCAACTACCTCTGCAGGTACAGATTTTTACGAGCACAGAATGCAGGCTCTTATTCATAACTGGTGAAAACACATAACTGTTGGTAGTGGCTATGTTGAAAAATAGTCTTTTTTAGCTGAGAAAGTGCTGCATAAAATAGTGTTATTGAGCTTGCTGGACTGGTTCTAGTTTACAAGGAAATATATAGGAGCCCTTAATTTTGGAAAGACCTATGTATTTAATACACAAGATATTTTTTGATGTGCTGGAGCAGGCCCAAAGTGCAACAAGGTTGGTGAAGGGCTTGGAGAATATGCCCTATGAGGAGAGACTGAATGAACTGGGGCTGTTTAGCCTGGGCAACAGTAGGCTGAGGGGAGACCTTATTGCTCTCTTACAATATTTGAAAGGTGATTACAGTGACAGTGGGGCAAGTCCCTTCTTGCTGGTGACAGGATGAGGGGAAATGGCCTCAAGTTGCACCAGAGGAGGTTTAGGTTGGATATCATGAGAGACTTCTTTACAGAAAGTATTGTTAAGCACTGGAATAGGCTCCACAGGGAGAGTGGACAACTCCCGGTCCAGCAAAAGGAAAGGACTGCCACCACAACGGCGCTGAGACAAGGAACCGGCACCCAGATAGGTTGTGGGTCTCCATCCACTCCAGAACAGCCCAACTTAAATGAGCTAGGCTCAATCAAGCCCATGGCACTAACAGTCAATCTTCTGTAGGTGCTATCTGCATCAGAGGCCCTCACAAAAAAGGATGAGCCAAAAGGAGAAGAGCTACAAATTGACATCTGCCACTGGACAGCTTAATAGTTGCTGCTGCCTCTGTCATCTAGACAATGTGCGAAAGCAAAACACTGCAAACATTCAGGAGAAAGGGATACATTGGGATCACCTGGTTCTGCCAGCAGTCTCTCTGCTTTAGGAACCTCAGAGTTTGCACGTATGTTCCCATGTCCCCTCCCTGCCTCCTGCACACAGAACGTACCCCGCACCAGGACATGCTGCTCTCATTGCCAGCCTGAGGAACAACCACCGCACTGCACACAGCGCTGAGGCTGTCCCCTTGCTCTGCCTCAGCACCCTGTGGTACGTGGCAGGGATATTTCTCACATGCACCATCAAGAAAAGAGTCAAGAGTCCCTTCTGACTGCAGAAAAAGTAGTTCTACAGAATCACAAAACTCACAACATTTTGTTTCCTCTCAACAACTGACTGGTTAATGAATAGAGATGCTTGAACCAAAATCCCAAGAATGAGCATTTGTCAGGACAAACAAATAGCTAAAGCAAAATATTTCCATTGAAATTAATGACTGCTTCTCCCTAGGTGGTAGTTAGAAACATTTACCATAGCCATGTCTTACTAACAGCCTGTCCCAGTCTATCCTGCAGCCCCAACTTGCCCTGCACCATCATAGTTCAGTCCAGCTGAGCAAACACTCACCCACCACTCACTGCAGCCATGCAACAGAGTGCAGTTAGCACTTCCTGGATTGACACTGGGAAACAGGGTCACATATCCCACTGATTTTGTTTTTCTTGCCCTCTTTTTTTAGAAGAAAAAATATATATATTTACAAGTAAAATAAGTCTTTTTGCTTATATACACTAACTACAAAAGCAATGCTTCAGCCTTCTGATCATCACTTCAGCCCTCCTCTGGACCCTCTATAACAGCTCTCTGTCTTTCTTGTATTGGGAGCCACAGACCTGGATGCAGCACTGCAGATGGGGCCCAATGAGGGCAGAGTAGAGAGGGACAATCACCTCCCTGCCCCTGCTGGCCACAGATGTTTATGAGCACAGTATGCAGGCTCTTGTTCATTATTAGCAAAAAAGCATAGCTAATGGTGATGACTATATTGAAAAACAGTATTTTGTAGCTGAGAATGTCTTTTGTTTCCTGAATCCACCACTGTCAAACAAAACATATAATTTTTTTCATAAAGGATCAACCTCCATCTTTACAATAGTAATGAAATTTGTTCCTATGAATACAATAAAAAATAGCAAACCCTTAAATTACTTGCCATCACTGCATTTTAGTTTACATTATTATCAATAAGTCTAAAAGCCTCTACTTTTAATACAAGAACTGCCATACATAAGTACTGATCGGGAGTTCCCTGGCAGAAGTGATTTTAAGATTGGGAAAAAACCCAAAACAAAATTAAATGAAATGTAATTCACTCTTGACTCAGAAAAATAGGTCCATAGGGTGGAGAGCAGCTTACATCTCCTAGCAGAGTCATCTTCTGTTGTATTCGTTGGTGTTTTAGTAAATCTCCTCAAGAATGTCTCATTTGAAAATCTCTCCCCATAATAAACTTCATGTAGGTCATCAAGACCATCTGAAATGACCTTGTGGTTTCTTTAACTGGATATACATTTCTAACAATGTAGTTTTATAAATGGTATTGAGAAGTTTTGAAACTAAATCTGGACTTTCTTTATTGTTGACAATATATTAGCAATGTGGCAAAACTTTCTGATGTGGCTGAGAAAAATAAATAGAATTCCTGCATTTCCCATGCAGAAAGAGAACAAGCAGTCCAAGAACAGCTGGATGGCTAGACATGGTTTTGTTCTTTCCCTCAGGAAGAACGTTTAATCAGTTCAAGAAATTATCATTCTGATCACCACTACCAGTGGAACAAATGAAGGCAGCATTCAAAGGCAGCCACTCAATTCATTGGTTTTCTTCTTGGGTTATACAGCTAAAACAGGGGATGGGAGGGAGAGGGATGGAGAGGGGGGGGAATACTTCTGTTTGCTAATGTATCCTGCCTACATATTTTACAGACACTTTAGCAATGGAGTTGAAAGGAGAAGGGGAAGGAAGCTAGGCTAACTAAAAACAAGTCAGACATATCCCGTGTGTGATGCTGTCACAGATTCATAGCCTGAGCTCAACAACAGGCCCTTCTTCCCCAGTCTGAGAAAGTTCAACTCCTTTTCAGCTATGGGAAATGTTATATATTTAGTATCACTTGTACTCACCGCTCAAAGCAAAAATTGTGTACAAGAGCAGAGTAACTACCCCTATAATTTACAATTAAGGTTCTTTATTTGTGCATTACTTATCATTCTGTTAGTGGAATAATCTGCCTCCCTGTGTGATCCTTGTCATGGTGCTCTGAAAACACAACTTTCCCATATTTCCTATCTCCCATTATACTTCTCCTCTTTTTATCCTTTCACATTTTCTTAATTGCTTGGATTTCAGCTCCCTTTCTCTCATAAAGTTTGATCCCCGTTCCTCGTTGGATGGCTACCAGAGTTACATAGCAAACATTGCTGCTGTAACCCTTGAAAACAGTTGATCTCTGTAGGCTTCCTAATGAACAGCCCGAACAAGAATAATGAAGATAAGTCCCTGCTGCGCAGACACAGCAAGAGTTTCTGCAAACTCAGACAAGGCAGTAACACATTTTGGTTCACAGCAAGTGTCTTCTTCAAAATGCTATCAGTTCAAACACATTGCTGTTAATGATGACTTCAGCTCTACAGAATCAACATCTATCCCATGGGACAAACAAAAGCATTGGAAGAACAAGTGCTAGACTGCAATCCTATTGATATTTAGTCCTTTTAAACAGCAGGGAAACAGGAATAGAATTCAGAAAATCTGCATGCTAATCTTCGTGCAGCTTGTATTGGATGCTGTGTTAGATAGTTTTTTAGTTCCAGCTTTAACAAGACAAGATAAGTCGTTTAGAGGTGCAAGATGCTTAAGAGATTCCAGTGACAGTGGGAGCTGTACTTCTTCAAAGCCTGATAAAACTTGAGTGCACAGCAGATACCCACAATTAGAGAAGACTTGTTTTTGACTTTCTTTATTCTTCTATATGCCATAATCTGTTTGTACAGCTCCACCATGAAGTTAATACACCTCATCAGTCCCCCTTGTCCCATCCCTAATCTAGGTTTGTCATCATTTCTTTCTTTGGCAGTGGTTATTTTTATATCACCTATGACATAGGGTCTGTTTGGTCCCATTTTTGTTTTCATTCATCACAAGTCAGAAGGTCTACATCCAGCTCATACATCTATAAACCAGGGCCTGCATTTTTCTTTGGGCTTTGAGGGCCCAAAGTCCTCTGCTCATCTCACACAGGAATTGCTTAGAAGCTGAGACAGCAATGATCTTCTGTAACACAGGAGGTGAGAACAGACTGACTAACAACAACAAAAATAAACCACACTGAGATTCAAAAGCTTCCTCATTTTACTACATACTTACAACTCTAAAATGTCAAGCTCTTTCCCTTCCCTCTACTTACTTTAGCCTCCTTATAGATGCATTAGCACTGATACAGCAGTTTTTTTTTCCTCACTCATCAGTAATGAAAACAACTGTGAGAACCCAGAAAATCTCCTTCCAAAACCACAAGGAAACTGGATAATACTGAGCCCCAGGCCACAAAACTGAGCAAAGCACATAAACTGCACAGTGAGCTTGTACCAGTGCTTAAAACCACCCCATCTGTATCTGTGGCTACTGTACTATATTGAGTGCATATCTGTCATGCCAACAGCAAAGTAATGAATCATGCAAGATGTGAAGCATACAATTTTATCTAAGGAGAAAGAAAATCACATACTAACCATAACCCTACTCTCAGATGAAAGGAGTTCAAGCAAGCAAAACAGAAGGTCCTACAAGTAAATACCATAAAAGAGAACTACCTTTGATTTATAGTGCTCATCAGTACACTCTATTAGTAAGAGCACAATAACAGGTCTGACGCAGATCCATTAGACAGTGCTTGTTCATCAAAGATTCCATTAAGTCAAATTAATTATGGTATGGTATACAAAATTGTGCTTCAAACTCAAATCATTATTTCTTCCATTTAACTCTCACTTCTGCTAAGCAATCACTTGGGGTTAAAAAGATTTGCAGAAAGATTAAGAAATTATGCTATTCTCCTGTGGGTAACAGCCAGAAGATCAAGTAAGAGATTTGACTGATTAGATAATGTACTGCAACAGATGCATTTAGCCATGTTCCTTCAGCCATTTCCAGTGTATGATCACTCGGGATTCAAATACTCACAATAAATCCAAGTTTTTTATAGTCTCGAGTATACATAGATTTGCGTTTCTCAATACTGCCACTACTGTTGTTAGGTTCCAATTCTGCATCAAACGCAATTCTTCGGAGTTCAAATATGATATCCCGTTGAGCCTGAGTCAAAACAAATGTTAAAAACAGTTGTTAAAAATAACTCTCATTTTAATAATCAGTTCCACAAAGACTGTTTCAAAACAGCCCAACCTTAATCTGAATTTTCTACTTGTTTCTCAGACTGTCAACAAGAATGACTTTGTGGTTCTAATTTTCCAAAGGTTTCAAATTTGTAGGATTCACACATGCAGAGATTTTGAAGGGTTGATTGCCAGAAGTTGGACTCATGTTAGCAGGGTCCCTGACTATACGCTTCATTTTAACCACAGTCACGAAACCACAGAAGCCAAGAGATAACCGCCATTTCAAATAAAGCTGATACTTAGGCAATTTCCTGACTTACACTGAGATGGCTTAACACTCCGTGACCTTTTTAGTGACTGTACATTTCTGTTGGTGAGGAGATGGGCAAGAGAGGACTTGCTGAAGTTACACATAACTGGAAATGCTTCAAGCCATAACTATCCTACCATCAATACAAATAATGCTGTCTCAGTCCCTGTATTGAGATATGCGCGAGGTAACTACATTTACATACTCGTAAAACTCAGGCTTTCCTGTTTCAAACTATAGAAGCAGGAAGAGCAAAATCCTATATCACAATGTTATTTAAATTTATGACCATCTTGCCCTCTCATCTCCTTTTCTTCAAATCATCAGTAAGTCTTGACAGAACTCCCTCTTAAAAACGAAATCAGTTTCCCCTTCGTACATGGCCTTAAAAAGGAACCACATAAAAAATAAAAAAATCAACAAAACTCATCTTCTCTATTTCTCACTGGTTCTATACTAACACTTGAACCTCTTTGGGAAGTCTTTTTTTGCACAACAAATAGCATCAAAGCTGGTTTCTGGACACAACGAGCAGTAAGGTGAACAACTACTGCACAGGTTCACAGCAAGAAAAATGAGTTTCCTTGTAACGCTGAGTTCAACTCTAGAGTGTCAGACTTAAACATTCACTTCTGCTCTATTGAAGTACTTGTAAGGACTACGCATCCCTGTCGATTCTGAAAAGTATAAAAATGAAAAGTTTTGCTTCAGAGCTTTAATTCAGGATGAAAACAAATTCAGTTCATGAAACAACATACAAAAGAGAAAGGCCTGGCCATTTTGCTGTACTTTTGTACATGGAATACAATAGCCAGTTCATCTTTTGACATACAGAAAACACAACTGAATATCCCATCTTGAAAGAGAGAGATTGTGCAAGCATTGCTGGCAGTGTCTTTTCCACCCTAAAGAGCTTCAGGCACAGCAGTGAGTAGCTGACTTCTTCCTGTTCTGATAAGATCATGTCAGACACTTACCTGATCCTGTGGATCCATTTTTGTCATCATTCTGTCTTCCAGAAGGTTAAAAGTAAGTACTTGGAGAACATAAAGTTGATGCGCCATTTCATTATTGATGGCCCTCTGTGCCCTGATGACATGCTGTAAAAGAAAGATAGACTGCAGTGAATGCCACTGTATCAGAAAATCACATTAGCTGGACTCAGACGTTTTCATTTTGGTTAGTATGTGTTGACAGGCAATGGTGTGTACACACTCCAGAAAAAAATAAAACCAAGACTAATGCCAGGGATTCAGGTATTCAGATGAAATATAGGCTTCATAAGACATTTTAAGGAACAGGACTTTACACTAACAATGCACCAATGCTTTCTCCTTTAAGCCCACTAGATCAAGCCTGTGCATACATGAGAAGTCTTGAAAACGAAACAAAATAAAACAAATAGAAACAAAGAATAAAAATAGTAGGGATCCACTCTGTAGAAGAATTAACTCCTTACCAAGAGCATTAGAGATCTGTATTAAAAAAAAAGTGCATATAAAAACATTTAAAAGAGTTGCTCCCTGAGCTGAAAAACACTCAAGATGCCAACACAATCAGCAGACACAGTGATACAACAGTATTACAGACTGTTGGAGCTAACACTGCATGGCAATCTTACCTCTACCAGACAACTGTGATCTACGTGAGGGAGATGGCTTAGAAATGCATTAGTGTACAATATCTTATACATACAATACAGAACTGCCCCATTCACAAAGCAGTTACCACCTGGTGGATAATTTAAAAATCCCTGTTGTGCCTAAAACCAAACAGCTACAGGCGAAACAGACCCAGCTTACCAAACACAGCAGGGAAGACATAAGGAAAGTCACACAGGAGATGAGTACAACAGTTGAAACTATATTTCACTGAAGCTTCAGAGAAAGAAAAACTATCTGCCAAAAGCTACTGAAGTAGCATTTTATGACAGTAAACAAACACTGAAGAATATTATCCATATGCTTCTACCAAATTTCTTATGATCACAGGCAATGCAAAAACATGCCACCTTAGGAAACAAATTCCCTGTTTTTTGTGTGTGAGTTTGTTGTTGCTGTTTCTTTTGCATGTATCACTAAAATAACTACATAGTGAAAAAGGGAAAAGGTTTGCTTGTTGCTGTTGGGTTTTGCTTTATACTGCCCACTAACTCACAACAGATACTGAATTCACTCTTTTTAAGAACTTTACGTTATTCCTTTGAAGAGCTAATCTATGCTAAGGTTGATGTCAAAATCCCTACGACTTCCCAAGGTAGTTGAATTAAGACTTTATATAACATTCATTAACTTCACTCTGGCTAGTCCTTTGGAAAGGACTTCCTTTGTCCAAGTGGCAACAAATCGTGTGCATCTTGACACAGAATCACCTTGAGAACTAAAAAACACAGAAGCTGATTTTGCAACTGTAAAGCCCTGTGCAGCTTGCATGGTTTTCATCAGGCCTAAAACCTAACACAAAGGACTTACTACAAATGCTTTAGACAATCCCTAAACTTTGCAACCAAATTCACAATCTCAATGGGAAGAAAATGCCCGAAATACTGTTTTTTTATTCTGCATTGTATTGTCATGAAGAAATAGCAATTTACTGGGCTTGAAGAACACCCTTTCTGACCATCAGTTTTGAACCCATTCAAGTAACGAGATCTTTGTCTTGTACATTAAAGGCTTCCAAATGTATCAAAATACAAAGAGCAATGAAGGTAAAACATAGGCACATCAAAACTGAAGCCAGCTTTTCTCTCTGCTAGTGAAAAGTAATGCTGAAAATTACATACTTACAGTTAGGATAATGGAGCGGAGCTGCTTTTGTGCCAAAATGTTTGCCATTTCCTGATTTAGAAAAAAGAGAAATAGAAACAGGTATTTTAGTGCTATTCCTATAGCAACATACCAATTGATAAGGCTTTAGTCTTAAGTTTCTTGTAAGAAAATGTGTTTCTTGTAAGAAAAATGAAGCAGCTTATCAACCACAACTGTAAGAGTTATTTTTGGTGCCACAAACTCAAGACTACTTTGCTATGAAAAAGGGGATGAAGAAAGTGAAAGGTTTATCAAGCTGAAGACTTCGGTCATCCAGTAACAGCAACGTAAGATCTCAAAGGAGACTTCTGTGGGTTAAACAGTGCTTTTTCACACACCTGTTCAAGCACAATTCCCCCCTCACAACTCCCACTCCTCAACAACACAGCATGAGCACCTTTCAATCTGTCAGTCAGGCCTTTAAAACCAGACATCAAACAACACGCACATTTATATTAATATTTTGGCTGTTTCAAAGTCACATTCTCTAATTTTTAGATTACAGCTCAACGCTGTTTTTTACGGTAACTAATACTTCTCCCCTCTATGTTAGTAGCAATGTTGGCACTGGTCCACTGTTTTGCCTTTGGTTAGTTTCTCCTTCTAGAAGAAACGGTCATGTTTCTATCAACCAGGGTATGTTTTGACTTTCTCTCTCAGGCACCTGGCCTTGGCTGTCCATGCTGCAAGCTACCCTAAAATGTACAGGAGAAAGTATTTTATACTGATCAAGCATGAGAACTTGGTCTCCTCAATCATGCCTAACAAGCACATATCCTGTCTTTAACTTTCACGTTTTCCATGAATACAGAAATGCATATGCATGGGTGTGAACACATGCTAGAATACGTGTTGCATACAATGCATCAACAATGCATCTAACACTTAGAAATTGTCCTGCATGTATTTTTAAATTCCTGTTTGAAAAATGTACAATTTGAGAATTTGTATAATTTGGGCAACATATTGCACTCTGCTTTTTAGATACTGCTTGTGACGTGAGTAAAACAGCTAATAACAAACCTTACCCTCATGCTTCTAATCAATGATCTATTAGTGTATCACAGTCCTACATAAAACAGTACAGCAAATAATTGTTGGCACTCACTTAAGGACATTCGTAGAATGCATTACCATTCAGCCCAGTTGGCAGCACATCATTGTTCACAGAGGAATAATGAGGAAGAAAGAAGGGACCAATACCAAGAGAATCTCAGCTTATAGTTTTTAAGCCTATTTTTCTGGCAAAGCCGGTTTCAACTTCACATAACAGCTGACGAATGAATGATACAGATGCATCAATTCTCTATGGAAATGCCCGACTGAACTGCAGGGGGAGTGCCAGGAACATGATACAACTCATGTTACACAGCACAGACTAGCTTTGTTACTGTGTAGCTATACCCGGCAAAAAGATGGACAGACTAATTATGAGATAGGGTGCTCTTTTTTTTTTTTTTCCTGCATTCAAGATAGAAACTGAAAATTCATTTCACTTTTTTTTTGGAGACAATCAAGTTGTTACTTGATTCGTACATGTGGAAGTTAAAATGCTGTTACCAGAATATCATTTGTGTCCACTGAACCAAAAGCTTTGACAGGAGCAACAAGAATTCATAAAACCTATTACTATAGCAAAACCAACTTTTGTTTCTAAGACACCTGCATGGCTCTTAGCAGCTGATGAGCTGTCTTTTCTAAAACAAGTACTGTAGTAACAGAGGAGAACAAGAATTATATGACAAAATTTGCCACTTCACTTCCCATAGCAACATGGCCCGGAGAAAATGCAGACAGTTTGGGGGGCGAGGGGGAGAAGCTCTTCAAACATTCAAAGTATCGTTTCACTGCACAACATCTCTTTTTTAACATACAAAGTTCTCTTTCCTCATTTTTAAATAACCTAGGTATTTTTTTAGATGATTTAATCCTTGACGGTGGCAGAGGAAGCCAAGGTAACAAGAGAAGCCTCATTAAAAAACTTCAAACCTCTTGGTTTTTTGCATTACAGAAATGGGGGTGGAAGTGTTTAAAAAATAATAACAATAATTAATTAAAAAGCAAAGAAAAGACAGATATCAGTGTGACTTTAAATCCCTTCCTTAACTGCAAGGCAGTCACTCATGTCGTACCAGGTCCCCAAGCATGGCAGCAGTGAGGGTGTCTCCTTGCATCAAACAGATTTTGGTGCCAGGACTAGTCCCGAACTTGTTCAAGTTTTGGCAATCTGCAGACATTTCTCACATGTCCTTGTGGAATAAGGTTTTGCACAAATGACTTTTTTATTAAACATGTTCTATTTCCAATTTTATTTTGTATTATGCTCATTTAAACATTCTCCAGTGTTGAAAAGTGCAAATAAATCTAAGACAAACCCTCGTGAGGATTTAGCAGAAGCTCTCAATGACCTCATTTTGGTCACCGCAAGAGTTATCATCACTGTTTCTGATGATGGAAATACTAAATAAATATATGACTAACTCTGTTATGACACAAGCTAATTACTTGATCAACATGGATGAAACCCTTCTATTTCATAACACAAATACATTCAATTGCTTAGCACCAGCTAGAAATCTTGAAGTATTTCCTTTTGAAGCTTCTGATCTCTGGCCCTAAAGTTAACTTAAAATAGTGCACTGACATTCATGAAATGCTTACATGCAGAGATAGTCCCATTATCAAAAGGAACAAACTTTTTATTAAGAAATCTGGAGGGGGAAATGACTTACCAAAAAATAGTCTGGGTTTACAAGCTGTGCTGGCAAAGAGTTCAGTACAATAAATACTACAGCCAGCCACAGTCAATATGGTTCATGTGAGGTTACAGGGAACTACAGAATCACAGAAGAATGCTTAACCCTTCCTAATACCCGTACAAGATGGAGGTAACTCCACTAAAATGAATGCTATTACACCAGTGACACTAGTGACTGGGACAACTACATGTGCAAATATAGTGTGTTTCCTACAGATATATGGATATAAACCCCAACAACTGACCTGCCTCTTGTCATCCGGGGCTTTAAGGAAAAGTGCATTTATTACTGCAATGGTGTATGTCTGGATTTCTTGGTCTGTCCTGTTTGGGAGAAAATCATAAACATGAGATATGAACATGAGCACAAAAGATACAGAAACTGACTTTCCAGTTGCATTACTACCAGTGGAGGCTGAGGGACTGTATGCACTTAGAGTTACTCATATAAAAGTTAGGTAATTAGTCATCCAGGTTCTCTCTGTTATTAGTAAGAGAAACATGATGCTCAGCATTCGAGAAAGGTGAAATGAATAACAACCTCAGTGTGCCATTAATCCTCCACTGACTACAGCAGGAGCTCAGACAATGAGCTCCATCCAGATGCCCATATGCCCCAGCTACAGGTAGGAAGAAGAAACTCTAAAGTGCCCTGAAGAAAACCTTGATATTAAAGGCTTTCCAGGTCAGTAGAAAATGCCCCAGCTAGGTGGTATGCATAACCAGTTTAAAACGCATTACCCTGTGCTAAAAGAAGTGGTTTCCATCCACTGAATCACAGCGCATTATTGTTAAAGAAAAGGCTTTTCTCTTTCTAAATGTGCCTTCAACTGAAGAATCAGGTTTCGTCTTACATGTTTCCCAGAGGCCGACTGGCAAAACCATACTATCTGTACGCTAACGGGGTTAAGCATTTAACCACAACCAATGCTAGATGCTCTCCTTTTTCCTCCCCATTTCTAACCACACAGGCAGCTTTGCAGCAAGAAAAAAATAAATCAGTAGTAGAAGTAATAATACTAGAAGTCTATGATCGAGCAATTTCAGAAGGCTGGCTATTTGCCATTCAACCACTTACAACAGATGTGGAAGTTACGCAGGAGGTTACTAGTCTTTATATCACTCCTTTTCTAAATGCTGTGCTCATTTGGAAGAATTAAAATTAAAATATCAGCATATTAGGTGGCATTTGAATATACTCACCCCTGGAGATGTGGGATTAGCTGCCCAATTGTGATCTCCTGTGCCACCTTCTGGTACAGGTCATGGCTATTGAGCACCATCGATTCCAGGATTGCTAGTGAGCGTTGTAAGATAGAGATATCTGAAGCAAATTTGTTCACGTAGCTTGCTATCTACAAATTAAAACATTCAGAGAATTTGAGTGTTCTCATAAAACCATGAAAAAAGAAGAAACAAACTGTGGAGTTGGCTCAGAAAAGTGTTGAGAGTAAAAGTAGTTTTGTCTACACGCCAGGCATCTGCTAATACCTGAGAGCAGACAGCCGGGCACTGCAGGAACCTTCAGAGGACACAGTGACACAAGATTTTTCAGCTAGCATCTCAGTTTTATGTCAATACTAATAGCCACAAAATATATGATTCTATATTAAGTTATGCACAAGATAAATCAGCATTAAGGAACAATAGCTGCTCCATTTTCTTTGTGAGGGAAACTTTGGAAAGGATAACAAAAATTCTGCTCATTTTCTCCAGTATCTGTGCAGCCAGTGCTCTCTAAACAAGCTCCTAGGTTCAAAGCAATGGTTGCAGAAGAGAAATTCACATCTAACTTTCTGGCAAAATGCATCTCCAGCAAAATATGCTGTATTTTTCTTCTTCTTACCAACAATTACTCTCTCTGGATTACAAATTAAAACTCATTTGATTAGCATTTATTGGCACAATTGATTGTGTAACCCTAAATACAGTCTAGTCTTGCTGCTTGTGCATTAATTTCTGTCACTCTTACTGAAAGCTGCTATGAAGGAATGGCACGCTGGTAGAAACCACGTCTGAACTACGCTTTTTAGCAGCATGGCAATGACTTGCTGCATGTTCACATCTGCAGAGCCAAAACAGCTGTGCAGCATGATATGGCAGCGTGTGTTCCTTTGAGTGCTTCACAGCCTTCTCCCAGGGAAGATTCTCGCCTTCTGCTGACAAATGAAGCGAGAACTGCTTGGGTTTTCCTCAGATGCACCAGTATCAGCACAGACAAGCAAAAAAGTACCCAAGGAAGTACAGGTAAACAGGGGAAAAAAAATGTCCTGTGACCAGTTATTTATTCTTTGTAGCCGAGTAACAGGCTTGAGATGGGGTCACTGCAGCCTATTAAATACATTCTTTCCAGAGAACCTCAAGTCTATCCCTTCTTAAGTAGTCACACTTCAGCAGTTTTGATACCAGAAGCTCACTGAGACCCTCGTATAATTTTCCTTTTGGAGGAAGAAAGGCATGCCAAATGCTTGGAAACGATGCCCAGGCAACTGTAAAATTCACAGTATTGACATGTGCACAATAGTGCTTATGCCCTCGTGACATAATGCTGAAGCAGCAAACTCCTGCCTTCTCCCCTTCCTACTTTATAAAAATAACTGGTTAAGACTGTGAAGAGGGAGGGATGGATTTCTTTTTCTTCTAACCTACTGCATTGGTTTTTACTGCTCTGATACTTGCTTTGCACCACCACAGCAAGAACATGCTGTTCAGAATGCAACTCCGTTCATGAAACCAAAATTGGAATGAAACAGAAATTGCATGCATGGGGAACAGGTGGAGAAGAGACTTCTACTCTGGACTTTCAATACCTGCTGTCTGTAAGTCTTAAGCAGAATTATTATATACATTAGTATGTAACACATAATGTACGGTTTAGGGTGATAAGTTGCATCTCAGCAGCTCTGTACTACCTTACCTCTGCTAATGCTAATTGTTTTCTGATGCGCTGTATCAGGGCTGCCAGATGTCCACATGTCCCACAGCACGTACAGTGGGCATGCACAGATCAGCTTTGCACTGCTCACAAAAGTCAAATGTGCTCTGGATGTCTCAATCACCAGGCACACATGGATCAACTGTGCAGCAGGAATAGTGTGCCCAGAACATGTTCCAAGTTGTCAGACTACTGTCATCCTCTTCAGAAGCCCTGACATGAATCGCTCTTTGTGCAGCACTTCTTTCCCTCCATAGTTCAAGTGGTGGTGTGAAAGCTTCGCTGGGATACAACATATTCCTACTAGGGGCCTGCTGCACCAATCTGTTTATAGATAGCTGAAACCTCAGCTTAGGAAAGGCTGCCTCAGACACATTTATTCTGATCCTGGGCCACAATTTCTTTTTACCATAAATATAAGCTCAAGTTGCTACAGAGGCTGGGCTGTGTGTTTAGAGAGCCATGACATCTCACATAGAACATACATGCAAAGCATCTGGATGCTAAGTTATGTACACTAAAAACCACCTTGCTGAAGCATGACACATGTCCAGAAATGATGCCCAGGCAAGCCTACCCTGATAAACAAGGCACACAATTTTCAGAGGGCATAAAATCAGATCTAAAAGAATTTTCTGGATGTGGAAAAAAAATGACCTCAGTTAAAAAAAAAGGAATCAGAGCTCAAATTTGTGTCATTTGCTGTTCTCTGGAGAGTTCTGCTTACTGAGCACCATGTGCCAGGAGCAATCTCAATATCCAAATATCATCCTGCACTCATTTATCTGAACTTCTGATGATAAATAATGATGCATGCTCACAAGAATAGAGCCTTCTCTCCAGAAACAAGCAAGATATGTGTTACTAGGGAGAAAACCATTTGTTCAGCCAAACATTTGTAACCTTGATGCCTGCATAGCCCTATGTAGCCACACCTAATAGAAGTGACTGGGTGCACTTTATAGGGAAATTAGGCATCAGAATGCCTAATTCGAGCTAAGTGTTCTGCTGAAACAGGACCAAGACGCATGGAGTAAGGGCAGGTAGGAATGCTAAAGAGAACTAAACTACATATTCTGAGCTCTCTTCCTGTTTCAGCATCACCTGAAGTGAGGGAAGAATTCAAAAGTTAAAGGCAAACGTGCAAACAAACTAATAAAGCAACCAAAAAAATAAAGAAAGAAACAATCAAAAAACACCATAACCACCATGGCAAAAATAACTGAAGGAAACAGATTTGATTTTCAGAAACGTCCATTAGGTATTTGCCTGGACCATTTTAATGTCTGCAAATGAAAATAACAGGAAAATCCGAGGCAGTTTTGTATCGATAAAAGTCCTAACGCACATATCTTATTTTCAGGTAAGGAACTACAGTTGCACTTCACTACAGAAGAAACAACTGGCAGCTGTGAGACACAGAGATACCACTGCCACTCACGTTTCCTGCACAGGGCATTTTGGAAGGCAGAGTAAGCAATTCATCAAGGTTACGACTGCCTCACACAGTTATGAAACAGCACTTACATAAGTAATTCTAAGAGATCATTAAGAACATCTCAACAGACACTACAAGCCTTTATTTTATTTCTCCTCCTGTAGAAATCAAAGAGAAGAGTTCCAAATGTGGGTATTTTATTTTGATATCAAATTATCGTGACATATTTTAAGAACTGGGCAGCCCTCAGGCTACTATGGAACCTCAGTCTAAACAAGCTTTATTGTCACGAGGAAGAAAAGAGCCTTGAGAGATACTGTTGTAAGAAAGTTTCTCAAATTAGGATATTTTCCCTGAAGATAAGGAACAAAGCTCTGCTTGCAGGTGTCAATTCTTATCTGCAGTAGTTAGAATAGCAGTCTTAACATACCCACAGGATGGGAGAGGGACTGCTTTCAACACCATCTAGTTACTTACTTGAAGCATTCAGAGGTTCCCTTGAGATCTCCTCCAGCTTCTACATTTCTAGTTAGGAAATTATTTATTCAAGATATTAAAAAAAAAAAACAAAACCAACAAAACTTATTCAGCTTAATGCCTTCCCATTCCAGTCTGGCTTCCATTTGACAAGAAAGACAGCTTCAAAGGGCAGAAGCACTTGAAGCAGGGTTGCAGAGATCCAGCTAGCAGAAAATTATCTTAACTCTTATCCATCCTGCCATCCACTTGAGCTAGCTCATCAGCAACCTCAAGTGGTCTTACCAAAAGCTAAGCTTGGAGGAGCGAAGAACAAAGCTGCAGGTCCACACCAAAGAATGTCAGTTCTTCCAGTGCTCCTTTTGGTTTGCCCCTTGCACACAGAGCAACGCTGAGGACACAGCTGTTCTGCCTCTCAAGTGCTTGGTAGATCTGGACATGCCTCTGCCCCTTTCCTGTATTTCTCTCATCCTTTGCCCATTTCCTTTCTGGCCTAGTATTCTTCCCTATTCTTTACTTTGGTCCTTTTCAACCAATTTTCACTTCTGGTTTTAACTTGTAAGGATAGCTTAGGCACTTTATGGGAATGATCTTGTTAGATTTGATTCATTAATTTACAACACTGTCCAGGACGTAGAAGTACCTAGCAAAAAAGAGGAGCTATTACAGGGGTGCACCACCCCCTTGCTGTTTTCACTGTCCAACGTAAAGGGCAAAACATATTGAAAGAGTAAAACAAAAACAGTAATTATGAATCATTAACGAGGCAGATGGTCTTCAAGTCATTTTAGCAAATTCCTTACTATATGTGTTAGTAGTCTCCCCCAGCAAATAACATATTCTAGGCTGGACTTTCTGTATCATGAAGTCAGTTAAAACACAGGCATACTATCTTCTTTGCCATGTTAAGATCATCATCATAATCTACCTAGCCTAGAAAATCAATAAACAAAAGTCCAAAACATAATATTAATCACTCTCATGAATAACACTTATCATTTTAATGACCCAAAATTGAACTTCAAAAATCTAGATATCTTTCCATAGAATCACAAAATTGCTCAGGTTGGAAAAGACCTTAAAGATCATCAAGTCCAACCCCAATCTAACCATACAACCCTAACTAACAACCCCTCTGCTCAGTCATGTCCCTGAGCACCACATGTAAACGGTTTTTAATCACATAATTCATAACTGTTCATTTCTTTCACTTCTGACAACCAATGTAAATTTCTGCTTCCTTTAGGCGGTAATGGTTTTCCAACCAAATTTAAACAAGAAGTCTGACACATTTTGTTAAAAGGAAAGGTATCTTTGCCAAAGGTGACATTATCATTACAGTGAATTGTCTCTGACATCATTTGAACTCATACAAATGCACTGTAATGTAAGACAAACTCCAACTTCAGCCTGTTTTGAAAAAAAAATATTTGGAAAGAGTTTTTGGTTTTGTTGTAAACAGCAGAGACAACTTATTTGATTCCAACCTGCCAATATTTAAGATGAGAATAAGTAACAACAGGCAAATCAATAACAACAAAATCTTTTTCTCTGACATCTGCTACATTTCTGCATTTCAAGAGCACTTTGCTGTTTCTGCTGCTCACATGCATCTACCATGTGCAAGAAAAGAAGAAAAATGTTGCAGATCGTGGAAAAATCTTATTCCAAAAGCTCAGACCTTAGTTGCAGGATTCAGGGAGCTGGAGTCCAGCTTGATAAACTCAGAAGATTTCAGCTTAATAATTTCAATTTGTAAACTAACTCATTTCTCTTCCTTCCCTATCCTCAAAGGAAACATTTCAGTGCTGTTTTTATTTCAAGATACATATCATTACTCATTTTAATTTACAATAAAACTAAACACTATTTTCTGCTCTGATTGCCTGCTATCTGCACGAGGAGGTCACACTCTAACTGAGCAAGCAGCAGCCTATGTAATAAGCCTAACATAGCATTGATCCAATTTCACTTGCGCTGATTTCAGTAGAAGTTGGGCTAGATCCTGAAGTTACAAATATTTGTACATTTAAATAAGACATCAATCTCATTTTCATATACCGTTTTGACCAAGCAATCACCTAAACAATGCACCTGAAGGAGAGAAAGCTCAACTCACCTCAAAAATGTTCAAGTGTAGAAGCAAATTTGTACAGAACACATAACATTGATTACAAATTTACCTTTTTAATGAATGCCACAGAGAATGTATCCCACGATACAATCCCATGATCCATCAGCTCAACAAATGCAGTCAGTGTAAAGGACAACATATCTCCAAAGCTGCAAGAGATAGGAGTCATGACTACAGTTACAGTTATGCAGCGTGGCAACGACCGAGGGAAGAAAGTAGCAGGAAGCTTTTAGAAAGGCAGGAAAACGAAGCCAAACATGGACTAAGAAGCAGCAAAAGAGCGAGAGAGGCCATGCAACGAATAGTCTCCAAAGCAATTTTGCATGGACATCAAGAATAACCATCTAAAAGAAAGCAATTTAGTAAGAGAAGAACTAAGTCCTAGGAAAACGCCACACGAAGTGCTCAAGGAAATCAGAGTCCAACTAAACTTCTTTTATCTATTTCAAAATGTTAGAACTAACAGGAGAGAATAAATGATTTTTATTTTATTTTTTTTCATAGTAACTTAAAGAAATGCTCCAAGTTGAATGTCACACAAAGGTACATACCACACTGCGGTACCTTCTGTACTGATAGGTAGAAAATTAGTGGATCGCCTGTTCCTTCTCTTACAAGGAAGCAAACAGAGTTTAAAAATGCACCAATAAAGATTTAGCATTGAGAAGCAATTTCCCAATATTTAATGCCTCGGTTTATTTCTTTTAAGTAAATGGAGATGCACCTTCAGGTTCTCTCTGGGCATCTGTGTCAAAAGGTCTGCAAAGTTCCAGTTGTTCAATCAAGAATGCAGCTCAAATTGCTTAGAGTTTGCAAGCCACTACACTGCAAAGTAGTGCAGTAGTTACCAGTGAATTTGAGATTCAGCGCATCTCTGTATTAATTATGTTCAATGCAGTTTTAAACTCATCATAAACAACATGCTTGAAATTGACTAGCTGCACACTAATTTTCCATGTTAAAACCAACTTGTATAGATCGCCTTCATTTCTATGTACCCTTGTGGTACCCAAAAGTCAGCAGCCACAATGATTTCAATGAAACCATTCACTGAGGTAACTACTCAGTAAAAAAGCAGTGCACGGAGCTCTAAAAGCAGCAGTGTATTACCTCTAAGGGTACACCAAAAATGCCTGCAAGGTGCTGTGTCACTAAGCCATTTACAAGCTTAAGCATGCAATCAAGCTAAATAACATGAATAGTCCCACTGACTTTAATGCAGCAGCTTACCTAATAAAAAGACAAAATTAAAACCCATAGGTTTGGAACTACAATGCTCAGTATGTTGGAAAACTGAATCTAGTAGAATAGCTACAGTTAAGGAAGGCAATTAGTAATCCACCCGTGATTTGATCCCCTACTGTCCTGGACCATCCCAACCCAAATTAGGGAACATTCACTGCAGGTCAAAGGAATAAAGCAGGAAATCAATTTAAAGGCAGTAATTCCAATAGCCATTTTTTACATATTCAATACAATCTGCATGAAGGCTTCTCAACACCAAAAGAAAAAGCTTTAGTAATCCCTTCACTTAGGATAGTTCATCAAAACACTGCAAAACCATTCACTAAAATGAAACTTGCCATTCTTGACATTTTGGGTTAGGAGGGAACTATACACACACCTCCCCTTCCAAAGTAAGGGCAGCTAACATGTCTTTGATTATTTATGACAAAATGAAAAAGTCATATCAAAGAGTAAACAAGAAAAATAGTGTCTTTAAAAAAAATAAATAAATCACTGTTATTCTACAAGGAATACTTTGTCCAGCCATACGTGGCTGTTTGACTTACAATTCTACAAATCTTTGAGGAATCAAATGAGGCTTAAAATGTCATCATTAGCATTCCAAATAACCAAGGATTTCATAAAAAGAAAACAATACCGCTCTGTAGGAAATATAATCAGCTCCAGTCCTCTCATTCTCCCCAGCCCATTCTCTTTGCATGTAATGGTTATTTATGAATGCCTAAACAAAAATGCATCCCTTGGAAAGAGCTTCCTTGAAAAAACTTGCATGGATATTCATGCCAGAACGCTTCCATGAATATATGAAATGTCAGAATTTTATAAGGCCAGACTAAATTATATAAAAATAAAATAACATAAAATAAAATCAAATAAAATTGATTAGGAAAAATGTTGTATAAGATTAAAAGGAGATAAATTATCTGCTTAGTTTAATACTGGGAGATATATCTTTATGTAACCTGGATTTTCATATGAATTGCTTACAAATTTTGCCAACTAACCTGTATTTAGTACATCAATATTCTTCTATAAACTAACCATATATGAGAGGTGACTCCTATTAACAATGGGTATAGAGTAGAGAGATTGTTTAAACTGTATTAAAACTACATATATATATTCTTCTTCAGAACAGCAGTGGCAGGAATTCCTTTTAGTCAAGTTCCTTTACATTCAGCAGACTCATTTATTCTTCTTGCCAATACTATTCATTAATCCATTCAATTATTTATCTCCCTGCATATCTTTGAATGTGAAACTAGGTTAACAGAGCTGAAAGTACTAATATATAAGCCCAGTTTTAGCACATGTGCCACTGGCACAATCGTCTGTGATCCAGACAGTGAAAGTACTTTCCAGCTTAAACCAACAAGGCAGGCTGCCCCAGTGGGTGTCAATCCTATGACAATTCAAATTATTAGGAAGAAAGAGGTGCAACACTGGGACTAATCATGCATATATTATGCCTCACCATATATACCTAGCATGAATTTTTTAAATACCTATCTATTTACAGGCATACACGTGTACACACTACATAGCATTGCAAAAGTTAAAAGCCGGGCTTAAAGGATAAGCATTAGGTGTAGCACAGCCAGACATGAAAACAATCTCCAGGGTAACTAGCAAGATAAAGTAAGAGGGAGTGGTGTTGATTCACTGTTAGGTATTTAAACACAAGCAGATAGGTAGAAACTGACTTTCCAGCAGTTCTGTTTCAATACACACATGCAGACACACTCGTACTATTGAGTGGCAGACGGAGTAAGATGCAGGAAATTTCAAGGGAGTCAAAGCTTGTTCATAAAATGTAGCAATCGTAGAAAATAAGCGGCAGTGTTTAACTCAGAATCTCAGTGAGCAAGTACTTTTGTCATAAAAAACGTCTGAAAAATGTCAGTGGTTGCTTCATTAAAACTTCCTGGAGAACACACAGCACAAGGCACAACAGTTCTGTAAATATCAACCCCCTGCTACCCTTGCAAATGACCTAATGGTTTGATAGCAATTCTTGATGACGGTGCTTCTTAATGCATGTCATTGCAGCGAGAGGGAAGAGCGATCAGAAAGACACACTGTGTAATTGCAATTTCATCTCTCACTAGCACTGACATTTTAATGATCTATGTCATGAAACTGCTCGCACAACCCCTCTCTCCAGGGCTCTGGCTCATGTACTTCCGCTGGGACAGCTGATGATGCTTCCCATTCTCTGCTGTGCGGCCCCAGTCTTATAACCAACCACTGCAGACATAGGTGAGCTGTTCACACAACACCACCTCACACACAGCAGCTCACAGCCAAAGTCTCAGAAGAAACAAATGGCTGTGGTCTGTAAGGCCATTGGCCAACCCAGCGTGAGCCATTCCAGCACTGATGCCTACTGCTCTGATCCAAGCCCTGAGCACCTCAACCCCCAGGACAAATCTGCAGCTGTGTTTCATATTATTTTACCTGCATGTCTTGGGCAAAGATCAGGGCAGCACCTGCTAATGTAAGTATTTTCTGCATTCTTACTTTCTGAAACTGAGGAATTCCATACATTTTTTATATTAATTTTTCTTTCCTTTAAGAAAAAAGTAGTGTGCATGTGACCCCGATGACCCCTGACCATGACACCATGCCTATCATTTGTATTCGTAATATCAACTGTACATGTAAAACCATCTTTTTCCCAGGTGTGCTATGCAGTTTACAGACATATATATGTATGGAGGCATATTTATATAGAGAGAACTATGTCAGATATCCTGAAATATGCCTACAGCAATTTTGATTTCTTTTCAAATTAAATTAATGGGACATGAGCAGCAAAATCCCCTAGATGTTTTTGAAGAGGATGCAACCACCAGCGCATTAGGTGGCCCAAATCAGTACACTTCTGGGTGCATTCTAATTGTGCAGAGGAAAGGTAGCAAAGAGAAACTGGGCAGGAAGCAAGAAGGGAATTGCAGCCTACTGCCAGCTGCGGGTGTTAAGGAAGTGGTTAACTTTCAGTCCCTTGTCCTTTAGCAACTATGCTCACAGCCCAACACTGGGCAGCTGAAAGGGCCTCACTGCAAGGCGGTTAACATCAAAGAGTAAAAACAGCTCTGTAAATGAGAGTTGTCAGGTATAAATGGCCATAAATAAATTTAAAGAGAGAAGTTGAATGTATCTAAATCATAAGAGGACAAGAACTCTGAAAAAGCCATGGGGGCAAGAACCTCCACCTAAAATGGAGCTCAGTGACATAGCAGGATACTTTGCAAGCTCACTGTGAACTTCTTGCATTGCTATGACTCTTCTTCATTGCTTCTGCACTTCCTTGCTTCTCCAAGTAACCTTTCCAAGCATAAAGCTAAACCTCTGCAGCAGACTAGGAACAATTCACACCTACTTGCTACTCACTCTATATGGCACAAAAGGACTGAACAACCTGCAGGTAGCTGCTCCCTTTTTTTAGGCGATGACAGAAAATGCACTTAACTGCTACACTGCAAATGACACAGATTACTTGTTTGCAATGCACCAAACACTACTGAAGTATTTTTGTTGGTACAGTTTCATTACATTCATTACAAAGGATCAACCCTGCTGATTTAAAACTGCATTCCAAAAAACAACAACACTGAAATAGCTTTGTACCCCCTCTAAGCTTGTGAATTAACTCCGATTACAAAAACAGGCTTTGAATTTTAAACAGAACTTAACCATTCTTGAATTAAAACCAGGTGTAGATACTCCTATTATGAGGTATGACTTAATCCACTTTTAGGTACATTAAGCAATTGTCAGCATGGTAACATAGCCCAGAGGAGCTATTATACATTGGCTCTTCAGGCAGATGATTAGAGTTACCTTTTCTCTTCTTTCCCATCTTTTAAGCTCATGTTTTTGCTCATTTCATGGTAATTTCCATGAAAAGATATGCTATTCTTAAAAGGCTAAGAATAATGATCTGCGCGGAAACATCATTCTCCAGTCAGCATGGTTTGACTACAATTAAGTAGTCAATTGATATACCTGTTCCACAGGGAATTTTTTTTAACCCAAGCATTAGCCAATATGGGATAAAGAAAATCCTGAAACATAATGGGAATCTGTAAGACTAAAAGGACGGACAAAAGAAAATCACATTTTAGAATAAGAATTTCCTTCAGTGGATAAAAGGTATTAAACATGTCCTCTCTACAGAAGTAAGGTTTTAATTAAGTCATCTTTAGCAGGTCAGCATGTGCAAGCTACCAGAAATAACGTGAAATAATTGTGCTTTATTTACAGGAGGGGTCCTGTAAATCAAAAGTAACCTTTTCTTTCCATTAGCGTTTGGTTTCTCTAGAGTAACTAGTGATAAAGATAGCAGGTAGAGGCTGCAAAATCTTAATATTTTGTTTGTTGTATTACATGCTGAAACTATTTTAATAATTCTTTTCATCCATCTTTCTCCCATTAATACATTGTGGAAAGTACTTAGGATGCTTGACTATAATCATACAGCACCGGTGTCACTTCTTTACCTTCCAAGGTTAACAATAAACCAAGTTCCAGAGCTACTGGTTTCATGGCCTGCCCAGTGGGTCTGGTATGTTCGTACAATCACAAAACACTGTGATTTTGATTGTATCATTTCATTTACTACTATAGAATATTAAACCATGTGCCCTGATATAAATCAAACCTCATCTATTTAACATTCAATGTTAAATAAACTTTAGTCACACACACATTCACTTCTACTGTGTTTACCAACGTGCTGCATCTGTGATGATCAATAAGTATCCTCCAAAAGTGGGTAAGGTCTTGTCCCATGGGTAAATGTGACTAAAATGTGCCAAAAAACCCCAACCCAGCTTAGTTTAGTTCAGGTCATCACATAACCAGATGCTAAGACCAGGGCTCAAAGCAACTGTGAGTTAGCACTTTAGAACTTTCCTGAGACTATTCAGAGAACAATCGTATTATTTAACGCAACAGATTATACAGGATAATAGAATTCGGGAGCAAAGTGGTGCTGATAGTAATTACCTCAGGTACCCTACTTTCACAACAATGAGGGGAAAAAAAAAGCAGCATCAAAACAGCAGGAGGTATCTCAGCAGAAGTGAATTCTGAAAGCCTCATGGCATTTTAATTATTTTTCTCAGAATCTAAACTTTTATATTAAGAAACATGTTGTTCCACATTAGGTCGAGAAAGAGAATGTAGAGGAAGGATTTAAGGGTTCTGCCAAATTTATTGCTAGTGTTTAATTTATTAGGCAGTGATTTAATGATTAACATTTCAGCAGCTTCGTGCAAGCATGAATCAGCATGGATTTGGATGGGGAGCTGCATTTCCTGCATGATAAGCCACATCAGAGTGACAGATGCACTCTTAATTGATTAATGATTCTTTTGCTTGCTTGGGTTTCAGCTATCCTTGATGTGACAAACTTACAAGCCAATCAACATACTACAGAACATCCCTCGGGTTCCCAATTTATTAAAGCCTATGAAGTGTGTGCTTAACTTGAAGCACACTGAATTATTCCATTCAAACAAACATGCTCTAGAAGTTCCTAATAAGAAGCCCTTTAGTACATTGCAGTTTCTCTTTTTGCAGTTATCTGAAATAAATAAACAACACTAACTGGGACCAGAAAATAAATGGAATCCAAATTGGCACAGTGACCCTTATCTCACTAATAAAAACAATTAGAATTGTCTAATATTGATCATGTAAGTCAGACAAATTTAAAAGGGGAACATGGAGAAGGCAGGGAAATGATTGCTCAAATAATAAAATAATAAAAAATTAAAAAGCATCTTAATTAGGAAATTGTGTAAGTCCTTGCAGACGTTACAGAAATAAAGCACCCATTCCAGAAGCAAAGCAAATAAGGCCCCATCAGATAAGTATCAAAGAACAGAAAGCAGAAGTTAAAGATTGGCTGAATGAATAAGCATAGATGTATTTACATATAAAGATTAGCGCAAGGGCCTGAACTCACTCATGCAAAAGAAGAGGAAGTGTGCAAGGTGATGATCTAATCAGGTTCTTACCAGGGCTTCATTATCTTCTGCAATTTCTGATAACGTCTGTAAAATTAAAACTTGCACGTGAGGAGATGCACTTTAAAACATCTGTATACTATTTATCTATGCACACACACACACAATTCATAACATTCAGAAGACACAGTAGATGGCATTACATTATCAATTGGCTGTGAAAAAAAATAATAGTTCTGTATCTGCTAAAGGAAGCAACATTTAATATTAATATTCGTTCAGAATGTTCTTGCTAATAAAAAAGCTAAAGAAAACAGCTGATAGGGTGAAGACAATAAACATTTCTCTAAAATGGCTTTTAAATTATTAAGTTACATTTACTCAGCAGCTCAAAACCAGCTGCACAACCTCCACGACGCTTAGCTACAGAGTAGTAGTTTTATTCCAACAGTGTGTGTCAACTCACTCCTTTTAATTCACAGACCGATGGACATGGAATCCATCGAGTGGCCTGGGTTGAAAAGGACATGCCAAGACCTGAAGTGCTGTATCAACCTCCTTGGAAAAAACAACGACCCATACAAAGAATCTAACTTATAGTTTCAGATATGAGGATGTTCACCTGCACCGCCAGCCTTTAGCATGATGCTGTCACTTTCCTAGTAGCTTCAAAACAGTTGGTTTCTAGTTGTAGCATGGCTTAATGTACCTCAGTACATTTCTTTTATTTACACATTTCCTGATTTTTCTGATACAGCGTTATGCAAAATCAGTGAACAAGAAGCTATGGCATGATATTACTGTATTTGGGAAACTGGAGGCCATACAGGAAGGGAAGAAAAGTGCATTTGATTCATAGAATATCTCAAGTTGGAAGGGACTCACAGGGAAGAACCACCGAGTCCAACTCCTGGCTCCGCACAGCACCACCCCAATTCTAACTCCTACATCTGGAAATGTTGTCCAAATGCTTCTTGAACTCCAGAACTTGGGGTCGTGCCCACTGCCCTCTACAGCAGAACTTTCCCTAGCCTCCATCTGCCCCTCCCCTGGCACAGCTCCATGCTGTTCCCTCAGGCTCTGTCACTGTCACACAGAGCAGAGCCCAGCGCTGCCCCTCCGCTCCCTGTGAGGAGCTGCATTTGCCACAAAGCCTCCCCTCAGCAACTCTGCTCTGGACTGAGCAAACCCACAGACCCCAGCCATTCCTCGTACTCCTTTCACTCCACACCCTTCCCCATCTTCGTAGACCTTCTTTGGATGTTCTCCAGCAGCTCTATGTCCTTATATTGGGGTGCCTAAAACTGCACAGTGCTCGAGGTGAGGCCGCATGAGCAAAGAACAGAATTCCTTCCCTCAGTCAGCTCTAATCCACTAATCACAGGTTTGCATGTCAACCTCCTGCTAATAACTGGCTTCAGAACTGCTGATTATGCTACTAAGCAAACTGAAGTAAAAAGACAATCAGTGGTAAAAATGGCATCCAACACAAGTTGCTATCTTAGTTTTAAAACATCACTTAAACCAATTCAAAGAAATCAACTTTCATACTTAGCTTATTTTGTTGTTTCCCAAATCTGTTTCACAGGTTTCTTTCAGGCATTTAGATGCAGCTTCCAGACAGACCAGCGCCCCACAGATCAAGGAGGTCCCTGCATCCTCCCTGCCACCATCTCCCCACGTCTTCCTGTTTGCATTTGCCATTCAGCCCACAAAAGTTCAAAGACTTCAGTCTCTGCAACCGTTAAATCCCATTTGCTTTCCCAGCACCTGAGCACCTTATTTTCTTTTCTTTTTGTACAGCAACTCCTTCAACCTTGTATTTTCCATTCTCTTTATGCATAAGCAATACTGTGTTTTCTGCCTAGGCTGTACATATGTATGTAGTGTCTTTTCAGGAAGAAGTGCCATCAGGGAGTACAGCTTCATAGATGGAGAAAACATAAATACAGCATCACAGGTACAGCAGCTTGGAACCAGTCATTGCTAGCTGTGAGCTCAAGTAATAGTGGAAGTGGTTACCATGTATGCCGGCACTGAATTGGCAATTCTAGCTCAAATTAGAAAAATATGCTTTAGTAACATAAAAGCTCAAAGTATTACATATCGTAAGAGAGTCCAACTTGAGCAGAATATCCTCCCTATGCTTCTGCTAAGGGAGTGCTTCCTTGTTGCAGGAGACTATGCTAAACCATAACAAGAACAACATCCCAAATGTGTTTTGTCAGCTCCCAAGTGTGCATGCATCCAAGCAACCTTATGCATCACAGGCCAACAAGATTTCATTGCATTCTTCTGAGGTAAGTGGCAAGTAAATTTGAAATTGGTTCTGTGTCTTTCTGACATCAAAGAGAAAAAACAGTGGTGTTTGTATATTGGTAGAACTTTAAAAGGCAGGCTCAATTTTGCCAGAGATTGTTCGCAACAGGCTATAATCAGGTGCCTTTTCTCCACGACTAAATTCAGGGATTAAGGAATAAATATCTTAATCCTAGAACAAAAACATTTAGACAGCGTCTTTCTTAGCATTTGCAGAATCCTTCCCCACCTTGAGTCAACTGGCAATTAGTTAACTTGAGAAGAAATGTAATATAAAAGGAAAATACAGAGAAAATTTAATTCTGTGGGTCTTTTCTGATGGAGCAACACAATGTACATTTCGATTTGAAAGGAAAAATAACCATCATATTACAGCAAACAATTTCTATCAATCTCTGTTGCTTATGCGTGTGACAGGAGCAGCAATCAAAGACACCAAATGTTGCAGTAATATTGTACGGGATGGTTGCAGATGCACTTATTTCACCTCAAAACTAATGGAGGTCATTATCTAAAGTAGTGCAAGCTATTTTCATCCCATCGTTAAACTAAAGGCCTAGAATAGAAGAACCTGGTATTAAAAGGAACTCTGCTCATGTTCACCCATAGACCACACTTGAAGCTAATGCTCAAGTGATAATCAAGACAACTCTTCCAGCAAGGCAATCTAGAAAGGAACAAGGACCGTCTACCACCTCCATGGGATTTCTTCTTTCTATACATACACAGTTGCTAATCTTCCCAGTAGCACCCAGACAGTTCAGCAAAACTCTTTCTGGGTAACTTATCATAGGCACGGTCAAAAAGGCTGAAAATCTTAGTGATCTAGAATAAGACTGTAATGAACATGATGCCTACATTTATCACTTTTTAGAAGCCGTCTCTCAGTTGCACTTGCACAGATGTGAACAAAACCATGGTCAAACATAAACATTACGAGGGCAAATTAAATAGCATTTGTGAAGTGGTGAAAGCCATAAAAGCAGACAGCAATTTTAATACAGGGAGAAGTAACAAAGCAAATGCCAACATAATGCAAAATAAACATTAACGACAAGTTACTGGATTAGACATTCTGCTACAATAATACATTCCCTGTTTGGCCTCAGAGGAACTTTGTGATACATTTCTGGCTGAATCTCAAGGAGCAGCAATTCCCTTTGGACCTCCCCAAGCCATACAGACCTTACTCACACCGCACTGTGTGTTACGTTATGTTGAAAATAGCTTCCAACAGAAATCAGCTTAGCAAGGGCCTGATCAACTCCTACCTGTTCATGTGCAAAAAAGCCCCACTGTACAATGACCAAAGATATCCCCAGTCTTACTGACAGGTGGGGTAACACACACTGAACGATAAAGGCTGGTCTGCACTGAGGGAAACTGCTAAAGATTCTGTAGTCAGTACTCACTCACTGGAGTTAGCTGCAAGCATCTGAACCCGCACTGTTTAAATACATGCGGAGAGGGATAAAAAATAACACGGAGGATAAAAGTTTTCCACGCAGTTCTGTTGTGAGGGCCATTACTAGCAAAGGTAGGAGGAAATGCATGAGAACTCCCTCCTGGACGCAACAAAAACTGACTGGATAATGGATGAAGGATTTGTTAACGGCAGCACACCCACTTCTCACAGCCGCCACAACAACCCACAGCCACCGCAACTCGAGACAAAAACATTCTGGAATAGTTGCAGAAGTGGAGATTTTAAGCTCTCCTCCTATTTTTAGCTGTTTCCTCAAAAAACAAAAAACAAAAACCCTGCTTTCATAGGGAATTAGAAAAAGATGAATCGATGTATTTTGTCTGCCACTCGATACTCTGTTTCCTCTCTTCTCCCTTGTTCCTGTCAACAAGGTGTGGAAATAAACACTTATTTGGGGACTTTTAAATGCTAATATTTTTAAGATCAGGTCAAGAAAAAGAGTCCTGGAGTAAAGCCACGTAGTGTGAGGGGAATGCAGGAATGCTGCAACAGCTTTCCTTATTTTCCTTCCAAAGGTGTGATGGTTGATTCTCCTATCATTAATATCTCCACAGTGGAATAACAGGTTAACCTGATTTTTATATACCGCTCTGGATTTCTGCCTCACAGACGATGGTCACACACTCCCGACATTACAGAAGCGCTAAGAAATGAAGGTTGCACAAAGTCACTGTTGGATGGGGATCGATGTTGGCAGCAATGTCAGATTAAGTAATCTGTGCTTCCAGGTGAAGATTCACAGGAATGACTGAGCCTAACAGCCCGGTGCTGTCAAAACCAAAAATTATTTTCCTCCTTCCATTGGCTGGCTTATTTTCCAATGGATTAGCAAACTGAATTGGCACACTAAGGAGTCAGACGAGCACCGGAGCTGACCAAGTGTTGAGATGATCAAAAGAGGGAGCAGGGACTATGCAGTCAGCAGCACGGAAAGACAGAAAAGGACTATTTCATTTAGCAAAGACTGACTAGCTGACTAGCTTAGTGCTGTGCACATCTTCTGAAAAAGAAACTCATTTTCCACCCAGTCAGTTGTGCTTGTATAACCGTTTGCTGGAGCAACTTGATGAGTTCAGTAAGGGAGCTAAACTGGGTTAACTGTTATTCTATTAAAAGCAGCCGTTATTGTTACTCTTAATAATCCAGACCAGTTTTCCAGTCTTGCAATAAATGGTACTGGCGTGACTTTCCAGACAAAGCAGGACAGGAACAAGTGGCTGCAAGCACAGGCTGCTTAAGTGTTTTGACAGCAGTACTGAAATACTCATCAGACAGGGATGGAAAAATGTATTAGCAGGTATGTGAGCAATTGTCCCAAAAAGTGTGCTAAAGTCGGAATAACTCCAACGTGCATTCCATTTTCCACTAGGCTGGTATACTGCATTATCTCTGTAAGACAAGCCAAGAGCTAGTGTATCACTGAACAATACAGTTTGTCATTTAAGGTATGCACAATTGCCATCTTGATGATGTCCCATTGTAGGGCAGCCAACTCCACATCTGCATGTGTCCATTCAATAAATGACCCCTTTCAGCTGAGGAGTTAAAAAAAAACCTAAACCATACAAATGCACATTTATTGAAAAGTTTGCCTGAAATTGATATAGCAACATTTATCATAACTTTTCAATAGTGAGATGAGAAAATATAACCACCAACACTGTTTGAAGCAAATTTTTCCCCTCTGATCTGTGCACTAAGCAGTTGCACCTCTCCAGACAACGTGCAACCATGTCCGAGCAGCATCAATCAGCACACTCCTGCGGCACTGCTGTGTTACAATACAGCTACTCAGTATAGCCACAGCTATGAAGCAGATCCCTGAAGAACTTCCTTCCCAGTAGCAACAGAAATTATTCTGGTTACTGTCAAGACAGCTAGGCTTTGCATGGTCTCAGCTAGTCTCAGCTTTTTGGCAAAAACTGCCTGTGATTTCAGCCAAATGACAAGTGACAGAGACAGCAATACTGCCAAAAAAACCACTACTGAAAATCCTGCATAGGTCTTCCTGCTTCTCTTCCTAGTCATCAGATGATAATGATGATGATTACTACTACTGGTAGTGTCAAAAATACATTCATATTCTTCTTATTACAATATTCTTCCAATATTTGTGGTTTGTGACTTACATTTTCCTTATCTTATTTTATAGGGAACCGGTGGGGGTTCTTTTTGGCGTTTAAGGAAGGCTGACTCTGTTCCAGTTACACACCTCATGTGATACATCAAGGAAAAAAACACCATATCCTTACTAGTCTGTAACATCAGAAAGACTATACAGCTGTAATATTCCAAAAATATTAATTCTGGACTAGACGATGGAATCTCTCTCTGAATGGCCTACATTATCTCAGACGGGATAGCAAAGAGAAATGATCATTTCTTCCAGTTTGGCCCCTGAATGCATTTTTCATCAGTCAGTACGGTATTTAGGAGCCTCTAACATTGCTTTCCTTCTCTCTCCCTCCTTTTAGTGCATTGCGCTCTGTGGAGGGGAGCAGAAGAAATATAGCCCCTACTCTTCCTTTTTACACTAGTTATACATCCAAACAGACAGCACATTCAGCTTCCCTCAAACAGGCAGGAATTGGGCTTCAAATGAAAACTAGTGTGAGGAGTGCTATGGAAAGCTATTTCTGAAGAAGCTTCTTCCAAGGAAAATAACTGTTTGTATACACGTCCCTTCTGTGATAAGGATGCACCAAGTCTGAAATATAAATTCAACATCATGGATAATTATAAAAAAATAAATAAATCAGTATTTCGTTGCTCTTCATGACTTAACTTGTATTGCAGCCTCTCCTGTAACTTAGAGGTCAAATGAACAGCAAAAATAAACCTAAAACAAGCTTTTTTGTTATTGCTCAATAAGAGATTCACAACACACTCTGGAAAAAAGAATGAGCCTGAAGGAAAAACAAAAACGAGCCACCTCAACCAGCAGGATTAAGATGGATGTGGACAGTTTCTAAGACATGCTGCTTCTCTGACAAGATAAATATATTCACATTGACAAGACGCTCTCTCAAATTCCCAAGAGCCCCATACATCCTACAGTCTGCTCGCCACCAATCCCTATAGCGTTGTCCCTGCACACACCATGCCTGCACAGTTCCTCTGCTCTAAGCAGCAGGCACTCAAGGAGACCTGGCCCAAATTATCATAACTACGTGTAGCACCGATAACACTTTTGATACACAAAAAATAAGTAAGAAATAGAGTTATTTAAAAAAAAATAAATCTACAAAGACCTCTCTGTTTGTTATTTTTCAATCTGCGCTGTCAACAAACCAGAAAGGTTATACTGTTATACATTCTAGCTTTCTTCAACATTCAGGGATATAACACATGGAAAATCACCAGCAAAATACTAAAAACTCGGGACTTTCATTCCCTCACTCTGGACACTGTACTTCTATAGGCAACAGCTTCACTGAAATAATTAGTAAGTAGCACAATAAATAAAGTCAACTATAAATACAGCATAGGCCTCTTGTTGAAAGTTATAGCTGGAGTCTTGATTTTCAGAGGCTGCCCTCTAAAATTTAATTACAGGCTCAGATTATAACTTAAGAGCTGCCCCTAACATGCAAAAAAAAAACCTCAGAGCAACCTTACACTGAGCATGATCGTACTCTTAATGAGCTCTGTTTGCCCCTTTGGGGAAAATAGAGAATAAAGCTTGAATTAACAAAATTCATCATTTTCTAGCACAGCTGCACCACGCCATGAACAGAGGCCTCACTCAACCTGGTCTCTTCCAACACAGGGCTCTCCCCAGCTGCATTAACCCACAGGCAGCCAGGATAGCAAATGAGAGGCTGCACGCAGAACAGCATCAGGCTCATGGGGAATAGCTCATTCCCTGTGATCCCTCATAGACTTTATCGCTGGGCTCTAATGCCAGAGCAGATGAAGGGGAAAACAAACAAACCAACCCACCCAAACAACCCATATATCTTTTCTGCATTTACTCATGTTCTCTTCCTTTCTGGAAGCTGCAAGTCTCAAAATGAGCAGAAATCTACGCAAAACCAAAGTGAATATTTCTCAAGTTAACAAACTGTATTAGCTTTGTGAAGTATCCAGACAACAGAATCAATTCAAGGTAGGCAGAAGGGCTGCTCTGGAGAACAAGGGTTAGCACACAAGTAATGGGAGAAGAGAGCCTGCAGCTGGACCAGCTGACTACACACAGCAGCATCAAACTGTCAGGGTTCCTCATCTATAAGGTTGAGTTGTAGTCTCATTCAGACAAGGCTGACTGAACTGTCACTCAGTGGTGGGTAAGATATCTCCACAGGATGATATACATTAAGGGTATCTTTACAAAATACATTGCCTTCTGAAACAGCCAAAGAACTTTCTGTCCTTTCCTCAAACTTTTGTCTGCTCCTTCCTTCCTCCACTACTGCCCCCGCTGCATTAAGCTAATATGAACATTTGGGTAAGCCAGCCTATGGCCACTTAAAAATACCATTAGAGAAAACAGGGTGGCAAGTATTGGGATAGCGTAGGGAAGGAAGGAGAGCTTTTTGTTTTGCAGCATTTCCACGACCTGGTCAGCAGCATAGCCCAGAAGGTCCAGCATACGACCTAATGGTGTGAGGCCTTCAGCCAGGCCATCCAGTTTGGCCAGTATCTTGTAGGACATCTTAACAGTACTGTAATGGGGCCAAGCAAAAGCAGGACTACAGAACATACGAGGACATTTTACTGATTCCAATTGCTTTTCCTTGTCAGCCTAGAACACTCCGACTGCTGTTTGTTCAACCCTCTCCTCCATATATTTCTCTTCTTCATATCCCACACATAGTTTGTTTGCTCACAGGCCTTTTTGACAAGCTGTTCTGTTGTAATAATCAAGTAAAAAAAGCAAAGAAGCAAACTATATTAAGGATTCTTCTGTGGAAGCACTGTCTCTATCGTCTTAATGTGCTAAAACAGCAAAAGTCCAAAGAATGAATGACTCTAAAGTAAGTTCAGGATGAACAGCTTGAAGTCAGACCAGAAAGGGAAGCAGCAGCACCACAGCAGGCTTAGGTTACTGTATCTCTTGATAACAGGATTTGCTGCTTTCATTAAATCTCAAGTACTGTTAAGCACACATTTATCAGTTATGCAAAGCACCAAAGTGTAAAAGAACGTATGTTATAGCACAGATGCTACACTTTCATGAAGTCCCTTCACAAAAGGAGACTTGGTTAAAAACAGAAGCATGGACCACTCAGAATCTGCAGAATGTCTGGGTTGGTAAGCAGGAAAAAGACTGTAGTCAGTAGTGAGCACTCACCAACGCATGAAGATGCTGGAAATATTTACTGTTTGCATCTTTGTTCACTGCCTGAACTAGACAGCAGAACAGGCAGAAGCACTGAGAAACAGATTAGACAAACAGATTGATCAGTGCCTCTTTGGTGATACATTACACCAGTTAAAAAAAGGAATCTGAAATTCCTCCAAAAGAAAGTCACTTTTAAGAAGCAGCACTAGTAATGCAATGGACTAGTGCAGCCTACCAGCCTCCTGTGTACTCAAAAACATGTGCCCTCAGCAGGAATTGTTACTAGACAAGTTGCTGCATTCTTCTTCCAACATCGGTGCTGGCTAAAGTAGTTTTTCCTCCCAGAGTGCTGTTTTAAATCCAGAACAGTATGGTGCAGCCTGGCCTAGCCCTCAGCTACAAAACAGTAATAAAGGTATGTCTGAAGGGTAAGGAGGCTACTGGCCTTAGCCTTGATGTAGCTAAAAGAAATGTAAAAAAAGTTTAAAAAGGAAGAATTTTCTTTGTTTTAGGAGAAGTAAAATACTGTAATCTAAACACCTTCAGCAGTGAAGTAAGTAAGCTATCTCACTAAATTTACAACAAAACAAATTACAGGTACAGTGACTGTTAAATTGCTTGTGATCCTTACAGGCATATAGGCTCATGCCCATTCCATATGATTTTGCATCAGCTTGTTGAGAAGTGGTGGACATGACTTTGTACTTTTACTAACTTCAGCCTATCTTTAGTTTTAATTTAATTTGGTTCCTGAACACAAAGAATATCAGCATAAAATGACTTGACTAATGTATGGAAAAAAAGGCTACTAGATACTAATTTAACATAGTACGTGCCACAGACCACACCGCTGCAAAAAATAAAGACCATGAACCCAAGACACTAAAGATGAAACCAAGTCATACTGTAACTCCATACCACTGAAGTTAGGCAGTGAGGACTCAAAGTCCAATGGATCACTGAAAACATGATAGGCAGTGATCAGCAAGAGTATGCTCTTACATTTTCCCAAATAACAAACTAGACTCCAAACTAAATTTTTCTGTGGGGGAGGGACAAATTTCCAGTACATCTTGCTGAGATCACAACAGATGATTATATTTCAAAGCCCATTTACTCCTTTTGCTTTACTCCCTATATTATTCACTTTCTCAAGCCTGAGGAAATGCAAGCACATTTGAAAGGAGATTTAGACTTATTGCAAAAACTGGCTTCTGATGGCTAGTCCACAAGACTGAATTTCCTCAATGAATGAGAAGACTATTTTCAGAGTATTTACTTTCTCTCAGCAGAGTGTGAGGGAATTATTGATTTCTTCACTTGTAGTAGAGGTTGACACTGCAAAACACTAAAAACTCTCACTTGAATTCAAAAGTCTACTTGAAGCATTAACTGTTAAACCATAATTTAATAGTGCAACAATTCAGCTGATACATTTCTGGTAGTAGCATCCACAGCAAGACAACAAAAGTCATTTGGTACCACAGCAAAGTTTTGCCAGTGGTGAAAATTGGTAAAGAATATTTTCAGATATCAGCTCTCAGTTTCAAAAAGCCATTATCGTCTGATAAACCTCAGCCAGAATTAAAGTAATAAAAATAGAAATAAGATGCTGACACTAAGTTTTACTGTTACAGGCTCTACGATGTTCTGAGAAACATTAAATTTCAAACACAATTTTCACACAACATCACTTAAACATCGCCATTTAAATATACTGTCAATGATTTATTTCAACTTTAAAGGGAAGAAACTAGGACCACATTCTTCCTCAGTATTTTACTGCATAGTAGGTACTTGCGACTTCGCTCACCCCCTTCTCCCACCAGCCCACTGTTAAGGAAAAGTAAAAGTACATAATGCATTCTCATTGAAAATGAGTGTGCTCTCCTAGCAGCAGAGAACTATGCATATCTTTCATTTTAAGTCATCTTAGAAGTTGTACATAAAAATACTTCAAGCAATCAGAAAGAGAAAGAACCAATCCACATTCCATGTAGGAAAAATGCTACAATTTAAATGGAATACTTACTCTGTGCCACTTTCAACCATTTGCGTTAGGAGAGAAATGCCATCTAGGTTTATAAATTCTTGGGCAAATGTAACATCCCGTGAGTAGTTGGCTAAGTCTTTCAGTGCTTCTAACTTTGCATCCATACTAGAAGACTGGATCCTCTCATGGAGCTGCTGTGCATTTTGAGCCTGAAAGAGAAATGAATTATATAAAATAAAAACAGAATAACTTTTTTTTACAATGGTAGTAGGAAATAAAATGTTAGCACAAACAGGAATGATGCCCATTAATGATATTTAACACTTGCAACTAGCTCAAATGCATATTATTTTTACAAAATCGTATTGCTCATGTATGAATCCATCATTATGTATAATTACTTGGGTTGTTGCAAAATAAGTTGAGCAACGGATAGATATCCCATCATGGCAGGCAAGACTCAAGCAATATGGAAGACAAAACAGCCTTTGGCTTGAAGTGCTTCTGTGACACATCAGCAGAAGTGAAAATAAAATAAATAAGATCAGGCAATATCAGTATACCAATGACAGCACTTTTTTCCCCCGTGAATCCTTAACATTGGTTTATGTACTTCCTGTGACCTTCAATAACAAAGACCATATACTGTCCTAATCAGATTATATCAATAGAGCCCAGCACCAAGACTTCTGCTCCTTCCTCCTCCTTTCCCTCCCATTTGTCCAGTGCCTATTTGAAACTCTGCATTCCCTCTACAAGGAGCATAAGAATGATTACTTCTCACATACTATGATGTTGCCATTCACACATCTCTGTTCAATATCTACTACTACTACTAGTTCAATACCTACTGCTAGTTTGTCCATTAACACTTTAAGTACAGAAGGAGGAGACAAAAAAAAAAATAAAAATAAAAAATCCAAACACTGACAATGTGAAAAAAGTCAAAGGGATATTTAAATGAAGAGCATTAAATTGTCTTTCTGCTGAGCTTCACAACGTCTCCCATTTTCAATTTGATGTTTTCAGTTACCTGAAGACAGTACTCAAAAGTGTCAGTTAATCACTAGTCTAGGCAATATATCTAGCCAATCTATCTAGCCAATCCTCCGCATCATATGCAGATACTTGATCCGTTTTCCAAAATTCACTTCTTATCTGCACTGAATGAAAGGTAAACAAGAAGCTGTGTGTCATTAGAAAACCAGATTAATGGTAAATTTGGCTCAGAATTATGTTTTTCTGAGATTATTATTTTTTCTAAGCAAGAGAAGAATCAAAACAGGGAGAAAAAAAAAAAAAAAAAAGCTGTGCTGACAGACAATTTGTTTTCTGCTCAAGGAATTTATATAGCCTTCAAGAAGATATCAAGAGATCTCTGCAGATCAACATCCTCAGATACAAAACATTAAAAAGAACACAAAACAAAACAGCGGTACTGTTATAGATACAAATATTAATAAATTAAATGTCCCAATACTCTTCCAGATCAGAAAATTGTATTATTTCCCATTGTTTACACATAAAAATTAATGTATTGTCTACACACGGGTTTTGGTCAGAACCTATCTGCTGAAAAGAAGCCATGTACAAGAGGAAATAACTCCTAGTTAATCTAACGGTGGTTAGCATCTTCAACTAAGGGAAACAGAATATCCTTTAGTTCTGTGCGGTGGCGCACGGTGTTAGAACCACCGCTTGCAACACCAGAGGGCCCGGGTTCAAATCCCCCTTGTGGCGCAAGGGGTAAAACTGCTGCTCTGCTACACTAGAGGGCTCGAATCCCGGGAGTTGGACTCGATGATCTCTAAGGTCCCTTCCAACTTGCACGATACTATGATACTATGATATGATGATACTATGCCTTAAGCATTAGGTGGTACAGCCATAGCAGTAACATTGCCTATAACAAGGCAGGATTCTGTCATCCAAACTGTCTCTTGGTTATCTACTCTCATCAACTGGTTTGAGCTGCAGTAGAGAAACGATGGCCTTCCCTTTGTAATGACGGTGGCTGTCTGAATGGTAATAAAATAAATATTTTCTCACACATAAGCAGTTGATAGGCTAAATCATTTGCCAAAACCTGTAGAGAAAATAAAAACATGTTCCACTAATTTCCAGCTTCTTAGGCAACCACAAAATACTTCTGCCGAATGTTCTTCTATAGAGTGGGTAAGGAAGTATCGATAAAGTACCACTGTAGAAGCATCTACAACAATTCAGGGCAACCACTATTACTGTGAGAAGTGGAAGTTCAACTGCCAGCTCATACCTCACCAGAAAATAAATAAGCCTTCATTAAGCTGTTCATTCTCAGGAATCCCCAGAATAACTGGAAGATCTAGAGATGAAAGATGTACTCTTTCTCAGAATACACTCAATGCCTGAATTCCCCTCGACCTCAGAAATGAAGCACTTTGGAAAGCCCTCAATATTACCCTAGGAGCTTCACTCCTCTGACTTTGGAAAAGACTGCTTAAATTATTCAGCTCACTAAGGTTGGTCTACATCTTTCGCCATCTGTCGCAGTTCTAGGAGAGTGCCACCCCTACTCCCTCACTACCTGTCTAGTGTAGGCTATAATCTTCCCAGCTCTCCATGGGAAGGTATTCTGAAGGCTTCTGGACCTCACAAAAATAAAACTAATAGAAAAGATGAACAAAACACCAGATTCATGGTGACTAAGCAGCATTCCTGAGCTGTTCAACCAGTAAATTGGAGGGGCTGGAACTTGGGCAGCAGAACTGTAACCCAGAGAAGTGGGTATGGTGACCTCGTGTAGCACAGCAGCAAGCAAGAAAGTAAACGTAAACAGTGCCAGGAGAAATCATCGCTTTAACTGCTGTATGAACAACCCCTCACCTTCATACACACTAACAACAACTTATTAATTGCCAAGTTCCCCTCTTCCTCTTGTGCAGGGAATCCTGCTTCCACCAAAGCTACCTGATGACAGGAACTGCTGCTGCCAGCTTTAGACTTCCATTGAACATGAATCAACTCCATCTGGGAAAAAAGTTAACCTTTTATCTCACCAAAACTGAGAATATCACTATAGCAATGCAGGTTAACAGCTCACCTGCACTGCCACACAGTAGCAGGGCCAGTTTTTCAACAGAGATGTGTTAGCCCTAGTTCTTGTGAGGCCAGTGAAAGTTTGCAGTTCACAACGCTAAAGCCAAACCGTAATCTTAAATCTGAGACAGCATAGTCTCCTCCACAGAGCACAAAATCTACAATGCAATGTCTCTGTCACAAATGTGGTTGAGTCCTATCTTAAGCACTGTCTATATTAGACTATACCAATGCTCAATGCCCCATCAACAAAATTTCTACACAGCTGTACTTGATGTATATTGAACGAGCCCTACATCCAACAAACCTTACTCCATCCAGCATTGGAAAAGAACTGGCAATGGCAGAGCAGATCTTGATTAAAGAGGTAAACAAATATTTCTGCCAGCAAAAATAATGGTGTATGTGCCTCACTGAAAACATGGCTGAAAGGAGTGTTGGCTATTGTCATTACAAATACCCGATGGGTGAGAACATTACTTCAGTGAATACCATGCAATTCTCTCAAGTCACCTAGGCCTTGTTGCCATAGCATTCATACGTGCTTAAGGAATATACAGTTCATTTATGAATGCATCACAAAATGAAACTCAGATGAAATATGCTTTAACTACTTACCAGGGAGATATTTCCATGATTTACAGCCCATCGGTGGATGGACGGGAGAGCACAGCTTATTAAAGCAACTGCAGAACTATCTGCCACGTCTCCGCTCTTATTTGAAGTATCATTCAAGTAAGAACAATAAATAAATACATAAAATCTGCCCAACTGAGAACTATTATGAGGGAATTAACAGAAACACATCTGTTCAAGTAAATGAAAGACAGCATTAACTGCTCTCCTACTTAGAAAGGTAGGAAGAGAGAAAACTTGTAGAATGTGTGCTGTAGTAGCCCAAGCATTTCAAAAGGTTATCAAGAGGAATAAGCTGCATGTCTAGTCTAAAACAATTTGCTCCAAGGACAGCCAGAAGGGTTGCCCTTTGAGAGAAGCAGTGCTTAAAAGGAACAGCTTGATGAGATTGACGGATTAAAAAGAAAACTAATGACCTAAATCCAAGACGTGGCTTGCTCAGAGACTCAAATAGTCACTTGGAGGTTAGGAATCCCAAGATCATCCTAACAAAGGATTCTGTTCAACAAATTATTTCTTCTTAGGCACTGGAGGTTTTGTGCATCAAACTTTGAAAGCAAGTTATTACACACATGCACATAGAATACAGAACACAGCAAGCCAGGGCAGAAGGGAAGATAAAGACTCCAAGCACAACCATTATCAAACATCAGTGTGCTAGGGAAGAAATCTGGACTCTATTAATTAAAATTGTCTGTAGCTGTTTTACCATTATGTGATCATTTTTCCTTTTTCTTCCTTACTAAAAGAATAATAAAATCAAATACGAGTATTTTCATCTTCTCTGAAGATATTATTCTCATTGTCTTCTGCTATAAAAGGGTATATATAGACCATCATTAACTACCAAATACAGCTTTTTTTCTAACCAAATGTGCACTTCTGCAATTTCTTTCATATCAATAAATGTTGAAACATCGTATTGGTTTAAGCTTCTACCTTCTCCTGGCACGTCACTACCACTTCACCTACAACTGAATATACACAGGAAGCAATGGAGGAAGGTATTTATTAAGTAACCACCACTGCATGCAAGCCAGATTCAACAAACTCAGTGGACCTGACTTGCATCTGATGCTAGGTAGGCAATGAGATCCCATTTTAATTAGTAAAGACATTAATTTTTAACATTTTTATGCAAATACTCAGCAAGCATAATTTCTCTGTCTGAAGCACCGTACAGCTGTAATGCAGAGTAGTCCTGTGCAACTGCTACATGTTGTTACAGAGGCAGAAACAGAGCAACAGGGAAATGGCCATGTCTAGAGTCATGCACTAAATCAAAGATAAAAGCATTATAGATGCAAAGCCATAAGTATTATGCAAATATGCCTAAAAGGCATTAATGCAATCAGTAGCTACTTATGAATGTTTGAGAAGCAATGTTTGTTTCTTCCTTCCCCTACATTTGAAATAACCATTTCTTCTTACTGCCTAAAATATTAATTTGGAAACATGAAAACGCAAGACTAAACATTTATCTGCAAGAGGAGAGAAGACAGTTCCACATCTCAAATCTTCCTATTACATTAAGAGCAGATAGATATAAAAGAAGCTCACCAACTTCTACATTCAGTGCTCTTGGTCTAGTTTAATCATGAATTCATCATCAAATAATAAATATAAGCATCATCACTGGCATGTAAATAATTACGTAGTTACCTGACTTAAAGATCGTTAAGACAATTGAGCAGACTAGATTCCCAAACTTCTACTTAGTAAACTATTTAGATGCATCTAAGTGAAAACCGGTTGAAAATGCCTATGATTCTTTAATATGTATCTGCATAGATGATAGATATGGGGGGAAAAAAAAAAGCCCAACAAACAACACTCACATCTGTAAAAGCATTCAGGGAGAACAGCAGGATGAGGTTGGAGGGCTCAACTGATCACCAACAAGGGAAACAAAGAAAAGTATGTGGCAAAAGCAACTGATTAGGCACTCTACATGCCTCATTAGAAAAGACAACCCATTGATTCAGCATTAAAGATATATGGTTTATGAGCAAGCCCTGTTTTCTTAACTACCCAAAAACTACTTTAAAATAAACTGTGATCGAATAATCAGTTCTGTTTAAAAGTCATTACTATTATTTTTTTAAAAGAGCGGTTTTCTTAGCTTAGTTTTCCCAGTCTTAGCAACTTTTCAAAATGATTAGTTGTAATGAGGAGGATTTGCAGGATCTGATCAAAAGAAAGCTACAGCTGCAGACAGTAGAGGGTTGGACTCCTGCTGCGTTGCAGGACAGTGCTGATTTTTGGAACAATTACAGTTCATTTATACACCTACCCATCATCCACTGGAATATGAGTATCAAAAATAGGCAACAGCAATCTGACACTTCAACTGTCACATACGTTCAAATACAGACAGTTACATGAGAAACTTTGGATAAGTCCGTTCAGAAATGCAAATGGACGAGCAGGTCACAGAGAATAGCAAAAATGCACAGAAGCACAAAGAATTGTTAAGAAAGTTGATAGGAGGGTAAAAATAAATAAGACAGATGATATTGGAAGAAAGATAATATGGGAGAAATTCAATCTGTACCCGAGTTACCTAGGAAACAGTGTCTGTGTGCTGAGTGGTTTATAGAGGAAAAAATAGCATTGTTTAGAAAAAAACAGCCTTTCAGAGAATCACACAAACTTAGCAAACGGAGCTGCAGAAACAAAGAGGCAGTTCAAATTCCCACCAGGCCCGATGACTGGTGTTCACAAAGCTCCAACTAACAGAAGTTTAAAATAGACACATTCTAAACCTCTGAAGGCAAACATTTATATTGGATTTGGCGGCACATCATAACGGTGGTTTTGTTCTTGCAATATTAACAACGACTTTCAGAAAAAGGGGGTTCTAATACGTGCACCCCAAATCATCCAAATGTGAGATTAGAAAACATTATCTAACTTTAGATTTGAGGAGCTGGATTTCTAATCCTAACGTTAAGGAAGCCGATCCAAAAATGCTATTGCATTTCTCCTAGATGAAACTGCTCTTTTTCTTGCTCACTCCTTTTAATCTTCAATAGTACCTGCTCTGGATTGACGAGCATCTCAAAAATTTGAGACTAACGGCAGCACAACCCAGAAGATCACATCTCATCTTTACTGCTCAGTTCTCAGTGACTCATGGTATGCAACTGTGAATGGGTATAGTTGGACTATTGGTTCTGATGGGAAAAGGTCGCATGAAAATTAGGGACTAGAAGAGCATTTTAACTTCCTACAGCCTTCAGAGCTGGCTGCAACCCTTCCTGTCAACTCTCCAAGGAAAATAATGTCTCAAAAGGTTTGTGAAGTTCAGGACATATCTTTTTGCACACAATAGCCAGAAAGCAGGCAGATTAGACCTCTCTGAAATTACATGGGCACATTCCAGGCATTGCGTAATCTGTAATGTGGCTCCTCTTCGCTTCTTTTAATCTAACTTTCCCTCCATTCTGATTCTCACACCTCTGTGAAAAGCTTTTTTGCTCTGATTTTCTTACAGGGAGGAGGAGGTAGTTTCAAGTTTATACTGATGCAGGATAGGGGGAATCAAAACATGACAGAAAAATCAGAACCTTAATATTATCACAGGATGAGAAAAACGTTTCTCACTCAGCTCTAGCAGCTAGCAAAACATCTTTCCTGTATTCCAGAAGTATACCTTGCAGGCTGCTCACCACATTATCTCCTCCCACTACTGCTGTTTTCATATAGAATTTCAGAGGAAAAATGGAAACAGATGGCCTGTTAGCATCTCGGTGTAAAACACAAGCATTGTGTGGGTCACCAGTCTAAAAACCACAGCTCAGAAGTCTTTATCTATTTTAGGTACCTATACAATGACCACTTCAGCTGTACCTTAAAAGCCCTATTCCAGGGCACGCAGCACTTTATGTTATCCCTATTTAAAGAATGCAAACGCTCTTTAATCAGACAAGAACAATCCAGTCCTTCAAAACCCTCATCCAAGTTACTGCCATGATTATGGGAAAAAGTTAACAAAAACTTAAACAAAACAGAATACATTTGAGAATAAGTATTCAGTTTAGGGTTATAGGTCAGTACTCACAACTAGAAAGTAGACTGGCCTTCTAGAAACCCATGATAGGATGGCAGACTAGGACCTCTTTGTCACTCTAACTGCAGGCCTGTGCCAGCATAGTCCACAACTTGGCAGAAAACAGGCAAAAGCCCAATATCCTAAGAAGCCCTTCTTGACTGAACGAACTTAAGGCAGATTACCAAAGAAACAGACAGTCTTATGTAAGGTGCAACTCTCCCACCCACAGCTATTAGTAGAAAGTGTTAAAAATCCCAAATTTGCCCTCTGTTTGAAGGTCACATTTCCAATTTCACAAGTGACCATGAGGACAGACAGCCATTTGCACAGCTGAGTCACAGAACAGCCTCTTTTCAGTTTTGCATGGTGCAATTTGCTGTGGATTTCGAGACAGGGAAGGATTCCATGAGTCATCTCATGCTGTCACTCCATGCAGAAGAATAATGCAATACATCTGGACTACTTTGATTCCCAGTAAACCACAGATGTTTTAATTTCAAGAGATGGGCAACAGACTGCCCTTTTCCAATGGAGTGGATATTTATTCTTACAAGTCCAGAAGTTAGGAATTGGTGCTGGGGCTTTCTATAATTGAGGAACTTCCACCAGAAGGGGTTTACTCTACAAGTAAGAGGCTTCTTATGTATGAAGTACTGTGGTGACACATAGAGCAAGAGGCTTTTGAGTCACACAGACTCTGACAGAGACATGATCTTAAGCTCCCGCTTACTCCTACAGCTATAAAGACTTGTATTTGACTCTTAGAAAGATTATAAAGGATAATACAAATCTCTTGATTTTGTCCATGTGGTTGCTGCTTAAATGTACCTTCTGTTACAAAGTCACACTCTTGTTGGTTGATATTTAATGTTTAATGAAAAACTTCAGCAGTATGCATCCATTTTCATATCAGCTTGTTTACTTTCCATTTACATACAAACCTGTGCTACAAATGTAACCACCTAAATCTGAAATAAATTGCCATCAATTTAAGCTGGGGAAGAGTGGAAATCTATGTGATATCAGGAAGACCTGAGAAGTCTGTAGCAACACGTTTCTCTGTTTCTTTACTTTGAGGCTAGGCCCTACTAGCTGAAAAGTGTCTATGATCTCTGTATGCCATCTAGATAGACGTGCTTTCACATCTGATGGCAGTAACCGATCACAGTCTTAATAAATTTAACAGAACCCAAAAGTTAAACCAACACAGCTCCATTTTGCATGCTTAAATAAGCTGCAGAACACGGGCACAGACTTTGACCGTAAGACTGTTTTGAATCTGCAAAAGCTACACCATCACCACAAAGAGATAAACCATTTTAATGGCACACTGTGTTTGTCAGTAAGGAAATGTGACTGTTGCTGCCAGAGAAACATTTCTTCTGGGACTAATAGATGCTTTCAGCATGTGGCAATAGTACTGTTCAACACAGCAGGAAAACAGGCCACTACAGGGCAACCAGTAACTCTGCTATGATTTTTAAGGAACTGTTGAGGAGGTGGTGTTGAAAAAAATAAAGCAAAACCAGTAATATCTCAACATTACAGTTGCTGATCACTCAACAGAAACCCAGACAGCAGGAAAGCTCTGACCTGCACTGCCCAGAAGAGCTCTCCAGATTCAACCCACAAGTGTTTCTCTTGGCTCTGAGCTCTTAGGCAGGACAAGAGAACTTGAGTGAGGCTGCAATGCCAGCAGGGAAGCAGACATGAAAGCTGTTCTCAATGGGAGAGAAGTGAGAGACAAAAAAAACTACTCAATTGTGTCAACGCTATCACATAGTTTCACTCACAGACACCGCCTCAGCCCCCTCAATTAGAAAAAGAGATCAACACAAGTCATCTAATGAGCACATGATCACCATTCAATGCAGGGGTATATAGACGTCTGAAGCTTGAAAATACATGCACTAGCTCACACCAATTGTACTAATCAAATCTTGACTCTGAGGGGAGAGAAGAACAGAGTATAACTCACTGGAGATGTTGTTAATCGAAGGATTGCTCCATTTTTTATCTCATTGCGATTCTGAAAGAGAAAGAAAATAGAGTTTTCTTTAAGGCATATAAGAAGATGAAACATTTACTGAACAAAACATCTTATTAAAACAGCAACAGCATTTTCCCTTGTCTGCATGCAAAAGCTTTCCTCTTTGGCACGTGAGCTAATGTGTATGCAGTATATTCCCTGTTATAGCTCCAAGAAATGGGTAGCTTTAACAAATCTGAACTCTTTTGAGAACAATTCCGTACTTTTCAAAGTTTAGCTTTCACCGGCAACTCCTAAATATTTATTTGAAATATACTGTCCACGGTGTCTGGCTCTGATATTGTGCCACATAGCTGAAGAGTTTGTAAGTTTGTTGAAACCTGTCATTAAACATCTGCAGGACTAAAGTTTTATCCCACTGGCTCTCCATTTTCTATAACAAGCACATGCTGACCTAAACCACTGGAACCAACCGCTGAGCTCTGCCACCACGACTTTGCATTCTCCCTTCAAGTAAAAAAAGCCCTGCTGTTAGCAGTAACTAAAGTTCAACCATGCTGTAAGTCATTCTCCTAACCCTGCTGGCAGGAAGAGGGGGTATTAAACATTTTATTTTGGTTAAGCTCATATAAGATGTCCAGTTAAACTAAAGCTAAGGATAGATCAAAAAGTTACCATGGCATAAGCCATGGGGTACACTTACAGCACCCTCACAGCTTTGAGGGCAATGCTCAAGTGCATGGTCTCACAGTGTGATTAGCACAGGGGAGCCTGCTCCCCTTGCAGCAAGCTGCCTCTTTCACCCACAAGACACCAGTGCACAGTACCTAGAACTGAGAGTGCACTAACAGGCACTGACCACATAACAGGCACCGACTACACCTGCACAGTGCAGTGAATACAGCTGCATTTATAGTTCCTGAGTTTGCCTGCTCATAGTCTGATATCCTACATTGTCAAAGGAATCTGAGGAATCCCTTATAGACTGAGAGAGAAGGGCTAATTTTGCTCTAAACATGTTGTTGCAGGTTTTCTGCAGTCTGATGTTTAGCCAAACAAATCAAGATGTATTTCTTCTCAGGCAGTTTCCCTCATCTTCATTTCATTCTCTCAACTCTCAGTCAGATGCATCTCAAACCCTAAAAGCTAAAAACAGAACAAATCTTGCTTGAAACCAGGACATGTTCTCCCAAAATAAAACTCCAGCACATTGTCTCTTTCTTGGAATGTAAGAAAGTCTTCTGTGGGATTGGTTCTAGTTACCCGCAGGATCACCGTCCACCCACACCACTTCTTCACTCTAAATGAAGTACTTAAAGTGTCAGACAACACAGCGGGTACAAGGGAGATGTTTTTTTATGGCATCTTTGCTTACATATGCAGCTAACTCATCACAGCCCTTAGCAGTCTCCTCCTGACAGTGTCATCGCCTTCCTGCCAGAGCAGCCCCAGGGATGCCAGCCAGATTCTACTCCTCAGAGAGTTAAAAAAAGGCTGAATACACAACAGAGATAACACTAACAAAGCGCCAAATTTGCTCCTCTGATAGTAAAAACAGTATCAGATCTAGCTATACTTTGCCTCACACCTAAGGAATCTCTATGAAGTGGCAAGAGTGCATTTGTGTGGCTGAATCTCAATCAGCACTGAAACAAACTCACTTTGCAAACACATGTGGCAGCTTAAACTGTTACCACTTCCTGATCTGTGGAACTGAATAAAAATAATTGCTTCAGAACTGACAGCCAGCATCAGCTACCTCTGCCTCCATCAGCAGCTTAGGCTAAGCCTCCAGATTTAGCTGAGTTAGGCCAGCACATGTGCATATGCATGTACAGTCACATCAGTCACTTGGACAATGACAAGCTTAGTGGACAAGGAAAAGGCTATGGACTTTAGCAAGGCATTTGATACTGTTTCCCAAAGCATTCTCCTGGAGAAACTGTTTCATGGCTTGGATAGATGTACTGTAAAAAACTGGCTGGATGGCCAAGCTGAAAAAGGTTGTTGTCAATGGAGATTAATCCAACTGGCAGATCAGCACTGGTGGTGTTCTCCAAGGCTCAGCACTGGAGCCAGACCTATGAGGAGCAGCTGAAGGAACAGGGGCAGTCTGGACTGACACTGACACATACTTTTTCAGCAGCAGAATTTTAAGCACAGAGTTTCTCTTGTTTCCTGCTCTAATTAACATGAACTATCAAATGATCTATGCCAGCGAACTTGTGGTGTAACAAGTTAAGCCACTTTGTCTGGGACACAGCAATCACCTGTGCAGACACTCTTAGCCCTTTGCAGTTGCTGTGATATATGGAGACCTGAGGGCTTTACTGAACAGCTGAGCACTACAAAATGGAGTGAGGGAGTGCCCCCACAACTCTCCTCCACACATGCTTTGGGATAAATAAAAGCGTTGTGGGGGGAAAGAGGAGAAAGAATGAGGGAAACATAGGGAAGAAATTACACTTTCCCTTTCTGGTAGAAGCAAGCTGTCAACCACAACCTGAATTACATTGTTTTACCATCACTTCAGTCTGAAAACATGCTTGACACTTTGTTCACCTACAGTTTTGTCACAAGCTGAAACCCTAACCCACAAAAAGTTGTGCTCAACCTAAAACACTCTATCCAGCCAAGCATGCAGGTTAAAAAACAAACCTCTAATTACATCAAAGTCTTACTTGTGGATAGACTGACTCCACGACTAACCTAGCAAGTGAAAAAGTTCCTGTTAAAAATATCTTCGCTCTCCATAGCCAGAAGAACTTTAAAACATGAGTAAAAAGGGAAGCTGATATCCTGGCTTAAGTTCAGATACCACATACAGACATACAAGAGAAAACTATCCTCTAGTGGTTGGATGTCAGCAGGTTCTATACAAAATGGCCAAGGAATAAGAGCACAAACAGTATATAAAAAAGCATCCTTGTACATTTTATTTGTGGCTTGTTTATTTACCAAGCTAAATCTGAGACACCAAAGGTTTCAGCCTCAAAACCCTACTGTGTGTCAGAGCTCACAGCGAGCATAGACATTTCTGTAATCATGTCTCGCTCACAGCAAAGTGCATCAGTCTGTCCTGTCTTATACTGTAAACTCAGCCATCGTTGCCACAAGCGATAGCCAGCTTTTCTTCTGTTCCTCATTTAGACAAAAGCTAAAGGAATAACTGCTCAAGCCTTTTACCAGAAAGTTTCCAAAGCATCAAGCTTCTAAAGCAGCCAGCTAGCCAAAACCTGCAGAGGGTTTGCTGTTCCCCAATCAAAAATCCAATTTTGTTTATCCATACTAACTAATGACTTAAGCACCTACCAGGAAACAGCCTTTAAGTGTACAATTAAGCCAAGAGGATTTCCTACGTGAACTGTGTGATGCAGTATTCAGCATGCCAGCTAATTTCAATCGCAACATTTATACACAGTTAATCTGCTTAGCATTAAGGACAGCATCCTGCGGATTGCCTTTCTACAATAACAGAACGTCATTCCAGCTCAGCAGCCTGGCTTTGGCAATTGCACTCATGTGCACCGCAGCTAATCAGGACAGGGTGCACCACCACCTGCAGGGTTAGGGGGCAGCTCTTCCAAGATATTTCTGATCTCTCTGTTTCTTGCTTGTACATAAGGTTTGCAGACATGGTTCATGCTGTTTATATGTATTAGGAAAGCTTATTCCTGTCTAACTTATTCCTGCCCCCTGAGGATACTATGACAAGAAAACAGATCTGTTATAAGCATTACCTGGGACTAAGACAACAGTCATGTTATGGATACAAATGAACCTCACTTGCAATATTACACCTAGCAAGAGTCTACATTCACAAGAATGTAACTGAACACATAGTGTTTCCAAGCACCATAGCTCTACATAATGCTTTCGAGCCAAGTTTTCAACACAGAATAAAACAACAAACATAAAAAACTACAGAACTGCAGGAGTGGAAGATACCTGGACTTCTTGCTTTGTACACCCTCCTTAGGAACTTCTAACTTCCATGTCAACCAGCTGGAGCAACGCAAACCTAAACCATCTTACACCAGATTCTGTCACTTCTCAAAACGTTGCCTTTTTTGTGCCACAGTCAGAGTTGCTCAAAACTCATACAACAGGCTTGCATCTAAACAGTAGGGCTAACGGAACATGAGGAGTCCTCCAAACCCTTGAGGAGGGATGGAGGTACGTACGTTTGCTTTCAAAAAATGCTACCAAAACAAACGTGCCATTTCTGGAGACATGCTTTAGAAAAAATATCAAGCAATGCTGAAGTTTATTTTGCCATGTAATAATAACATAATAACCTGCTATAACCAGCAAAATATCTGATAATTCAGCTCACTGCAATTGGTTGGAGTGGTATGTTTTCTTAGCGTATTTGAGGAAAACCTACAAGCATTGCTTCCTGTGCTTATAGCTTGCTCAGCACTATTTTTACCCTTGCCCAGCCTTAGTCACAGGCATCTCTAAGCAGGCTAATGAACAACTGCCAAGAAATCCAACATTCTTATTTACATCATTAAGTAGTTGATTCTTCCCTCTTTTCACATTATCGTTATTTCACTATACCTTCCTCCAAAGTGATTAGAGTTATGAAATATACTTGGTGCTAGAGTTAGCAGCTCCATAACATCTTCTTCAAGATGAGTATGAACAAGTGGTAAGGATGGACAAAATGAGAACTAATTACCATTTTTTATCATCCATAACAACAATCATTAAGTTACACCTCAGGAGAAAATAGGTCTCTCTTAAAGGACTGATCATTGTGCTGCAGCAGCCAGTTAATGCTAAGCATCATCAGCAGTGCAATTTTCAACTGGCCAGAGAGCACTGTTTCAATTTTGACCTAAGAACTTCATGCAGTCGTATGTGTGGTCCTTTACCTCTGCTTAATCCTGGCCCTGAAGGCACAGTCTGCCTCCTCTAGAGCTGTTTGTGTGTCTGCACTGCTCACCATGGGCTCTGTGTCTGAGAAGGATTCTTTTTAGCTCCACCCAAGAACAAAAAGATGGTGAAGGAGCAGGATCACTGCAGCTGTTTGGTTGACAGCAGAGGCTCAGAAATGGTTACTTTGTCAGATCTGAAAGTGTGATAACAGCCATACAGGGAACTGGAAAACTGTGGAGTTGGGGAAGAACACTGTCAACGCTGACTTCGTGCTAAGGCAAGAATGTGGTGAGACTACATCAGAGCAGCTACGAGGAGTAAAATACTAGTTTGCTTGCTTGTGACAAGAATCAGGATATGCTCAGCATGTGATTATACTGGTGACATAGTTTTAAATTAAATTGTTTTTTAAATATTGGATTAAATTTTACTCACTGACAGCTTATTGACTGTAGTCCACTTTTATTCAATTGTTGGATTTTTTGTTTGTTTTTAATCTGATGCCTTCCAAGACTCCCTGCGATTTTGATCCTCTTTCCTGCCACTTCTGTCTCCTTATGTGCTTACTGTATGAAATGGAGAAGAGTAGGCACTGAGTTCCCTCCATTTATTTTGAGGGACTTCTGTGCTGTTCTGCAGAGACCTGCCTCCACCTTGCCCTCATTATCATCATTCAGCTCCTTGCTGCGCTTACACATGGAATATCCACTAACTCTCATCTCCCTCAAGCTAGGAAGCAGTCTGGAGCCACGGGAGCTTGTCCTTTCTCAAAGGTGGTTTTGCTTGTGACTGGATTTTTGCTGACTACAACTTGTAGTTGTATATTCATGTGAAATTCCATCATACCATTAGAGGCTCCTTGTGTGGGAGTGTATGCAAATAACAGGACAAGAAGTGAAGCATTTGTAGAGCTGAGTGCTTTTGAAGGCTTTCTCATTCACATTTTTAGCATTTTAACTGTTTTCATTCATCAACTGACTTTCAGTGAGTTGGAAGGCTAAATAATGAAGGTATCTGAATCCACTAAAGGTACCCCTAAGATAAGAACGGGAAGTAGCACAAAAGCAGGCTACTGGAGAAATGTATTACATGACCTGGCTCCTCTTGCCACCCTTCAGCATTACTCATGAAAATATACTCATTACTAATGATACATAGACAGCAGATTTCAATCCAGATTTGAACTGGACCACTGTCTAGCATTTGTTTTTCTCTACCACCAGTGTGACACAGTATCCCCCTCACATCCCTACACTAGTTATTATTTTGCAGCACCTGCAGAACCTTGCAGGAATTGCTAACACTATGGGTATCACACAGTGTCAGACTGGTCACGCTCCTGCCTGCTTGATGGCTGCTACTAACACTGCCCTGTGGACTCCAGTAAAACACAGGGGATATGACTGCATTTCTCCAGTGGACAGAAGCAGAATTTGACTATACATGTGTTTATATGACTTCAAACCTGACTCACTGAGGCTAACTACGAGAAGAGTGGTCATCCTTCTCTAGCAAGCTAGTCCATGTTTCAAGAATTTAGGTTTGAGCTAATGGTTCCAAAGAAAATTATTCTGTCCTCTCAAACGGCTGTACGTTCTAGACCCTCTGGATGGTTTTATAAGGCGCAGTGAACCATCATCACAGCTCACCAGTGAACACAGACAGTCCTAATTTCTCCTGCCATTTCCCAGGAGATCCTGCCACTGCCTTTGTAATGGCTTCACCTTTTTTTGGACAGCTTCTCAAGGTGGCGTGGGAGGTGGGAACCATCTCACGCCTTTTTAATTCATTACATTCACTTAACAAAGAGTCTGCCTGATCTTATGTAAGGTGTGGGGCAGGACCCTGGAATCCTGTCACAGAATGCACTGGAGAGAAGAAGTCAAAGGAAGCTTGGAAACAGTAACTAAATTTGGCTTTTTTTAACAGCTAGGACCTCTTCTGTCCTTCAGTTGGACATCACACTATCTTAGGCTGATGTGGAATGAACTTGTGGCAAAACTGACTGTAATCACAAATGGAGAAGGGATGCTTTACTTACAGACTCTGCATCTGAGAAGAAGGGCACAGGCAAGACAGGAGCTGTACGGTACCCACATTAAAGGAATAAAAGCACCTGCAGGCTTCCCCTTAAACAAATCTTAGAGCAATTTTACATTTATTGCTTGCAAAACGAGCTGCCTCTCTTTCCTGTTTACACTGTAATACTCATTTCTGCCTTTTCCCTCACAAATTCATCAAAACCTCAAAATGGTAAGTTTTCTGCTGGGTTAGTTCCCTTACTGACTCACTCAGTAGTTATACAACTGTTTATGCCACACAGAAATGGTGGTAGGAATGAACAGAAGACTTCACTTTATCATAACAAGCTATGATTTCAAGCGTCAAAACTGACTGCAAACCACCATCCTAGCTTGGGTCTTCATCTGTTTCTCTTAACAACAGTACCTGATAAGGAGCCACTGCTCCTGCCCTGGCCCCCAGGGGTGCTGTGCAAGAATGCACTGGGTGAACTGCATCAGAAAACTAATTTCGACATGACAAATCCTTTTTATTTTTTTATTGTCCATTTCACTTCCCTGTTCTGATTTCCCCACATGAGCTCACCAACAATAGGAAGTGCCCAGCTAAGTCCCCGATGTTTAGTTTGCAGGCTGCTGCTCTTATGCTCTAACTTTTCAGAGGACGACGGTGCTGCTTGTCATCTGCCTCCTACTTCCGTGTAAAGGGTACAACTGTCTGCGGTTACTTGAATTGGGGAACTGGCACAGGTTAAAAATAACTTCTGCCTTTTTTAATCCATCAGAACGATGTCTGGTCACAGCATAATAGCACTGTTGCTCTACACAGCAAGTGTAATGATGGTGGTTTTACAGACGACTCCACCTGAAGATGAGTAAATCATGCAAAGTACAGACTTTTTTAGGGTCTGGTTTCACCAGCATTCAAGCTAGAGTGACTGTAGGTTTCCAGAGAAAAATGCAGTTGAGCTTTCTTCACTGCCCCCCCCCTCCTGCTTCTTCACTCCCTTCCATTCCCTAGCATCCAACTAACCGTGTGGCTGGAATGTGAGCTAGTTCCAATCACAAATATGATAAATAAAAGCTCTGGATTTCTTCCTCCTTTTTATTGTGAATGAAGTGAGGAGGAACAATCAACATTCAGACTAAATGTCTGATCATGCTGCTGAATGACTGTAGATCTAATGCTGGCAGCCCACATGCTAGAAAGTTATATGCAGAACTGTACCATTTACAGACCATAGAGTTAGACAGCATTAGGTTTCCATAACATGCGTATAGTTTGCTTTATTTGCTAGCATCTGTAATCTTTTAATAGGGATAGGAAAACAGCATGCAGGAAGCTTCCACTCATCCAAAACGCCAATGCTTTTTTTTTTTTTTCCCAAGGAAAATGCTATCCTTAAATTCTGAAATGAAAAGCCATACGATAGTCTTCCTGTTACCAGCAACCTCCCTGAAAATAAACATTACAAAACTGCCTCAATATTCCTTCTAAAACGGTCCAGTCTTGTCATGCCAAGAAGTACAATGTCAGTGATTACATACATCTCTCACCTTATTAAAACTAATAGTGACTTAAAACGAACTTAAGTAATTTGCCACTGTGTCAGCCCATTGTTATATCTAACCTCATATTCTTTTTCCAGCTGGAAGTGTAGCAAATGCTGTTTAGGGTCATGATCTGACTGCTTTTGTTCCCTTCATGTCTCCTCAGTATTCTCTTTTTCTGTACTGCAGATGTTAAAGGAAGCCCTGTGCTGTGAGACAGCTGCTCAAATCCCTTGATCATTTCACTAGCCTTTCTCTGCATTCTCTCTAACACTACTGTGTCCATCTTCAGATGTGAAGACCAGGCTCTCCCTGAAATGAACTGCATGGAGTCACTCCGCTGTCTGTCTCTTGATTCCCAGTTCTGCCAGCAAAAGAATACAGTGGGCAGAAATCCAAGATAAGGTTTTCATCCCAGAAAACCATATAGCACAATTGTACAGTCATTTTCTACTCCTCATACAGCATTTCCTGTTCTAAAACTGAGCTTCCCAGGGCTATAGTGTTCCTGAGTTATTCCACCTGACGCACACAAGCATCCACTCAAATACAACCTGGACAGAATGAAGAAACAGTGACTTTTATTGTTATGTAGCATCTAGCGCAATGAGATCCTCGTTCAAGAGTCAGGCTTTTAGATGTCTGACCTGTCCTGGAGAGGCATGTCCTGACAACAAGGGCATTATATAAAGAGATGCACATCACAACACAGTAACAGTCAAACATATTTTGATTAAAACATCAGCTAAGGAGCTGTGCCTACTTGTTTTTCTTGCTTATATAACTTCTTGCATTTCTAATTCAAACAAACAAACAACAAACAACTGCCAAAACACATAAGTAACACATTCCACTGCCCTTTCACAGGCCTAGCCAAACCAGAACCCCGAAGCAGCTGTTCAGACTGCATCTCCTGTGATAAGACCCATCTCCATGAGAAACACAGCCTGACTCAAGATTTGCTATAAGACTGTCCTTATGCAGTCTGAAGGAGTTATTGCTACTCCTGTAGAGGCATTTTTCCAAGTACAGCCATAAGTAAGAAGTAAGAGACAGAACTGTTTGGGTGTTATTTTCATTTATCTATGGTATAATCAAGGAATATAGGTCAGCTACAAAAGATAAAGAGTTCTGCATATGACAACCAAAACACAGATGCGCTGTTTGCCACCCAAAACCATAAATAATTGTAAGCCATGTGTGACAGTCTTACATCGTAGCATTTTCCCTTCAAGTTACTAGTTATCTTGTACAAGATTTCACTTAATCATTTTCCTTCCTGGTATTTTTTAAACATGATGGTATTTAAAAAATAAAAATCATCTCTCACTGGAAGGCCTCAAATTAGGAGTCACCCAAGGCTCTGTAGAAACGTGACTTATATACAGTGTCATTACGTTAATCTCTGAGAGCAGTAAAAATATTGACTTAACAGAAGCTGCAGCAAAAGAGCTGCTAGTCTCCTAGTAAGTAGTAAATTAAAGCAACATTTCTTTTATGGCCTAGTCATTAGTGCTAAACTTCACTGAAGCACAGGCGTTTGTCCTCATACCTAACGTTTCTTGTGTTTTAATTCAGAGAGCAACAATATCTCGCTATACACAAATGAAGGAAAGCCTGCAGAAGGGGTGACAACCTATATAAGCCTCTCTTTACAGCCTCAATCCAACAAACAGTGATAAACATTGAGCAATATCTAATAAAAGTCACAGACATCTGAGTAATACTGGTGGCATTTAGAGCTCTTCTCTCTTACTTATGTGACTCAGATACTGCATATTTTCAGCAGGGAATAAACAAACTCAAAGTCCTTGCAGCAGTATGATCCAAACTGTTCTAGAAGTCCATCCGTTTCCATCCTCAGTGTAAGTTAAACACTGGAAGAAGCATCACGCCTCTCTTTATCCAGAGCAGTAAATGTCTATCTTCTCCAAAACCACAGGATCCTTACTCACCAAAGGTGGAGGCAAAGCCTGAAAGGCTCCTCTGACTGTATCAGGACAAATTCCTTCAACAAATTTGAGTGTTTGCTCAACCCTTCTTCTTGGAAATACGTACAGTACAATCCAGAGTCTAAACACCAACAGGCAAGTTCAGCTGTGCCTAGCTTATTGGAGAATGTTGCATCACAAATAAGGAAAATTAGCAAAGCAACGTTTAATTTGGGTAGAGGAGAAATGCCAGTAATTACTTCAACAGTTCTCCTCGTCATGGAATGTCTGTCAACTGAAACTTGAAAAGGGATTTTATTTTTATGAAAGAGAAAAGAGGTGGGAGATACCAAAACAGACCATCATATGTTGAGAAGGTTGCTCGGGTGACAAACAGTTAAAGGGAAAAATGGACTGCCGAAGAGAAAAATAAATAAATAAAAGCAGAACTATCTTATGAGCAACTGCTCTAGTAATCTTGCTAAATTTAGGTTTTCTAAATGCTCCACTGTGTCTAACTTCCCTTTATTTCTTGGGTGGGGATAAGAACTAACTTTCCTCTTGCTGCAATTCATGTCTCAGCTGTGTTTAGTAGTTCCTACACAACAGTGAAATACAAAATAAAACCAAATCACTCCTCAGTTCAAAAGTAAGCAAAAACTGAACTGATAACAAGGCAGCACAAGAGCTATCTGCCTCCACACAGCTAAGCTCAGGTCTATTTAGTTCAAAAGCCTCTGACTCCAGGGGGATCTTCATGCTGACATCAGTAGCTTCTGAATCACACTGTTTGTCATAGAATCACAGAATGGTTTGGGTTGGAAAGGACCATTAAGTTTATGTAGTTCCAACATCCCTGCTATAGGCAGGGACACCTTCCACTAGACCAGGTTGCTCAAAGCCCCATCCAACCTAGCCTTGAACACGTCCAGGGGAGGATTCACAGCCTCTCTGGGCAACACGTTGCAGTGTTTCACACCCACACAGTAAAGAATTTCTTCCTAATATCTAGTCTAAATCTACCCTCTAACAGTTTAAAGCTATTTTTCCCCTCATTCTGTCACTACATGCCCTTATAAAAAGTCCCTCCCCAGCTTTCTTGTAGGCCCTGGCCCCCTTCAGGTACTGGAAGGCTGTTGTAAGTGTTCCCCGGAGCCTTCTCTTCTCCAGTCTGAAGAGTCCCAACTCTCAGCCTGTCCTCACAGGGGAAGTGCTCCAGCCCTTTAATCATCTTTGTGGTGCTCCTCTGGATTTATTCCAACAGCTCCATATCCTTCTTGTGTTGCGGGCCCCAGAACTGGACGCAGTACTCCAGGTGAGGTTTCATAACAGCAGAGCAGAGGGGCAGAATCACCTCCTTTGACCTGTTGGTCACATTCCTCTTGATGCAACCCAGAATGCAGTTGGCCTTCTGGGCTTCAAGCTCACATTCTCTGCAGCAGTAACCTACGCAACCTTCCAAACAAATTACTGTATGTGTGTGTGTGTGCGTGTGTTTTTAATTCCAGCATTTCTATCAGTAATGCTAGGAATGAATGTACTACTTCGTCTCATTCATATGAGTATGCCCCATTTATTCAGACTGGACATTCCATTTTTATTACAGCTACAGCCATTTCGCTACTCAGTGCTGAAATCATTGCATCACTTCATGAATCATCCACTGCCATGCTATCTGGGGACAAAAAAAGGCAGCAACGGAACAGACACAGGAGGAAAGAGACAAGGCAGCAGGCATGAAGGAGCAGCAAATATTACAGCCATCAAAGCTTATTTCCATGTGAGCAGCCAAAGAGGGAAGCAGTATGCACTGAACTTCTCCTCAGACTTCAAAGAGCCCTTCGTGTTTTACATATTTCAATTTCCTGCACACAGCTTTGCAGCAGAATACTAAACGTGAACAAATACAGAAGCTGAGGGTCTCAGTGCTGAAGACTGATTAAATATGATAGACATGAGGGCCTCTACACATTCAACCTTTTGTTTCAACTGCTGTATCGAAAGAAATCAGTGAAAAATCATTAGACTAGGTCTCTCGGTACACATACCATCATTGGTTTCACATTCTGGAGAAAACTATAGTTTTTATAGGTATGATAGCTTAAAATAGATTGTAGCAAATATTTTAATAGACTATGCAAGAGTTGCGCTGAATGATTCACCAACCTTCTCTGTGATGTAGAAGTTCGAACTATCAGCATGCTGCAGCGCAAACTGATCATGATTTGCAAGAGACCACCTTAGAAAGACAAAAAGAAATTAATTACAAAATGAAATTTCAAAAATTAAAAAAATATCCTTGGCTCCCCAAAAAAGTCGATGAGGATCTGATATTCAGTCCAGATCTATTTAAGAAAAGACAAAACTAACAGGTCTAATTCCTTCCTTGTAGTTTTATATCACTGGATTACTAAAAACATTTACAGTACCACGATTTTATGCTAGCTTTTGCAATACCCGATGTCTGTAGTGCTAAGTTGATATATTACATTGCTCAAAACACCACCTCATTAATTCAGCAGCAATCTGGTAAATGTAAACTGGCTTCTTCTCTATGGTAGCAATTGCTTGAAACAGTATTTGTGCAGTGCTTGAAAATCCAAGCCACAGCCAGGGCAGCAGTTTCTTCATCTTTGAGGTGCAGGGACCAAAACTATTAAGTGAAGATGGTAAAAATGCATCTCTGTGCAGAACAGCAACAAACTGGCTAAACGAACTGCCCACGTATGATGGAAATGCTTTGTTTGGAGCCTCATCTTGCAGGTAGTTGATCCAAAATGCATTATAAATTCAAAGTGCGAAGATAATACAACTGCAAGGCTGAATAACCTAAGGACTTGTCACAAAGAATACCTAGATTTTCTTCAGAATAGTTATTATATCCACATTGATCTAATAACTGGAAAACGTACAGTATCTACTACATTGTATGTGGCAGAACTTACCCATCGCAGACTTCTTTTATTATAGAGGACAGCGGCTTTTTCTGGTTAAGGAAAAAAGAAAAAAAATCACTGAGTTGTAATAGCCTGAGTGTTAAAATAATTCCTAAAGCACTGATTCCAAAGGAAAAAAAAAAAACAAACAAACAAAAAACAAGTTAGTAGTATCTTTTTTTCTTTGCAACATGAAGCTTAGAAGGGTCCAAAAGATTTTCAGTGTTTTGGTCTGATAATTTATAAGGACAGCAATTCTAAGCACACTCTTGATGACATTATCAGTCCTTTTTGGCATCTTTAACCCACACAGCATCATCTCAGCTTCTCCACGCTGAGAAATCAAAGGGTCTTTTGTGTGTACTGCATCTCATTGCCCAGCAGAAACAGAACATTCAGATACCAACATGAGCATTTTCCAGGAATGACATCTAAAGCAAGAAAACATTGAATATTTTTAAACCTTCTTTTGTCTCTTTCAGTTATCATTCATACGATGACAGTAATCCTCACTGAGTATGCATATACAGGCTCCTCTCTGTGAAAGCATTAGCTGGAAGGTGTTAAGATCCCAGATGCATCAGTTCTGCTTTATTCTCAGTATCCGCAGGCACAAGCATTGGGAGTGAGTGAAAACAGCCCTGCTGCTCTGGGTCTTGAGGAAGTAGGAGCAGTTTGGTCTGGTCATGGCGCTCTGAACATTGCTACAAACACAGGGTACACATACAACTGCTTTTGGGAAACAGGAGGCTAAAAGAAAAATTATGGGTTTTACTCAAAATATGAACCAAGTTGCGTGGCAAAATGAAACAGACCAAATCTCACTTTATGGCAACTGCAGGCATTTTTTTCCTCCAAGACTGGGTGACCACACATACTGTCACACAGATCTGTTGTTCTGTGCAAACTCCCCAGATCACTCAAACACCAAATCAGATTTCTCTCTTAAACCAAACCACACAACAACCCCAAAGCTAACGCTGTTGCCAAAAAGATGCAGCCTCCCTTCAGTGTTTATGGAAAACCAACTGGGCTACAATTCAGCCCAGTAGCAGGATGTGTTATGGGGAGGGAGAATTATTTGTCCTCTTGGATTTGTTTTCTGAACTGTACCAGAAAAATCAGGGATGGGAATCCTCACTCACATCAAACTTGAGTAGGATTTGTTATTTCAACAGTCCAATCAACTAAGCCTGTTTATATGCAGGCAAAAACATAACACAAGCATTTTAATCAAAGCTGAATGAAAGCATCTGCTGAAAGGATCCTGCACCCCTTTGTTGTACCCCTTGGACTCTTGCTTCCCATCCTTCCTCTCTCACTGCCACTACTGCTTTCATGTGACCACACGAATGAGACATCAGGGAATATGACCAAGCTAAAAACTGATGCATTAAAAAGGAGTTGTTGTTGTTTTCCTCTGGAACCATATCTGACCTGCTACGCATGCCTAAATGAACAGCAAATGCCAGCACATGAGAGAAAATGCAAGAAGTGAGAGTGCTCTCCTCTGCAGTAACCAGTGTGCACCTTTTTGCCTGTGTGAGCACAAGTGGAGCCAGACCAAGCCAGTTGCAGAAGACAAAGGCTTTCCTCCACACAGCTGATCAACTTCATCAGTTCCTCAGGCTGGAGTACTGTGTCACCTGCATGTGGTTGCTTTGACCTGCTGTCTCCCCTACTCTGAGGCGTTCTGCAGCTTCCAGCAGTGCTAGCTTCTCTTTACAGACAGCAAGAAATCATGTCTTCCAGTGGAGGAGAAAACACACACCCAGGGAAACAAACAACAATCCTGTGTGATCAACTCCAGTTCTCAACTGCTCTCTTCCTTCCATCCCTAGCAGAAAACCATCCCGCTGAGGGAGGAGCACATGGGGCTGCCTGGAGCTTGGGCAAGGCCCGCTTGCTGGCCACATACAGCCTGCAGCTCTGCAGCCCTTCAGGGTACTGCTGGGACTTCCTGGTGCCGCCATACTGTGACTAAGCAACAGAATGAAAAGAAGTGCAAATCTTCTGGGATACACAAAGCTTACCATCAGCAATTTGATAGCACTACAGTGAGCTTTACAAATTAACAAACGTGAAAGAGTTTACATTTGCAATCCTAATAAGCTCCTGCTTCTAATAATCCCTCAGGCTCTACTCTCCCTGAACGTAACCATTGACGCAACTTTCTCCTACCATGCCAAGCAGATGGATGCCACCAGCACAAGAGCTCCTGGCTGTGAGCATCACCAGGGCTGCCACAGGCTGCAGGACAGGCACTCTTGTGTTATTTGCTCTACAAATGGCAGAAGGGTGAGCAATGAGCTTGTTTGTTGGTTTGGTTGTTTGTCTGTGTTTAAAATGAACCGAGTAAGATAAGGTAAAAGTTTACACCTCCGCTCTGCAGACCATGCAGAGATGCAGGTTTTATTTTGCTGCAGCTGTCAATATTTGCCTGCTGTCAAGGAGAAACGACTTGACATTTTGGTCAAATGAATCTTCTCACAATTATTTTTTATGAGGACGCACACAATGTCTTCGCTGCATTTACAGTTCTAAACAAATAAATAAAATCCACTTCATTACCTAACATACTTCAAAGAACTCCTCACAATCAGATAAACCTAAACTATTTCAAAGTACTCCCTTCATCTAAATGATCATTTTGTACTGGTGTTTCTAGATAGGATATTCTTGCCTTTATGCCCTTCTCCTACACCACAAAAATGAAGTGTGTTTTTACACACACTGTGATGATCTTCTTAAAGCTTTAAGAAGATCAAGCTGTACCTTTAATGTATGAAATGACACAGACTAAAGCAAATCTTACGCTCCCCATTAGGAGGTAACCCCTACAGCTACCCCTACGCAACCATCCTGCACTGAGTACCTCAATTGCTATAAAAGTGTTACCTTAGCGTAGATATTAAATTTACAGCTGAAACATAATGGGAAACTATAACAGGACAATACAGCTTTGTGAGTTGTTGGTCTGCATGGACACAGAGAACACTGAGCATAGGCAGTGCTAGAACTGATGTGAATTTGCACACCCAGTACAAATTTATCTGCACTGACACCTCATATTCATGTCTGTATTCTGGCAGCGACACGTAGTCAACATTTCTGCTCAGCTGTACACCTCTCATGGACACACCTCCAGGCTGCACGCACTAAGGTACACGCAGATCCCAAACATGGGTCAACTATGCAGGATGCTGCCTGCACAGATCAAGATTTCCCCCCTATTTCTCCACCAGCTTAAATCCTCTCATGCCTACACCTCAGGTTCCCCACAGAGGTAAGCACTGCAATCCTAATGGGCAGCATTTAGTATGGGCATGCTGGTTGGAATGTTTTGTTCCAAGGAAACTGCAGGATGAGCAAAAGCCCCAAAGAGACAATGCTGACCAAGCTCAGTACAATCCTAAGTGCACTAACCTGGGCTTAAAGCACTTCCAAATCAAAGAGATGGTTTGTGTGCATCATGAAGAAGGCAGAAGGCCACATCTGTTTAGAAGCCTTTGTTACAGGTGCAGTTCAGGCGTACTCCCACGGTGCTATGCAAAATAACTTCCTTTAGGCCAAAGGCTAAATATCTTTCCTTTTCAAAAGGCTATCAGAGATTCACAGCTTTGTTTGTTTGTTTTGGACAAGGGCTGGGATATTGCCTTCTCTGACTGACACTTTCTAATGAGAGAAGAGGAAAAACCTTAACTCTTCTTGCTGCTAAGCCAAAAAACAGCAGATGCATCACATCTGTTAGTGGAAAACATCCACCCATCAAAGTTCTGTTGCTGAACTACACATCTGTCAAAGAAAGGAGATCTCAAGCCAGTAATCAGACCATTCTGTCTGTAATTAATGCTACCATTCTGCTAACAAATCTATTGGTGCAAAAGTAATTTGTATGGATTTAACAAAAGAGAAAAATACCTCTTCTCCTGATCAGTAGAGGCTTTATCTGTTCCTGTTGCACTACGTGGATTACAGCAGCAGCAGGGCTGCCCACTACCAGTGCACCAAATGCCAGGAGGCCTGGCTCCTGGATTCACACTGCTGTTGATTTCTCAAAGTATAGGGGCAAGCCTTGTGCAAAATGAAGACCCTGGGCAGCTTTGGTCTTCAGCCAGCCCAGCCTACCTGCCCTGATCTGAGCCACTCCAGGAATCCACTCCCTCCACTGACTACTGTCGAACAACGGTGAGACCTGACTCACTCCTCAGGTGCTGGGCTACAGTAATTCTGAAATCTGCATTTCACTACATATAAGCATTGCTCCAACAATCATAGTAAGATGATAACTTGACTGTAAAACAAAGAAGCAGTGCTCTGGAGTGAAACACAACATTATTAAAACAAGCAAAACAGGATTTTACAACTCCTTACTTCACACGCTGGGATCCTAATAAGCTCTATTATTTCCTGCTTCCTCAGGGACTTCTTAGGGACACCAAAAGCCTCAGCTAGGAATACTAAAAGGTAATAAAGCACCTAAGGACCTACAGACTAGTGGATTACAGCACACTTGCAATATACTCGCACCACAAATTTAAAATAGCACTCAGTAGACAAGCGTTACAAAGTGAGGCTTTAAGATGTGGCTCTTCATACAACCACTTTATTAGGTGAGGATACCTTTGAGAACCAAGTTTAATTCACCCTGCAAGCCCACAGCTCATGACTGACACGCTGCTGGCCTACCAGCACAGAAAAGTCTCCACACTAAAGCACAAAACTTCATTCTGCGGGATGTTTTTGCAGATCTCTTTTGCAGTGTAATCTTGGAGTCCCAGATGGAGAATATAATTGAATTGTAAAGTACTCCTGGATACTCCAGTTGGCCAGAATGTGAATGAGGTACCTCGCCATTAATTCAAGTGGTGCGTAACTCCAGGAATCTCATCTTACACAAAACAATTCTTTTAAATACAGCAGAATTAACTTTTAAGAGATGAGATTACCGCTGTTTCAAAAAACATACAAAATCAACAACAGCCAAAAAAAAACCACCACAAATGAAAACTTAACCTTAAGAAGTCTATCAGCTAAAGACATCAAAACCCAGGCTGACAAAAATCAGACTAAGGGGAAAAGAGGTGAAATAATGTTATTTCTCTGCTTGTTTCCTAAGAAGCTCTTCCTTCACATCTTTCATGCCAGGGATCAGGAATACTAAGACACTATTTCTGCATGACCATAAAGTGGGACATTACTTCAAGCATGCCCTTCAGGATCTGTTCTCAGCCAATCAGCTTGGGATGGCAATTCACAGCCTTGAAAGACTCTAACCTATCTACCAATGTAGGAACATAGCTTTGGAGAAAATCACGGATAAATAAAACAGAACACACAAATGACACTTTTACCCACGATGGCTGCCTGTCACTACAGAAAGAACTGAAGCCGTAATGATGATTGTTCCCAGGCTTATGGTCCCATAAGAAATGAAACTATATTTTTTCCACCACCCTATTGCAATTAACAATGATTGATTCATTATGTTAACAAAGTACTGTTTGTGCATCTACACGTCTTAGTGCACTGAATTATATTCAATGTATTAAAAAAAATCTGCATGATTCCTTCTAATGCTATTATTTCTAGATTAAAAATGAAAGCTCTCTAGTAATGTAAAATTTAGACCTTTCATTATCCTAACAAAGAAAATGGTACATTGACGTAGTCAATATAATTTCTGTACCAGTTCTATTAATTATCCCTGATAGTCATAAAAGTAAAATGACAATAAAAACGCTAAATATTTCCACTACGATGATATCTTTCTTACTATTTGTACTATAAACAGCTTCATTTTCTATGTTACGAAGTTGAAATATT